>NC_058132.1:477337867-477567895 GCF_016433145.1 Gracilinanus agilis
GCCTTGCAGAGAAGGAAACAGATCCAGAGGAGTTTAATTTGAAAATTTTGGTGGACTATTCCAATATTAGGCATCTATTCTTGATGGGAACATAAAAGTATAGTCATCAAATTCTGAGAGGTAGAAAAAAATCTTAGATATCAATTAATCCAACTCTGTTATTGTACAAATGCAGAAACAGCTCCAAGAGAGGCAATTGACTTTTTCGAGGTTATCCTGCTAATTGGTAGTAGACCCAGGATCTGAACCCAGGCCTTCATATTTCCTACCTAGTTTTCTTTCCACCATATCCTGCTTCATTCCCAATTTTGGGGATACATTTTGTAGCTAAATATAATGCATTACAATAATTGAATCAGGCACTTTAAAAGAAACCAATTATTAAGAATTAGTGAATTCAGTTGGCATGAAAAGTAAATCCCAGACTGGGACACAGTACATTACATGTAAAGTGTCCAATACATCAAATTTATATTTATAGAATATTTCTCATCACTTCAGTGCTCCTTCAGTTAGGCTATTTCCAAGCTATTAATGAATTTCCTTAATAACTCTCCATTTTGGCACATATTCAAAGCATAGTATAGCTACCTTGCTATGTCTGTGATGAAGAAAGGCAAAGCATCATGAGTAAAGAATACACAAAATAGGAGTCTGATTCTTTCCATTGTTTAAATAAATTGGATCGACAAGACCTAAGCACTCACTAATTCCCTAGCCTAGAATCTGAGAGTAGAGATCAAAGATATCTTCTAGCCCTAATATCTTACTGAAAGAAATTTTCTACAAGGAAGGAATCATAAGAACATAAAAAAGACAAGAGCTAGAAGGAATCTTAGATGTCATCTTGTCCAAACCCTTCATTTTTCTAGATGTTGAAACTGAAACTTGAAGGGAAATGACTTATCTAAGGTCATACAGTAGTAAGTAGCAGAATCTGGATCCAAATGTAAGTGCCATAGTTCTAAGTTCAGCATTATTTCCATTGTATCATATTGATTTGATCACCTTCAGTTACATTTGGCCAAACTCTACTGAAAGTTTATTTTTCCTGTTTGTGTGTGTGTGTGTGTGTGTGTGTGTGTGTGTGTGTGTGTGTGTGTGTGTGTGTGTGTACTATTGTGTGGGACAGAGAATTTTTGGTCCTAAACCTTTTAGGTCTTCTTTTTTTTTTTAAGGAATACTGAGGACCAACTAGGTAGCACAGTGGATAGACCTCAGACACTTCTTAGCCATGTGACCCTTGGTAATTTATTTAACCTCAATTGCCTAGCCCTTACCACTCTTCTGCCTCAAAACCATCTGGTCTAAGACATAAGGTAAGAGTTCAAAAATAAATAAAAGGAATGGTGAGGTTACATTGCTTATTAATCAACTTATACCTTTATTGCCTAAGCAAAGTAGCTATGCTAAAGTCTTTTTGTCATGCCAAAACCCATTATGTGGTCAAAGATATATTAGGCATTAGGCATTTTATGATATGGCTTAACTAAAAATTCACATTGAATTCACATTTCTAAGTACAAAGAGCTGATCTGAAGCAATAAAAATGACTGCTATTTTTTTCCCTCAATTTTGTCTTTACCCTCTGGAGTAGGTAATATTGACATCTGTTCTTATTAACTGTTAGCACTTTTATCATGAAAGTGTGATGAAGAATTCTTTTGGAGTTTCTTTATTATTCTAGTTGTTTATGGCATTTGCCAGGGGAAGAATTTGTTTTGTAAAAATCTAATAAAAGTAAAAGAATGCATTTCCATAACACCGTCTTTGACAAAAGGCTGTCCTTGAAAAATCCCAAACTGAAAGCTTATTCTATATTTATTTTCTCTTTTTCTTCTGTCTGCCTTTGTCTCCTCTCCTATGATTATTTGTCTCAATGGCCCCCATTTTTTCACCTCATATTTGCAGATCTAAAGAAAATACTGAACTTCAATGGATCTGTTGTCACACCATCAGTGTCAGATACTGATGTAGATCGCAATCCAGCCTTGCCATCTCTTTCTATGTGATTCTTGTCCATGAACCAATGGTGTTAGTGTCCCATATTGACTCTGTCCACTAAGAAGCCCCTCTCAGATCTGGACCCATTCATGCAGAAAAACTAGCTTGAATTGTAGCAAAACTTGGTAACTTAAAAAGAGGATCAGATACTTTTCCCATCACTGTTTGGTTTATTATCCTCTTACCCTGATACTCTGGGGATGGGAGGGGAAGAGGAATTACTTAAAGCTTAAGTTTGGTTCATATTAAAGTTTCCTTAAAGGAGGCAGTAAAAATGTATTCCATGTACAATATGAATCAGGTATGGGACAGTTATTTATTTTCTCTACCCAAAGGATATGCTAAATAAACAAACAAAAATCATTGAAATAGACTGACAAGATGTAAGTAATTCAGTATTTTAAATCTACTCTTACAGTCTGTCAAGACCCAGTGCATATAAAAAGCACTTAACACATACTTGTTGCATTGTTGCCTGAATCTTCAACGTTGAGTTATAAAGCAGTTTGAAAGATTACTGAATAGACATTTTATATTTCATGTTGTTTCTCTACTTTCCAAACACTTTCTATGGGTTTTACCTTCTATGAACTCAGGCCAAAGTTTTGGTTTATCATCCCCCTTGTCACTAGTCAACTCCAACTGATAGACCCTAAATCACCACCTTATCAAAGTTGCCTCTGTGACTATACATATATATCTCAGATCACAAAGGCTTCAATCAAAAATTACACATACTGAATCTTCAGATACTCTCACTAATGCTGGATAAAGAATAAGCCTTTAAGGTTCTAGTCTCGGTCATACCAATCTGAACAGATTAGGTTAGCTCTAAAAATTGCTAACAAGAGATAGACAGAGAGCTATCTTTTAAAAATTAAAGTTTAAAGATATTTGAAAAAAATTATGTAAAAAATGCCAGTCTACTCACCAATTTTATAACAATTATTGTCATTTTCATAAAATGTTATTTATGTTAACATGTTATTTATGTTAACATATAATGGGCTTATTACTTATTTAAAATTAATTACTAATTTTAAAAAGTATTAGTTCTTATTTCTAAAATGGCAAGTACTGATAAATATCACCAACCATAATAAAAACTCTCCTTATTAATTTTAAGAGTATGAAGAAGCCCTCACTAATTTTAAGAATGCAAAACAGTTTAAGAACCTCTGGTCTAGTCAAAATTTATCATTGTTCAAAAAATAAATTGAGGGAAGTCAAGAGAAATGAAATGACTGGTTCATGATCACAATAAATATTAGGAAAGCTATAAATATAATCCAGACATAGACAGAGTATGGAGAGAGAGAGAAAGAGAGAGAGAGAGAGAGACAGAGAGAGAGAGACAGAGACAGAGAGAGAGACAGAGACAGAGACAGAGACAGAGAAAGACAGAAAAGGCGAGAGAGACAGAAAGAGAGAAAGACAGAGAAAGACAGAAAGGGAGAGAGAGACAGAGGCAGAGAGAGAGAAAGAGAGAGAAAGAAAGAGAGAGAGAGAGAATAACCCCTTCCTTCAGATGCTTACATTATGAGAGAGAGTACAGGGATAAAAAGGATCTAAAATATTTGGTAATAGGAGAGAAGGCATTTGCATAGGGGTAAGGTAAGAAAAAAAAAGATGAAAATAGTCTTAGAATCATAGGCTGAATTGTATGGGTGCTTCTTCAAATGGAATTCCTAGGAGGAAAATCACCAATTGGAGAAAAAACCTAAAGTGATGGAGACCAGTAGGATAAAAAGGCCCTTGGTTCAGAACTGGAGAGATCATACAGTTTCCACACTATACCTTAAGAAAAAGACACTATCAAGAAAAGGAATTAAAGAGAAATGGCAGAATATTGAGATAATGTTGATGGATGATAGAGCAAACTACTCAACTATTATTTTGCTTCTTTTTCTTGTGTGTATAAAATAAATAATCTTCAGACTGTGAAGAATGGAATAAGACAGTTAACTTAAAATTAAACACAATATAAATAAAAGAGATGGTAAGGGAGTCATTTGTTGTCCTCAGTGAGATTGTCAGTATCTAGATGATGACATAATCAGGGGGAGGGGGAACTACAGGACATTGTTTTTAAGCCTCTGTAGATGACTTTTTAATAATTGTTGAGAAATGTCATATGCCTAGAAAGAAGTTGTAAGATAGGAGAGGAAGGTTAGGAAAAGAAGGGATAAAGGATAGGAAGAAGCTGAACAGATAAGATAGATGTGCTAAATATAATAAACTGAAATTTAAAAGTAATAAATGCAAAATCCTAGAGTTAGGTTTAAAATTCAGATTCATAAGGGAGAAGAATGTTCACAAATGTTCACACATGGTCAAAAATTCACAAAGGAGATGCATAGTCAGACAGCATATTAAAAAAAATCTTGGATTTTGGGTGGACTACAAACTGAATGAGTCAACAATATGGTGTGGCAGTTTAAAAATCTAATCCAGTCTTGAGCTTCATTATGAAGCAGTTTAGCTTCAGGGAATATGGAGGTGCTAATGTTCTTTTACTCTACCTTGCTCAAACAATATCTGAAATATTGTATTGAATTCTGATTTAAGAGGGACAATGATAACCTGGAAAGTATCCAGATGAAGATGCTAAAAGTCCATGGAGTGACATTATATGAAGATGGTTTGAAAGGAACTGGACATGTGTAACCTGAAGAAAAGAAGGCTTAAGATGTTTGCTGTCTTTAAGTATTTGAAGAGTTATCATATGAAATAGAGTTGAGACATTCTTCTTGGTCCCAAAGAGCAAAACTAAGAGTAGTAGAAGGAAATAGCAGAGGGAAAAATTTTGATTTTCCATTGGAGAAAAATTCCTAGCAATTAGGGCTACCCAGTGGTGGGATGGGCTTCTTCTTCATTGGGTCATGAATAGATATGACCTTTAAGAGCAGGAACCACACACCTTGTCCCTCTTTCTATGCCCAGCACTTAGCACAGATCCTGGCACACAGAAGATACTTAATGAATATTTTTGACATATCTCTCACTGAAGGTCTTCAGGCAGAAACTGATCACACCTGCTTGGGACTGTTTCCCATTCAGTTGATTGTAGGATTAGATGACTTCTAACATCCTTTCAAATGTAAAATTCTCCGTGAATGATGAAAGGAAAAACTATTTTAATTGTTCAAATTTTAAATTAGACTTTATCCATGGAAAACTTGTTCTTATTTTCTCCTTTTATATGCCCCACTTTATTTTAGAATAAATACATTTATATATGTAACAACAAATTATTTTTTGCAACTGAAAAATTCCTGCCTTGATTTATTATTGTCATAAAATTCAGAATTTCATTCCATTTTAAAAACAATGGGTTCATAGTAATAGTTACTTTTAAAAGCACTTCTCAAAAAATAAATATTTCTCTTCTGAAAAATGATTGGTGTGCCATTTTTGGTAGCGAGGAAAAATATATTTTAAAGCCCTTTGCTTTTAAAGATTATAATTACATTTGACATTTGTGAATGTTTTGTGGACCAATGTTCATCCACTAAAAACATATTTCATTTCTTTTTTGTATCAAAATCATTAGGAGATTTGAAAATCACTCCAAATGTTTCAAAACAAAAAAATCCCATTGTGTTCATCCTTCCAGAAACCCGACATTTTAACCATTCTTGCTTGCCCTTTCTACAAGCAAAAGTTTGAGAAGTCAAGTCCTGTTTCATCTTAGAGAAAAACAAAATAACACACAAAGTCTATTATAAAGAAATGTTTCCAAAGATCATTAAGTGGTAAAATGGCCATTCTTCCCTGGCCAACTTAGAATTCTTTCTCTGACTGAGGTAGCCCAATGCTTCAGGCTAAGTTCTTATAAAGCTGTAGAAGGTGACATGACAAATAAGTTTGAGGGTAGGAAAAATGTCTGTCCCTCTTGCTCCGAGTGGAATGAAGTTGCGTATAGCAGCACGACTGCCATGTTGGTGTTTTTCATCATATAAACTACAAAGAGAGTCCCAGGTGTCTCCCTGAAGCAGAAATGGAAGCCACTGAGCATGAGCCAACAGAGATTGCTTTGTTACTCTCAGAGGGACACAGGGGAATATTAGAGCCAGCTTCATGAGGATGATTATTTCCTGGAACTCAGCTTAAGTACATCCTGGTGCAGAAGAAATCAAGTACGGGGAAAGGAGCTTTTGCTTATGTGTTTGTGAACAAATAGCCTGTGACATTGAGATCACCTTGGATCAGGAGTACTTGAGTTTTACAATGCTCTAATCTATCAATCTATATGCACAAAGAATTAAGTCCTTACTAAAACATCAAGAATGAAAGGGATGGTATATTCTCTTAATATTAATTAAAATAAGGGTAGTGTATTTTGAGTTACTTCCTAGTGTACACTTGATGATGTTATTATTTTGAAAAAATCATAGATTAAAATACAATTACTCACCAAAAATGTAGGGATAGGGATGGGGAAGAAAAAGAATAATCATAAAGCCTAAACTGTAAAATTCATTTACATTTTAATGGTGAAAATCAAGACAAAGCTAAGTAAATGAACTGACAAATTACTTCACTATTAGCAGTTTACCTTTTTACAATAGAAATATTTGATTTATGCAAAAAGCCTTGCTTTTTTGCTGGGTTTGTCATAACATTTCCAGCTGCAAGACATTCTGCTAAATGGATAGCACCTTAGGTATCCAATCTTTCTGATCTCCTCTTTGTTACATTTTCTTCATATTAACTCCAAAAGGAATGTTTGATATTTCTTCACTGATCTAAACATCAAAGAACTTCTTGTAGCATAATACATTAGGAAAAAATAGACACTCTAACTTGATTTTTACCAAACTGTTAAAAGGATTTCAGCTCAAGTTAAAGAAAAGAGCACTGAGTTGATGATAAGGAAATAAGTGGCTCCCCACTTTGCTACCCAAATGACTTTGGGTGATTATCATCATCATCATCATCATCATCATCATCATCATCACAATCACCATCATTCATCAATGAGCATTAAAGCTAGAAGGAAGCCAACATTCTCATTTTACAGATAAGAAAGCTAAGATACAGAGATGCATAGACTATTGCTATAGCCTCCTAAGTGATCTCCACCTTAAGTTTCTCCCCACTCTAATCCATCCTCCAAAAGTCAACATTGTTCCTAAAGGGTAATTCTAATCAAACTCCAACAGTCTCTTATTATATCTAGAAGTAAATATACACTTGTCTAACATCTCAAGGTTCTTCACAAGCTAATCCAGTTTCTCTTTCCAGATTTATAACATATTAATACCCTTCATACTCTCTATGGTCCAGTACTCCATTCAATTCCATGCCTTTTCACATAACTGGAAGGCATTGCTTCCTCACCTGTATAATCCCTATTTTCCTTCAAGACTCAGCTCAAGTACTGTGGAGATTAAAATTAATATGCAAAATACTAAATATTATATTTATGAATATTTTATTAATAATAAACTAACAGAGACCTAATTAAAAGGTTACTAGCCAGCCCTCTGCCAGAAACAAAAACAAGAAAGAGAGAGGAATTACAGCCAAATAAAAAACAATAAAGTGACCATGCAAACATGGAGGTGCAGTAGATGTTAAAGGGAATTTTGAGAAAACTAAGGGACTTATAGGGGATGAAGTCCAAGGTTCAAAATCTCCATTTATACAGTACATCAACATAAACATTTCTTGATCCTCCCAGCTACCAGTGTCTTTCTTCCAGAAAATTACATTGTATTCATGATATATATTTTTATTTATATTTATAAATAAACACATGACAACTAGGTAACATAGTCGATAGGCCTCCTCACACACTTAAATCTGGTCTTAGTCATCTACTAACTGAGTGACACTGGGGCAAGTCACTTAAACCTATTTGCCTCAGTTTCCTCATCTGTAAAAGGAGTTGGAAAAGGAAACAAGTCACTCTAGCATCTCTGCCAAGAAAACCCCAAATTGAAGTGAAGAATGGATATCACTGGAATGACTCAATAAATATTCTATGACCAAGTCTATATAGCCTACTTACAATTGCATAGTAATATTCCATTATTATTATTGTTACTATTATACTATTCTATCTCCTATCTTCCTGACTTTGTACAATCTGTATTCCCACCCCTTTTCCACTTTATAAAAATCTAAGAATCAGTTGTTCCAAGACTCAGTTCAGGTGTCACCCATTACAAGAGATCTATCCTAATCCTGGTCCCTCTCCTCCCACCTCCCACAGTTACAATGAGGACAAAATGAGATAATATTTTTTAAAAGAGCTTAGCACAGTGTCTGGTATGCAATAGGCACTTAAAAATGCTCCTTCTCCTCTTTTGTCCCCTTGAAAATAACTCTTTTTACTTTGAATATATTTTATATTTTTTTCTCTGCATATGTTGTTTCCTCCTAGAAGAGTATAAGTTCCCTAAGAGCAAGCACTATTCCATTTAATGTTTGTAGGCCTAGCATCTAAAATAGTGCCTGGGACAAGAAATTAAATTCTTATTGTTGTTGAATCATGTCTGACTTTTCATGACCCTGTGGATTGTAGCTATCCATGAGGTTTTTTTGGCGAGGATACTGGAATGGTTTGTCATTTCCTTCTCTGGTGGATCCAGTGGATATTTTTGCCAGTCAATCAGAGGATAAGTGCCTTGACCAAGGTCACACAGTTAGGAAGTATCCAAGGTCAGATTTCAACTCACCTCTTCCTGATTCTAGACCTAGCACTCTACATATTAGCCGACTAACTGCCCTTCAGGGATACTTCTGGGAGATTTCTTTAAGTCTCTTCCTTATGGAAAAAGAATCAGGACTGTAAATTGGAAGTGAGAGGATGGAATGGGATGGAGAAATACCAAAAACATAAACCCCATTCATTTAGGCAAGGGAAAAAAAAGGTCTAGAAAATCACAATCCAAATGTGTAGAATTAGCTGAGATAATAAGGAATTTGATTCTTTTTGGAGTGGGATTTACTTCCATTTTGGAATTCTCTGAATACCTAGAGATCACAGTGTATGTCCCTCTCACTTCCAAAGGGGCCTCCAAAGATGAAGACCTGGGATGGGTTCCAAAAATACAGATGTAGTGGGGAACAACAATTAATAGTCACACCAGGATATATGCATAATAAAAGACCTGAAAATTTCACCTTGGAGAACCAGTTACTATGTTGATAATGAAACAGCTTCCTAGCACTGTCATTTTGACAGCCTATTTCTGAAATGCTGGACACTAATTTCCATTTATTTGGGGGGAGATGAAAACAAGGCTAAGATTTTTCTTGTGAACACCTGCTATATCCAGGTTCGGAGAAGATTAGAAGTGATAATAGCCCAGATAGAGGGTTTGTTTGTTTGTTTTCTTAGCTTAAATAAATGTTTAGTTTTTCCTCTTCAATGATCTAAGATCCATTCCTTCAAGGAATATATTTTTTATTCAGAAGATAAATTAAAAAATGAATTCTCAAATATTTATGCCTGGAAATGAGCCAGCATTCTGATCAAGCAGCTTCTATAGCTAAAAACAATTGATCACTCATGGTATATGCCAGGAGTATTTCTAGGAGGATTGTACAACCTCTTTCTTTTGCAGAAAGAATCAGTGCTACAAAATTGGACATGGAGGGTTCGGAAGGAATGGGAGTGTTGAGAAATTATGAGCATATTCTACTGGCAAATATAGATTTCCAATCAGAGGTTGTAGAGCTAGGGACTGATAACAGATTTGCACACTTGGAAAAACTATCCTAGTTAATTAGTGTGCATAGACTAATAAATTCTACTTTTTTATTCCATCAAAATAAGGAAAATTTTGTTGATTTTTTCTGTCTTCCCCTTCCCCAGGAGCCATCCTTCATAATGGAGAATTCTTTAAAAGAAAGAAGCAGTTTGGGAAAATCAACAAACCAAAAAATGTTGACTGTTTCAATAATGTTCTACATCCATTATCCCCTAAGTCTGCAAAAAAGAGAAGGAAGTGTCTTCTTAAGTTTCTTCTCTGAGGCAGAGATTGGTTATTATAATTTCATATTCAGTTTCAAACATTTTATTGTTCTTTTTCCCCATTAACATTGTGGAAATCATAGTCTATAATATTGTTCCTGGTTCTCTTTACTTCTCTTTACATTAGTTTATATGTCTGCTCCATGCTTCTCTGCATTTATCATATTCATTGTCTCTTATGGAAGAATAATACTACATCACATTCATATACTCTTACTTATTTAATCATTCCATAATCAACAGATATCTGCTTTGGTCCCCAGTTTTTGCTCCCTACCTAAAGCACTAAATTTGAAATTCCTATGATTCATGATGTTCTGATAGTAAAATATGATAAATAATGATATTAAAATATGATAAAGTAAGTAAAATATGAATTATAATCAGGAATGTTTATGTCTATGGCAAGGACCACCATCTCCATCCTAACAAAAATGGGCTTGTAAAATGCTGTCAGATGGCTATCAATGGAAGGAAACAGATTCTTAACTTTTGTATAGTGGCTCCCACTTATAGAATCCATAGATAGTGCTTAGGAGACTACTCCCAGAAACAGGATGAAGACTATCTAATAGCTTCCTGCTTTCGCCATGTAATCCAGATGAGAGTCAGCATGAGATCATGGCTAGAGAAAGAGTCAAGAAGACCTGGATTCAAGTCTTAGCTCTGGTTACGTGTTTTTGGGAAAGTCACTTAACTAACAGCAATTAACTCCCTAAGACAATTAATTGCCAATCTGAATCAGTGGAGAGGGAATTTTCTCACTCAGGAGATCCCCATTCCAATGAAATCACAAGTCCATAACCTTCGCCTTTTCTTGCCCATATTCAAAATTATGATAATGAGAGGCAAATGCCATTTTTTAGATGACAGCCAACCCTGATTACTGAGGAGGAAAAGAATAGCAACCCCTTCAGTCAATATATGCCTATCTCCCACAAAAAAATATTCTCAAATTATTATGACAGGTTGATAAAAGTAAGAAATGCTTTAGAGATCATCTAGTTTAATGCTTTCATCTCTCAGAGAGGAAAACTGAGGCCTCAGATAAAAACAGTGATTTTCTTAAAGAAAAGGAGATATATTTAACTCTTAAGGAAATTGAAGCTAGTCTCAAATATTGTTAGAGCTGGAAAACATGACATTATTCCAACTCACTCTGTCCAATCCACTTCATCATCCTGATGTATCAGAGGAGGGAAAATATGTCCAGAGTTTAAGTCAGAGCAGGAATAAAACTAAGGTCCCCTAACCTTAGGTCTATTATAGGCTATCATCTCAGTTGTTGAAATATGACTTATTTGGGATCACTGGCCTTTCCCAAGAATTTCCCCGTGGTCTCATTACTCATGATGAACAACTGAATGGAGAGGGGATCCCTTAGTCATTCTCCAGTGCACTCTGGCCTCAAGTTTGGTTCCCACCAACCTAGGACTTCATCTTTTTCCTGGCTTGCCCAATATATCACATAAAATGAAGCCAGATCCATAGATGAACAGTTTCACCCCCCAATATTCCCTATAGGAACAAACTCTCACCATCTTGTCATTGGGCTCCATTATGCCCCATCACAGATTCATTTGTGTTCTCCTTAAGAGGAATACTAATGCCATCGGAATCCTCTAAAATTCCCCATTCTGGGGTAAAGTCCAGGTCACTTAGGGTCAAAGTCCACATGTCATTGCCTTTTTAATGGCTTTAACTAACATCTAACTTTCAATAAAATATATTTCTTATTATGAAGTCACCCACTGTTCAGTTGACTATGGTTGTATCTTCAGACTTGCAAAATTTCTATGATAAAAGTGGAAATAATTAATCATGGATTATTTTATGTATTCAAAGAATGGGTGATTTATAGAACAAACATCTGAATATTGGCTCCCTAAGTTTTCTGCTGGATGGTGTGCCAATAGAGTCTATTTCTAAGTGTCTTTCCACATTAACATTTATTATAAATGAACTTTTTTAACTCTAATGTTTTGTCTTAAAATCAATTTCTATTCTAAGGCAGAAGAGCAGTAAAGCCTAAGCAGTTGAGGTTAAGTGACTTGCCCAAGGTCACACAACTAGGAAGTATCCAAGGTCATCTCTGGACTCCAGGCCTGGCACTCTATCACTGAACCTCCTAGCTTCCCTGAAAAATAAGTTTTAAAAGTGCTGTGGCTGACTACTCTATTTTATGCAGAATTCAGCTGAACCAGCAGGCATATATATGTGAGCTGCTGGATTAATAGATAGTAATGTTGATAAAGACAAGAATAGCCTCACTCCTTTACTAACTTCTATGTCACACAAGAGAAGCACAGATTCTCACCATGAATGTACTAGCCTTCTATCTTGCCAAAACAGAAAATCCAAGCCATCTTTCATAATTAATTCTTTCATCTCTCCTACTCAATACCTCACAACTCCACTAATTCCTCACCCTTTTACTTTGATCCAGGCTCTGAAGAAGACTTTGACATTACTCTTTGCCAAGGTTAACTTTACTTATCACCTTGATGGATCTGGAAGCCAACTGACAAGAAAGAGTGACATCTTCTCAAACCTCAGACTGGTAATGAGAGCAGACTTGGAGTTTGGGAGAATAGAAACAGACATTATTCTTCCATTTTCCTGAACTCTACAATGTATTAAAGAAGATGCTTTAGTCTACAACCCATGACACAGAAACAAAGTTCTGGATTTACATGAATGAAGTTCAATGTTGAAGATGTATCAACATGAAACAGATCAATGGCTTTGTAGTCAGATGTACTAGGTTCAAATTCCAGTTCTGTATCTAAATACTTGAGTGACTTTAGACAACCATTAGACTCTCAAAAACTGAGTTATCTCTTTCAAAAACTGAAGAAGTTGGACTAAATAGCCTGTATGATCTTTTTCCAGCACTAAATCTGTGATTACAGTTCTATGAATCAGGAGCTGGTACCACATTTGCTAGTTACTGGTTGGAGATCCTTAGTTCTAAAAGGACAACAAATAACCTGCAAGCAGTGCAGATGCTACCATGGATAGGAGAGCTGTATGTTGAGTCAATAGGACCTGAGTTCAAATAGACTTACTAGCTGTGACCCTGAGCAAGTCATTTCTCTCCTAGAGATTAGTTGTGTGACCACAAGCAAATCATTTAACCCCTAGAGATTTCCTTCAGTTTCCTCATCTATAAAATGAGGATGGTAATAATAGCACCTACCCCTCAGGGTTATTGTGAGGATAAAATGAGACAGTATTTGCAAAACACTTTTGAAGCCCTTATGGTACTGTAAAATGCTAGTTAATTATATTAATTTTCCAGGGAAAGGATTTTAGGAAATTCTTTCAAATCTTGCCACTATATTGCAACAGAAAACAACTCAAAAGAAAATTGCAAAGGTATCCATCTGCTCCTCTAAATTCCTAGGGTCAGGATACAGGAGAATATGTAATATATATCATTGATGCTCACAGTGGTGTAATGCTAAATGTACCATCCCCATCCATTAAGAATGTCACTTCTGAGTTTTTTCTTTAATCTAGGGGTATACACAATGCCATTTCCACATCTGTCCTTTATCTTTAGGCCAACCAAACACCAAAAGATGTGGACAAACTTCCTGTTCACATGATGCTGTCTTTACTCATTTCTTAGCCATTTCTTCTTTCTATTATGGTCTTTGTAAACTAAGTGAAAATATGAACTAGCCATAACTTCTAAAGGGAAATACAGTAATTCCCTAAAATTGTTCTTTCTCTTATACTGAGCAGAGAACATGAAACGAGCACAATGAGAAATACCACTCCCATCTGTATTTATATTTAGCTCTCAAGGGTGGACTTTGCATCCTGGTGAGCTGAATGATAAATGGAGAGAATGCTTCAATCATCTTGGATGAAAAGACCACAAACACCCCTGTTTTCATCTCAGCCTGATCTTGTGATGTTGCAGCTGCTACTTTCACTCCCCTGCCCATTGTGGCTCACATTTTAGCCCTATTATTAGTTTATCCAAATAATCTTCAGCCATTCCCAAATAATAGACCTCCAGATTCTAAATTCCATGCTATTCATTCATCCTTAATCTATACTGTGTTATTTTGCCAAACGGGTCCCCAGAGCTTCCTTGGGCATCTCTGACACATTGATGCTGGAGGCTAGAGGGAGAAATAAAGAAACTAAAGAAATGTAACCAAGAGCCTGGTGTACTCGTCAAGCCAGCAGGCATGCCAGATGAAAACCCAAGTATCTTCCTCCAGTAAGAAAAGGGAGGGAAAGAAATAAGCATTTACATTAGATCCTACTATGTTATAGTGACTGTGCTAAACACAAATATCATTTCATTTGATTTTCACAACAACACTGAGAGATAAGTGCTATTATTTTCTTTACATCTGAGAAAATACATATAGACGATAAGTGCCCAGGGTCACATAGCTAGAATGTTTCTGAGGCTGGATTTGAACTCAAGTCTTTATGACTTCAGACCCAGTACTTGTTTCACTGTACCATCAGTTGTCTAGTAAGAAATATCTTTTCTAGACTCCTAGAATGGAAGAATTAAAAGTTCCCCGTCATTGTAGATGTTAAACAGAAACCGGATGACCACCTTGGAGATATATTCTAAAGGAGTAACCATAGGGGTTTGGACTAAATGAAATTCTTGGTTCCTTTCAATTCTACATTTTATTATTCTAGAACAAAATACACTCAGCAATAATTCCATGAGCAAATAGGTGGTATAGTGGACAGAGTGACAGGCTTAGAGTTATAGGACTCATCTTCCTCCATTAAAATCTGGCCTCAGACACTTATCAGCTATGTGAACTTAGAAAAGTCACTTAACCTCATTTGCCTCAGTTTCCTCATCTGAAAAAATGAGCCAGAGAAGGAAATGGCAAACCACTCCAGTACCTTTGCCAAAAAATACCTCAGTGGGGACCCTGAAAATTGGACATGACTGAAAATAACTGAATGACAACGACAATCATTCTATCATCTCTAATTCTTTTCCCTCCAATTTCAGTTTTAATGTAAATCTTATTGCTGATTGTATATAATATATATTTTACATTTTATATATTATGTTATATTTATTAAAAGGGCATTAATCTTGATATGTAAAGGTGTAGCAAATATGCTATATATTTTGAATATACTTCAAACAAATATGAGTTTTAGTACTATTGCCAGCAGCAATTACAGATTGGTGCTGACTCAAATACATTCTCCTTTGGTCCCCTTGGAATAAATGGAATTAGCTATGAAAAATACATTTTATATGGCACTCCATTCCTGATGCCATTGTACTGGCTGCCTCCATTCTTGTAATGAGTTCCCTCTTCTCTACCTCTAGGAATCTCCAGTGTCCTTCAAACCTCAGCTCAAGAGCCATATTCTTCATGAAGCCTTTTTTGATCTCCCCAGCAATAACTATAATTCCCCAAAGGCCACCTTGTATATGTTCTATATATATATACATATATATATATATATATATGTATATATATATATGTGTGTGTGTGTGTGTGTGTGTGAGTATGTATATATACACATGTTGTCTTGTTCAATATAATACGAGGTCTTTGATAGTGAAGACTTTCACCCCACTTCCATCTGCATATCCACCTCTGACTCTCCAGGTCAACTCATGCCTGAGGGAGGCATCCTTCAAAGGGTAGACTCTGCTCTCTGTAGAGGCAACCTGAAAGAAACCCACTCCTCCCTTTTCATTTTGAATGGGACAGTGTAAATTGCACATAGAGAAGAATTATAGAGGGTTTGTGATAAGCATCACAAATTATTACATTATCTTTCTCACTAACCCATCCTTCTTCCATCCTTCCCCATTTCTAATGAGGACACTAACATTCCTCCAGTATTCCAGGTTCAAAACCATACTGTCACCCTTAGCTCTTTGTTTTCCTCACATATACAAGTAATTTTCTCATTTTAAGGGGTTTTTATCTGTCATACTAGTCCCCTTTTCTCCATTCACATACTCTAGTTCTTCAAATCTATTGAGCTATTGTCTCCAAATGACCTCAGTACCTCATGTCTCTCCCCATTCCTATACATCCTCTAAACATCTAACAAAGCAATTTTCCTAAAATGCATAAATGACCCTGTCATTTCCCTCCACAAAAAAAGAATAAATTTGAGTTGTTCTCTATTGATTTTGGGATACAATATAAACAAACAAAAACAACAGTGAAAATATCCAAACATGAATAATAAATTAAGGTAAGAGCCCATCCACTGAGTGGAACCAAATAAAGAAAAAAAATGGATTTATACTAAACGTTTTCTGCTAAGTTAAAATGAGAACCAATCCTCTTTTGTTTATTGTCTTTATATTTCATATTGTGAGCAACTATATACATAATAAAATTACTCCTTTTGAAAAGTATAATAGTCATCGAATGCTACAAACTATTTTTATTACAATATCATATATCTTCCACAGGATCACAGATCTAAATTAAAACTTCTAGGAACCTGAGGCCAATTAACCTGACTTTCATGTTGCATATAGAGAACCTGAAGGCCACAGAAGTTAAATTACTTGCCCAACAACACATAGTAAGCTTTTGAGGTGGAATATCAACCCAGGTCCTCTGATTCATAACCATTGTATTATTGAACTAAGAAAGTCGCCTACATGATATGTATTCTTAGCCAAACAAGGGAAAGAATTACAAAAGAAGAAAAAAATAATTTATGAAACTGAAAAATTTCTGCATAGACAATCTATTCACTTAGGGAAGAAAGGAAGCCATAGAATAGGGGCAAATCTTAGTATCGATTTTTTAGTATCAAATTTCTTTTATAATGGCTTGACATTCAAGATACATTTATATACATATAAATACAAATATGTACAAGATACATTTATATATGTAAACATATACATGCATATATATAAACTATTCTCCAATAGCCAAGTACTCAAAGGATATGAATAAACAGTTCTTAAGAGACTTGAAAAGCATCCACCACAACATGAAAGAATTTTTCAAGTCTCTAATAATAAGAGATATGCAAATTTTCACAACTCTAAGGTTTGATCTCACACTTTGAAAATTGGCAAAGATGACAAAAATGGCTGGGTTCAATGCTGGAAAGTTAGTGGAATGATATGCACACTAATACATTGTTAGTGGAGCTATGAAGTGGTACAAATATTTTAGAAAGCAATTTAGAATTATGAAAATAAAACTACTAAAAGGTCTATATGTTTTTCATCTGAACCACCACTACTGGGTTTATAGTCTAAGGAAAGATTCAGGGTGAAGTAAATGGAGCCAAGAAAACTATACAGAATAACTACAACAATGTTAATCAAGGGACCAACTACACACCAAAAGAAAAAATCATAAGTGAAATGAAATTTAAAGAGCAACTATGACTTGAATAAAAATATATGAGAAGATACCCATCAACCCACCCCTTCACGTAGATAGTAGGTCCACAAGATATTACAGATTGACCATACTGTTTTTTTAAATATGTTTTCAATGTATTTATCAGTTGTGCTGTGTTTTTTCTCTCTTTTTTTGCTTTAAAAAACTTTATTATATGAAGTAGCTCTCTGGATATAAAAGGAAAGGGATACTGGGATACTATGATCATGTAAAAGAACAGGACATCAGGAAAAACTTACCTATTAAAGAAGTACACCTGCCTGACTTTCTGCATTAATCAAACTAACTGAATAATTAACTACTAACAAGAAATTATTATTTTTAAGTCTACCATGTCTCTCAGGACATACTTAGAGATTTTTTTAACATATAATGTAATTTATTCAATGAAATTGCTCTCAGTTCTTGTATCATTACATAAATAATTTTAAAATATTGCTAATTGATCCTGATTTTTTTAATTCTACTTTTTGTATGTTCTGTGACTAACAAAAACTCAGAATTTGTAAACTAGAAGAAACCTCACCTGTCATGTAGTCTGGCATAAAAGAAATTCCTACCACAATATACTTGACTCAGGTCTTATGCAGTTTTTTGTCCTTAAATGACCAAAGTGGTAGAACCCACTGCCTCAGTATGGAACCCATCCCACTTTTGGATAATTAAAATTGTATACATACATATGTATACATATTTTTATGCATATAAACACATACACATATACATATATAGTATATATAATAATATACTTATATAAATATAGTAATATATGCATATAATTTATAAAACATATATTAGGGGTATATGCTCATTTTCAGGCATAAAATGATAGTGTTATATGTGTGTGTGTATATATATGAATGCATATATGGATGCATATATGTATGTATACATATATATATATATATATATATATTTAGGTCTAGAGTCAAGAAGACATGAATTCAATCCATCCAGTTTCAGATCCACCTACTGTGTGATCCTGGGAAAAACAACTGAATTCTTCATCAGTTTTCTCAATAACATAATAAAAATAAGAAGAGCACCTATCTCATATTAATGCTAGGTGGCACAGTAGCTAGAGCTCCAGGCCTGAAGTCAGGAAGATTCAACTTCCTAAGTTTAAATTTGGCCTCAAACAAATTTACTAGCTGTGAGATCCTGGGCAAGTCACAACTCTGTTTACCTCAATTCCCTATCTCTAAAAACAAAGGAATGCCAGATCATTCCGCTATCTTTATGAAAAAACAAATGAAAAAACAACTCTTAATGAGGTTGTGAAGAGTCAGACACAACCAAAAAAACTGACAACAATAACAATCTCACAGGATTATTGTGAGGATCAAATGAAATCCTCACAATAAAGTGTTTTTATATTTATAAAGTGCTTAGCACAGTGCCTGCACATAGTAGGCATTTAAATATTTTTTGTTTTCCTTTTACTGATAGGGCTAGTGATCTGAAATATTGTGAGACTATTTCCCTACAATATAGGATCTAGAACAATTGCCTCAGGTCTCCAAAGACAGCTTGGCCCAATATCATTAGAGGCACCCCAAGGTTAAATTGTACCTCCCTGAGATTCTTAACATACCACAATGAAACTCCTCTAGCAGATGTTTCTTCCCTTGTCCACCTCATAGCAATGTTTAGGCAGCCTGAGTGCCTCATAATTTCAGTCCCTTGAATGGCTGAATTTTACAATTATTGCTTCAGGTGATCTCATGGGTATCCAGGACAACATAGCTATTCCCATCCAACATTCACAAAAACATTACAGGACATCCCTCATCCAGAAGACCAATAATCTGGTACTGCAGGTAACCTTAGTTCAGTTCTGCACTTTATAATGTAATCTTGGCTGATTCCTTTCTTTTAGTTGTATTCCCCACATATCCACAATCTATATCTAGATCTCTTCATTTAAAAACAAAAAAGAATCTCTCTACTTAAGCCAAGTTCTAGGGCTCAACTAGGTATTTTGAATTCCTTGAGAAAAGCCAAAATTGACTAAGATATAATTCCTAATTTTTTTCTAACTCAAAGATATTCCAATTTTCTATACTTTGATCATAAGGGAGCTGTCATCAAACAATAGAAACCTTCACTTTACTAGAATCCAATTAACTGGAAAGTGCAAAGTAGCAGATTTTTCTGTACTAATTAGTAAATGATAATTGATATTCGTAATGATGATCCCAAGACTCACTCCATAAAGTAGATTAAATTTCTTTAAAAAAAAAACACCTTTACTTTCTGTCTTATAATTGATACTATCAGTTCCAAGGCAGAAAAATGGCAAGGGCTAGGCAATTGGAGTTAAATGCCTTTCCCAGGGTCACAAAGATAGGAAGTGTATGAGGTCAGATTTGAATTCAGGACCTCCCTTTTCCAGACCCGACGTTCTTTCCACTGAGTCACTTAGCTGCCCCCAAAATAGATTAAATTTTCATATATGTTACATTTATTCTATAATGGGGGAAATTGCTAACCTATATGAGTTGTTTTGAGAAATTTCAGTTAGCCAAAAAAATTAAATGGCCTAACAGCCTATTCCCAACCATTCCGGATAAAAAGAGTTTTCTGTAATTGCTTTTATATTTACCCACTGAGTGAGGGTATTGTTTTGAGTAATCCAGGCTTTATTTTATGAAGTGTTTTGAGAATGCTTTCAATATGAAAAGGGATTTACAATAATCTTATTCTCTTCCACTCTTGCTCAAAGGCACTGTGATTATTGATTTCTGCTGTATTCGAGAGCCACTGAATCATTTCCTGGAGATATAAAAACTTTAAGACAGCCTCCCACTGTCAAAACAAAAATTATTCAGGTATCTTTGAAGTGAGGAAGGATGGAGAAGAGAGACTAAAGGTTCTGAAGAAATAGAATTCCAAATCTCTAACTCAGTTTTTCACTGTTGCCTTTCGACAGGCAAAATTAGAGAAGAGTCAGGTTTTAAAGAATAGTAGACTCTGGGACTTGATAATTAGACTAAACCTTCATCTATTCATCCTGGGCCAATGGCAAGAAAATGAAGGCAGTGTCGAGTTAATCATTATTATAAATGGGAAAGTACCCAGGATAATAGAGCATGGGAGCCAGGGACTAAGTATTTAGCTTGGTGATTTTAATGATTCAAATGATAGAGAATGATATTTTTAAAAATTAATATCCTCTAATCAGAGCCCATGAGATGTAGCTTCCTTTAAAACAGTCACCAGAGTGTTTACCATCTCAAGAAAATGAATTAAAATAAAACTGCAACAGCCAGACTATTCCAATAACATATAAACTTTTATTTCAATGGATCAAGTGAGCTGCATGTATATTCTGATTCAATGTTCCTAAGTTGGTCATCTTGGGCTCAGATATTTTAAAACCCATCTGAGCAAACTAGCTATTTGAGGTAAGCATAAGACACATTTTATGATACCTTATTCAAAATCTCCCTCCTAGGCTTTCTCAAGGCTTAAAAGCTTGAGGCTGAGGTGCACTAAAAGAATAATATGCAAAGCTTTGGGAATTCAGGGGCCTTTATAATGCTCATAAATTCACCCTTGCAGAGGGAAATGGAATGCCCTTTTAACTTCAGCAATTTAAAACTATTTTATCAGGCAGCACAGGTGAATAATGTGTTATATTTATAAAATGTCATGGGGGAATTTTTGCACCTAAGGAATTGAAAATATTTTACCCCAACATTATCTAATTAATTCTTGGCATACTCCTGCTAGATATGTGAGAAATAGGCATTATTATTCCATATTTAACATAACAGCTAGGTGACGGTGGATAAAATGCTGGGCCTGAAGTCAGGAAATTGTTGTTTCTGTTCAGTCATTTCAGTCTTGTCTATTGTCCAACTCTTTGTGATTCCATTTGGGGTTTTCTTGGCAAAGATACTGAAGTGGTTTGCCATTTCCTTCTCTAGCTCATTTTATAGAGGAGGAAACTAAAGCCAAGAGGGTTAAGTGACTTGCCCAGGTTCACACAGTAAGTGTCAGAAACCAAATTTGAATTCAGGAAGATAACTCCTGACTCCAAGTCTAGCATTCTAGGGATTCTTAACTTTCTTCACATCATGGACCTCTTTGGCAGTATGGTGAAGCTGATGGACCTCTTCTCAAAATAATGTTTTTAAATGCATCAAACACATAAGATACCAAAGAGACTACACTGAAATACAGTTTTTGATTTTTTAAAATAAGTTCTGAAATCTAGACATGGACATTCATAGACCCCAAGTGAAAAATTACTGTCACAACTGATCCAAACATTCTGCATGGTAATTTGGAACTATGCCCAAAGAGCTCTAAAAGACTGCCTGCCCTTCAATCCAACCATATCATTGCTGTGTTAGTACCCCAAAGAGATTATAGATAAAAAGACTTGTACAAAAATATTTATAGCTGCACTTTTTGTGGTGGCAAAAAACTGGAAAACGAGGGTATGCCCTTCAATTGGGGAAGAGCTGAACAAATTGTGGTATATGCTGGTGATGGAATACTATTGTGCTCAAAGGAATAATAAACTGGAGGAATTCCATGTGAACTGGAATGACTTCCAGGAATTGATGCAGAGTGAAAAGAGCCGAGCCAGAAGAACATTGTACACAGAGACCAATACACTGTGGTAAAATCAAATGTAATGGATTTCTGTACTAGCTGCAATGCAATGACCCAGGACTTTTTTTTTAAACCCTTACCTTCCATCTTGGAGTCAATACTGTGTATTGGCTCCATGGCAGAAGAGTGGTAAGGGCTAGGCAATGGGGGTCAAGTGACTTGCCTAGGGTCACACAGTTGGGAAGTATCTGAGGCCGGATTTGAAACTAGGACCTCCTGTCTCTAGGCCTGGCTCTCAATCCACTGCGCTACCCAGCTGCCCCCTAACCCCAGACAATTTTGATGGATTTATGGAAAAGAACGCTACCCACATTCAGAGGAAGAACTATAGGAGTGGAAACACTGAAGAAAAACAACTGCTTGAACACGTGGTTGATGTGGACATGATTGGGGATGTAGACCCCAAACTACCACCCCAATGCAACTATCAATAATATGGAAATAAGTCTTGATCAATGACACATGTTAAAACCAATGGAAATGCACGTTGGCTATGGGGGCAGAGAGGAGGGTGAAGGGGAAAGTAAAAACATGAATCATGTAACCATGGAAAATTTTTCTAAAAAAATAAAATTTTAAAAATAAATAATTGATTGATTACAGTCACAAAATCTAGTTTTCACAAATCCCTCTCTTAAAGCCTATTTTCCAATTCCTAGTCATTCCCTTTTTTAATGAATTCCCTCCCTTGCCTTTTATGATATTGATTGGGGCCAATTCAATTCAATTAGGAATTATCAAAAACCTCATGTACAATAGTCAGTCAATCAGTCAATAAACATTTATTACACACCTCCTATGTGCTGTATATTCTGCTAAGATTTGTGGGCACTGTCTTAGGAAAAGAGAATTGCAAAGATAAAAAGAAATCTGATCTGTCTGGAAAGAGACCTAAGGACAAAGGGAGAATTAGACTGAAAGACAAAAGGAGAGTTAGATAAGCACAAAAGAGAAATCTGAGAAATGTACTATGAAAAAATGGAGGAGGGAAGTATCATTTTCATCTGAGGAGGATTGGGATCAGGGAAGGTTTCACTGAAGAGGTAATGTTTGTTTTTATTAGCTCCTCAGGAAAGTGACTTCAGCAAATAATGATGATGGGGAGGGTCCCTTCCAGAAAGGATAGCCTGAACAAATGGATTGACACTGGAAAGGGCAATATCCATTGAGACTAATAGTGGAACCATTAGAAATAATGATATGGCAGAGAAGGACCTAATAGAAGACTGTTGCTTGAAGAAATTCATAATGATATTTGGCAATGCTCCTTGGAAGGGAAAACTGAAGTGATGACTAGGATACCATGTTATGGTCCTTTTGAATATTAGTTGTTTAGTGTCTTGACTGCAGGTCCAGACGGCATCCCCCCTGAGGCACTCAAGGCAGACCCAGAAATGTCAGCGGAGATGCTACAACCCCTCCTGCAGAAGATCTGGGAACAGGAACAAGTCCCGACAGACTGGAAACTAGGCTACCTGGTGAAGCTACCCAAGAAAGGTGACCTATCCCAATGCAGCAACTGGCGAGGAATCATGCTTCTATCCGCTCCCAGCAAAATCCTGACCAGAGTCATCTTAGAAAGACTGAAGGAGGCCTTGGACAAGAAGCTGAGAATAGAACAAGCAGGGTTTCGTCAGCACAGATCGTGCACCGACCATATCGTCACCCTAAGAATCATCATCAAACAGTCCATCGAGTGGCAGTCCCCCCTCTACATGACTTTCGTGGATTTTGAGGAGGCATTTGACAGCGTGGACAGGAGCATCATCTGGAGATTGATGCAGCATTACCGGATTCCCCCGAAGCTCATCAACATCATCCAGCAGTTACACGAAGACTTTACCTGCCAGGTCATCCATAATGGGAAACTGACGGCTCCCTTCACAGTGAAAACCAGAGTGAAGCAAGGCTGCATGCTTTCGCCCCTTATCTTCTTGATGGTCATAGATTGGACCATGAGAAGAGTTACCAAGGACAACAATACGGGCATTCAATGGACTCACACCAAGCAGCTCGAGGACCTTGACTTCGCGGATGACATCTGTCTCCTTTCTCACAAGCAGCAGGATGCGCAAGCCAAACTTGCACGACTCTCTGAAGAAGCGGAGAAGACAGGTCTGAAGATCAACAAGAAGAAGACCAAGTGATCACAGTCAATAGCAGACAGGACCTGCCAATCCAACTACAGGGAGAAAACATCAAGGAGATGGACCACTTCACCTATTTGGGTAGCATAGTCAGTAAGGACAGCGGAGCAGATGAGGACATCAGAAACCGAATCAACAAAGCCAGACAGGCATTTAACACCCTGCGGTCTGTCTGGATCTCCAAAGCACTGTCCCTCGTCACTAAGCTCCGAATCTTCAACACCAACGTAAAGGCCGTCCTTCTATATGGATCAGAAAGCTGGAGAGTGATGAGCGCTAACACCAACAAACTCCAGGTCTTTGTTAACAGATGTCTACGCTACATCTTGAACATCAGATGGCCTGAAAAGATCTCCAATGCTAGTCTCTGGGAAAGAACACTCCAGTACCCCATTAGTGAGGACATAAAGAAACGTAAGTGGAGATGGATAGGACATACACTACGAAAACCGGAAGACAACGTAGCCAGACAAGCATTGAGCTGGAACCCTTCAGGGAGGAGGAAAGTTGGAAGACCAAAACAGACCTGGAGAAGATCTGCCGAAAATGAAACAAAAACGGTCGGAATGACATGGGCCCAGCTGGGGGAAGTTGCCCAGAACAGAGTCCGTTGGCATGAGATGGTTGCGGCCCTATGCTCCTAAAGAGTCAACAGGAATAATAATAATAATAACAATAATAATAATAATAATAATAGTGTCTCTTCTCTTTTTACCCTTTTCCTTTACCATAATCAATCACTGGCTACTCTGTCTTCTCTAGTCCTCTTGGACCTCAGCCATTTTGTGGCTCTACAAATTATCATTATCTGTTTCTGCAATATGATATCTCCCTTTCACTCTGTAAATGTCAGTTTCCCAATGTGCTAAATGTGTTAATCATTTTTTTAACTTAAAATTATTTTTAGATTGCCTGAGTTACTAAAGTAATTACATCAGAGGCTATGAGTCCAAGGTGAATAATATGTGTGGTGGAAAAGGAAATAGGTAAGTCAAGCAAGCTGATGAAAGAATACCAGGGGATTAGTACAGATGACAGGTCCATAGACTGGTGTGAATAAAGGCAAGAGGCTAGGGCGTCAGGAGTCTATCATTTCTAGCCATTCTTACAAATTTTTATTAAGTTATAGCTTACTATTTTCTATATTTTTAAACTGAGAGGATTAGAGAATATAATAACTCACTCAGCCTTCACTAAGCTTCCACCAGAAGTTCTCAGGACAATGGGCAAAAGAAAGTCATTTCTACTGTAAGTTCATCCTGTTTATGAGAATGATCATGTAGCTTGATTGAAATGTCAGCTTTCTGTGGTTCCTAGAGTGTGATCTCCTTGATTAAAAAAAAAAATTTTAACCATAGCAAGAGAGAAAGTGATAGGATAAATTATTAATTGGTGGGGGGAAGGAAAAAGGGAATAAGATAATCATTAGTGTGGCCCCATATACAAAGGTTCAATTGGCATATAAATGTTATGTTTTAACTTAATCGTATTTAATGTGCTCAGTGATTAGTGCTGGATAAATCCACATTACACTGAACCATAAAGAGATAAAAAGGCCCAGAGCCTCAGATGAGCCTACCATCTGACATAAAAGTTCAAAACTGAAGAAGATAGTATTTCTTCCAGATGATAGGAAGTATTCAAGAGAAGACTATAGAGACTCAAGTCAGAAGAAATATAATTATATTTGACTTAACTTAACTTAGACATCTCGGGGCACTCTCTCATCCAGATCATGAAAATGACAGGGGGGAAAAAGCAATACATTTTTGTTTCTCTTCAGAATCCTTTGGGGGGAGAGGTAGTAACATTCCCCTCACTTCCTCTCTTCCCTCCTGGAAGATATGTATCCTTCCTTCTCTCTCTCTTGCTCTTTCTACCTCTTCCTCCTTTCCTTTCTCTCTATGACCTTTTCTCTCTCCCTTATCTCTCTCCTTGGAGTTAAAAGCTTAGGTAGCCTTATGTCAAAGGAGGTTCAGTTTGACTCAAGAGTAGCATTCTAATTCCATTCTCTTTTATGAGCAAACTTAGGTGCCTTATTTATTACCTTTTCAAATTCTAAAGGCTTTTTGATGGACCTTTATGTTTGTTCTGTTAGACATTTTGTTTGAAATCTAGTCACTTACTTGTCTTTAATAAATATTCTTCCCTTTTTCAATAATAAAATCATCTTTTGTTTAGTAAATTTCAGACAATCAATAATCATATTGCCTATTACCTAAAATCATTTTGAATTAGTGGCTGAGAAGGATAGAAGCCATTTTATCACAAAATACATTCTCAGGCAATTTTAGCTTAACTTGTCATTTGATGGGCATTGGCTATAGAATTGTCAGCATAGCAAATGTCTTTACTAAGGCTCCAACTGGAGTAAAGGAAAGCAATCTGCCCATAAAATGAGCAAGAAATGAGATAGTCATCTTTTAATAACCAGGAGTTCATAGACTAGACAGGTGGTAAGGACTCTATTTCTGGACACACAAAAGGCCTGAGAGGAGACAGAAGATCAGTGCTCTCTCACTAAGCAGGTAGGAAGAGAAAATATCTGTCCATAGGGAGTCAAGATGATGGATTAGGGGCAGTCACTCAGATCAACTCTCCCAATGTTCCCCTCCAAACAACTTTAAAGTAATGCCTCAAATCAAATTTGGAGTGACAGAACCAACAAAAGGTTAGAAAGAGACATTTTTCTGGTTTAAGAATACTAAAGAGTTTGATTAGGGAAATTCATGACTCCAAGATGGAAGTTCATCCAGTACCCACATATATAGTAGTGGAAACAATGGTCCCAACAGCAGCAGCTTGAGAAGCTCTAGAGCCAGAAATGGTAATGTAGAGTCTGTCTCTTATATAGATTTCTCTTGTGTGTTGGAATCACCTATGGAGGGAAGCTGAAGTCTGCAAAATTAATGGGTGAAGATTAAGAACTAGAGAGAGTGAGCCATAGAAGGAGCAGAGAGAGAGACAAGGAACACAGAGACAAAACTTTAGCATAGTATCAGCACATTAGCACTCTAGAGCCAGAGAGAGAACAGGGTGAGCAAGCTGCACTATTTATTATAGGTTTCAAGGATGGAGGGTTTGTGGGATGTCAATCAAACAAGTGAAACAACAGAAGTATTAACAATGTTGACAAGCAATTGCAAGATAAAGGAATGGACCGCAACAGCAGGGTCCCCAAGAAAGAAGCTCCTTGGAAAGTGTTTCCTGACTTTGATCAAACCTACTTCCTCCAGAACACTGGCATCAAGCTATATGGATGTTAAATATATTTCTTTGACATAACAAAGAGCTATAGAAATTGCGTGCTAGCCTTCCAGGTTGTAGATAATAGTAGAGGTCAGATTTTTAAGTTCCACAAAATTTAAGTCCCATTCAATTTAAGGATTCAGAAATCAGTCATGTGAAATATTAGAAATATATACACGTCTTGCCCATGAACACTTTGCTCATTAGAGTCAGCTTTTAAATACATCTTTAATATCTTCATAGTTCATTATAACTGAAACCCTTCAGGTAAGGGGTCAGAAAGAGACCCTCTACTGGCATTGGGTACAACTCGTACCTATTGGCAACTCTAACACTCGTACACAGTTCTGGGGAACAGTTAAAAAAAGAATGCTAGTAGTCAGCTACAAAGGAGTAAGGGCCCTGTTCACAGCTCAATACCAAAAAAGGAGCCCTATCACTTGTGGCTGCAAGGAACCAGGGACATTTCCTGGGTAAAAACCAGAGAATGAACCAGGGGAGCAATGACCACACCTCTCCCAGAATCAAATCACCTTGGAAGTACCAGAACTTTGCAGACTCTCAGAACTAGCTCAGAAAAAAGCAGCAGAAAAAAGCCTAATACTTGGAATAATGTCTCCTTGCCCATAAATGAGCAAAAACCAACTTTAACATAAACTCTGAGGTCAAAAAATGGGCTAGAAAAATAAGCAAAACAAAATAAAGCAAAAAGAGAATGTGACCCTAAAAAGCTTCTTTCATTGGCAGGGAAGTCCAAGACATAGACTCAGAAGAACATAACACTGTGAAAATAGCTGCCTCAAAGAAAAATGCTAAGTATACCCAAACTCAGCAGGAATTTCTGGAAGAGTGAAAGATATAAGAATGATAGAAGAAAAAATGGTCAAAATGGAAGTAACATAAGAAAATTATGAAAAGAGAATTAACAGAGCACAAAATCCACTGAAGAAAAGACCTTTTTAAGAAGAAGAATTGGCCAAATGAAAAAGGTGATATAAAAAAATCATTAAAGAAAAGTACTCCTTATTAAAAAAAAAGCATTGGCCAAATGAAAAAAGAGGTACAAAAGCTCACTGAGGAAAATAATTTCTAAAAAATTAGAACAGGGCAAGTAGAAGCTAATGATTCCATCAAACATCAAGAAACAATAAAATCAAATCAAAATAATGGAAAAAATGGAAGAAAAATATGAAATATTTTATTTTGGAAAAACAATTGACCTGGAAAATAGATTGATAAAATTTAAGAATTATTGGACAATCTGAAAGAATCATCATCAAAGAAATTACCTAGCCATCATATTTCAAGAAATTATCAAAGAAAATTGCCTTAATATCTTAGCTACAAGAGGTAATAGAGAAATTGAAAGAATCCACCAATATCCTCCTGAAAGAGATCCAAAAATGAAAATTTGCAGGGAAATTGTAGTCAAATTTCAGAGCAAAGTAAAAATACTTTAAGCAGTCAGAAAGAAACAATGCAAATATCATGGAGCCACTGTAAGGATCACACAAGATTTAGCAGCTTTTACTTTAAAGGAAAAGAGGGCTTAGAGAGAACTCTTAGGCATCCCTAATTAAAAGACCAAAGCTAAATAGAAAATTTGGCATTCAAACAAAAAACTCAAGAGAACCATAAAAAGTAAATATAAAAAATAATCATCAGGGACTCAGTTAAATTAAACTGTTCATATTCCTATATATGAAGATGATACATATGATGCCAAAGTACTTTATCTTTATTGGGGCAGTTACAAGAAATGTATATTGTCAGAGTCTATGGGTACAAATAAATTATATTGCAATGATTGCCAAAAAATAAACAAAGAGTGAGGCACAGTAGGAGAAAAAGAAGAGAGAAAATGGGGACATTTTTTCTCACATAAACCGGGCATGTAAGGAATAGTTTTTACAATTGAGGTGAAAATGATAGAGGGAATGGAAAATGCTTGAACCTCACTCTAACTGGAATTGGTTCAGTCAAGAATATAGACACATATTCAGGTGTGTATAGGAATGTAACTTACCCAATAGAGAAATAGGAGGCAAAAAATGCAAGAGAAAGAGGGAATTGATTTTAAAAAAATGGACAGTTTAAGAGAGGACTGTTTTGGGCAGCTGGGTAGCTCAGTGGAGTGAAAGTCAGGCCTAGAGACAGGAGGTCCTAGGTTCAAACCCAGACTCAGCCACTTCCCAGCTGTGTGACCCTGGGCAAGTCACTTGACCCCCATTGCCCACCCTTACCAATCTTCCACCTATGAGACAATACACCGAAGTACAAGGGTTTAAAAAAAAAGAGAGGACTGTTTAGAAGAAAAATAGACTTTTGAGGGGGCACAGTATGCAAAGAGAGAGAAGAAACAAGAAAATGAGATGAAGGAAAATATATAGTTAGAAAGCATAACTGTGAATGGGAATGGAAAGGGTTCATCCATAAAACAGAAGATAGCAGAATGGATTAAAAACCAGAATCCAACAATATGCTGTTTAGAAGAGACACACATGAAAATGAATAATACACATAGAATTAAAATAAAAGACTCAAGTAGAATCAAACATACTTCAGTTGAAGTAAAAAAGACAAGGGAAATAATCATCTTCTCAGAAAAAAAAAGAAAAGTATGAGACTTAATTAAAAGAAATAATCAGGAAAACTACATTTTACTAAAAAGTACCATAGACAATGAAGTAATAACAAAAAATTATAGCAAATTTCTCTGATAAGGTCCTCATTTCTCAAAAACGTACTGATTAACGAACTCAAATTTAAAGTCAATTTAAAAAAAAAAGCCATTCCATCATTGATAAATGATCAAAGGATCTAAATAGGTAGAATTCAGAAGAAATCCAAGCCATCTTTAATCATATGGGAAAATGCTCTAAATCTATCTGTTAGAGAAATGCAAATTTAAAAAATTTGATGTACCACCTCATCCCTAACAGAAAAGACAAAAGCTAGAGGGGACAAGAAAAAAATAAGTATAATAATAAGCTAGTGGTGGAGTAGTAAACTGCTCCAATGATTCTGGAGATCAGCGTGCGATTATGCCCATATAAAACTTTACATATTCTGTGACCTATATAATACCATTGAGGTCTATATACCAAAGAGATCAAAGAAAAAGATATATATGTACAAAAATATTTATAGTAGCTCTTTTTGTAGTGGCAAGGAATTAGAAAGCAAGGGGATGCTTATCATTTGGAGAATGACTAAACAAATTTTGGCATGATTGTGATGGTTTGCTACTTCTGCACTTTGGGAAATGATGAGGAGATGGTTTCAGAAAAATATGGGAAAATGTATATGAACTAATGCAAAGTGAAGAGAGAAGAACCAAGAGATCATTATGCACAGTAACAGCAATGTTCTAATGTTCAACTTAAAGAATTAACTGTTCTGGTCTATACAATGCATGACAATTCCAAAAGACTCATGCTAAAAAATGCTATCCACTTCAAAAGGAGAACTCATGAGCTCTGAGAGCTAACTGAAGTATTTTCTCATTTTATTTTTTTCTTCCTTTTTTAAAAATATCACTAATATGGAAATGTTTTGTGTGATTTCACATGTATAAATTGATATTACAGTGCTTGCCTCCTCAGTGGTTGTGTAACAGAGTAGGAGGGAGAGAAAGAATTTGGAACTCGAAATTATAAGAAAAGAATGTTTAAAAATAAAAAACAAATTAAAATGCTGGGTGTGGGGAGGTAAAAGATCTGTCCATTGAGTGGATAATCTGCAAGATATCTATATGAGGTTCTTTTGTATCCCTGTGTATGTCTTTAGCTCAAGTGTAAATATATTTTTATGGTACCTGTTCCTTACATGGATATTGAACCAAGAAAGACAGGTGGATGAGAATCATTGCCTTTGTACTTTTAGGTGTGGTTTAGAAGAGTCACTCAGTGTAAGCTCAGAGTCAGTCAGCAGGTGGCACTCAGAGGTCAGTCTACCAGTCTCAGCTTCTAGGATGCTCAAACTTGGATTACTGTATGTGCCAAGTACTTGCCTGCCTCCAAGTGTCTGTCTAGGTTCCTCTCAGCTCCTTCCAGGGTTTAAAATATAAAATCATAAGCCTATATATCATTAATTATCAAAATTGGTCTGTGTTCCATTTTAGTCAATAAGCATGTATTAATCACCTACTACATACCAGACACTTCAGTGATTTAAAAAAATGCAAAAGAGAAACCCTACCCTCAAAGAACTCAGTTTAAGAAGCATCAAGTATTTACAGACAAGCTAAAATTAAGATAAATAGGAAGGGCAATTAGGTGGCTCACTGGATAGAGAGCCAGGCTTGGAGAGAGGAGGTCCTAGATTCAAATCTATCCTCAGACGCTTCCTAACTATGTGACCATGAGCAAGGTATTTAACTCCAATTGCCTAGCCCTTACTTTTCTTGTGCCTTAGAACTAATATATAGTATTGATTCTAACATGGAAAGTCAAAGATAAATAGGAAAAATTAACATGGGGAAAGTAGTGAAATTAAGAGGGGTTGGGAAAGGTTCCTTGCCATTAAGATTTTTATCATCTTACCAATTTCATGTAACCAAAAGGAAAATATATTTTATTAGAGAATATTTACTGCATAAAAATCAGGATTTAAAAAGCTACAGCATTAAAATCTCTAGTCACTCCATCTGTCTGGTAAAAATCTGGAAGAAAAACCTTCAATTCCCAGTTCTATTCCTTCAAAAAAATGTTCTCAGTTCACCTGAGTGACCTTTAAGTAGTCTATGTATCTATTTTCCATTTTTCAAAGTAAGTGGAAAAAGTGAAAGACTCATCTTACCAGCACCCATTTGGGTTCTTGTATGTTTATAAGCAGATTTTAAAGGAACTCAAGTTCATAATTTGTCAACCATCTCACAGAGAATGCCACTAATTGACTTTTTGCTCTCTCTCATTCTGTACTCAATATCCTACTGAGTGATCCCTGTCTTCTCTTTTGGCTGGGCTCTGACGGATCCATGTTATATCTCTGATAATCCAGAAGCCAAGAAGATCCAAGACACCCAGTTCCTATGTCACAGGCAAAGCAACCCCCACCAGAAATTTCTGTGTGGCAGTTTCATAATCCATGGAATCACTCTCTGGTATGCATGCACTGGATGCCTGTCCCAAAGTGGTCCATTTCTTTGCTTTTATATGTCCCACTCAACAAGAAAATTAAAGACCTTCTGGACATTCCTTTTATAATAATTTAAGTCAACTCATTCCTTGCCCCTTACAATTCCTGTCCTTTTCTGGTGCCTTAAATTTCCAAGAATTTATCAGGAAGTAAAAATGAGTTGCCAACCTTACTTGAAAGCTGAGCTGTTTTAAACTGAGGTTTTATAGGAGTGGAAGGAGATTCAGAAAATCCTTAAACAGTAAACCTAGTACAGTGCCTTATTATTAAATGCCTACTAAATTCCAGGCACGATGCTAAGCAATGGAAATTAAAAAATTAAAATGAGGCAAAAAGTTTCTTCTCTCTAATGGGGGAGAGAGCACAGAATCAAATATGTATAAGCAATCTATATAGAGGACAAATAGGAAATAATAGAGGGAAAGCATTAGAATAAAGAAGGGCTTGGCAAAGCCTTCCTTGAAAAGATGAGATTTTAATTGGAATTTAAAGGAAGTCAGTAGGCTAAATTGAAGAGGGAAAATATTCCAAGCATTATGGATGGCCAGAGGAAAATGCCCAGAGCCAGGAAATGGAGTGTGTGTGAAATAGCAATGAGGCTAATAAGGTTACTGTCACTAGACTGAAGAGTATATGTGGCAGAAAGTAAAGTATAAGAAGATTGGAAAGGTAGGAGTGGGATTTGGTTCTGAAGGGCTTTGAATGCTAAACAAAGCAATTTGTATTTGATGCTGGAAGTCATAGGGAGTATCTGAAGTTTATTTAGTAGAGTGGTGTCCTAGTTGGACATTTTCTTCAATAAACTCTCTTTAGCTGGTGTAGAACAGTGATAATGAACCTTTTAGACACCACATGCCATGCCCCGTAACCCAGACTGGGTGTTGTACCCTCCCCCATCCCACCCCAGAGATCTCTCCCCTACCCCCACCCCAGAAAGAGATGGAAGAAAGGGAGGAGAGTGGCCTGGGTGCTCCACTCAGGGGAGAGAGTAAGAGCTTCCATTGGCCTGCTGGGAAGGAGGTAGGGAGGTACAATGGAGAAGGGGAAGTGGAAGCTCCACCCACGTCCTTCTGCCCTTCTAGTAACTAACTGGCAGGTGATGGCTGGTGTGCCCACAGAGAAGTCTATGTGGGCCTTCTTTGCACACATGCCAAAAGTTTCCCATCACAGGACTAGAGGGTAGAGAGTTGAGGCAGGTTAATCCACCAGCAGGCTAATGCAATAGTCCAAGTGAGAGCTAAGGAAGGTCTGTCCTAGAGTAGTGGCAGTGTTAGAGGAGAGGAGAGGCTGTATTCGAAGGGTTGCTAACATGAAATCATAAGGCTTAAGCAAGCAATACTTGCTTAAAAACAAATAAGCAAGGGGTATACAATGAAGTGCTGAGGATGACACCTAGGCTGTGAGCCTAAGGGACTAGGAAGATGATGTTGCCCTCTACATTAATAGGGAAGGTAGGAGGTGGGGAGGATTTAGGGGGAAAGTTAATGAATTCTGTTTTGGACCATAATGATTTTAAGATATCCACTGGACATCCGTTCAAGATGTCTAAAAGACATTTGGAAATATGAGATTAGAAGTCAGTAGAGACATTGAGGGAAGATAGGTAGATTTGGGAATTATGTGCATAGAGATTGTTGTTAAATTCATAGGTGCTGATAAGTGTGGTGACATTGAAAAATACATAGTAAGCACTTAATAGATACTTTTAAAACTAACCCTTACCTTCCATCTTAGCAATGATACTAAGTATTAGTTCCAAGGCAGAAGAGAGGTAAGGGCTAGGCAATTAGGATTAAGTGACTTGCCCAGAGTCACATAGCTAGAAAGTATCTAAAAGGCTCATATTTGAACCCAAGGCCACTGGTGAGACATCTAGCTGCCCAATAAATTCTTATTGACCAACTAAATGGCCAAGTACTTTCCAATAAGGCCAATTTATTTCATGTTTTTCACCACCTCTCCTAAAATAATTAATTATTCATCATTATTCCCATGATCTTCACTTTATGAATGGACAAATTCCAACCTCAGCAGCAGCAAAAATCTGTCCTCTCTAGGAAGTGGCATATAAACAAAGTGCCCCAAGAAGCCAGGTGCAGATCATAGAAAAAGAGAAAGATAGACTCAGGCTGCTGACGGTAAAAGGGATTCCTTGGGATTGGGGTTTCAGATAATTCTGTAGTCCAGCAAACACACAGCCAACTTGCTGTCAGCTAACACCCTAGCAAAACAGCAGGAATATCCTATCTAATCTCCAAGGATCCCTGGCCCCAAGTCTCTGTACTAAACCGCCTTTTTCATGACAGCCAATAATTGGCATCCCACACTGACACCCCAGGAAAAATGCCTACAGTTGTGCTGCTCCAGAAGACAGTGCCTGTAGGTGTCTCTCAGCATCATTGTTCTCTCCACCCTGAGTAATTGTAGCTAGATCTATATGACCTTTCCCATTTATCCTTCTGTTAGTGAGCTGACTTATAAAAAAACAAACAAAAAAAAAAAAACAGTGCCAGCCTAAAGGTTTCCTCTGAGCAATGCTAAAGGCAGAGTTTCACCTTAAGCAGGACTCCAAATTGGCAGAGCTGGAAAATCTGAATGAACATATTCAAGCTGAGAAATCTAATTGGCATTCTTTAATGGCTCCTAGGTGGGTGACAACTATCCTCAGATGCTGGGAGTCAGAAAAGATAAAAATATTTAAAATTCGTGGTTAGCATTTTCAGCCTTGGAGTTCGTTCATGTGGGGAATGTTTACGAAACTGGAACTTCACTTGAGTCTATCCATGTATACTTGGGAACACTACAGAGAGGTCCAGACTTACTGTGTAACAAGGGGCTGAGAGGAGCATTAGTGAGAGGGAATAGTCTCAGCCCTTAATGTGCTGCAGGGTAAAACAAACTTACAGGCAGACAAGGATGATAGGGGCTTTAGGGGTCATGTCGAATGTCCTCATATCTGCCCCTGTGAAACCGAGACTGTCCCAAATTTGGCTTGGCAGAGGTCACATTGGTTGTAAGCAGCAAATTCAGCTCTTTATCCACTGTCTCATGCTAATTTCAAGAGGAATGCTTAAAGATTTCCCTTTCTCCCTAACAATATAGTCACATGTCCCAAAATACAGCTTGGGGACCTTATTGGCCAAAAGACAACTGTGCAACAGATCAAGAAACAAATCTGGCTACATTTATTCAGGGCTGGGCTTAAGTAAGGCTAGTCCTCTGGTAGTTTAGGCTTGATATTGGAGAAAATGAGACAGGCTTAGGTCCTTTGGCTGTTAGACTGCAAAAAGTATGTCTTATTCAACTTGGTTTTCATCTAATGATTTAATCAAATATCTTTTACTTCATATGCCTGTGTAAAATTGTTGGGGGCAGGAGGGTGTCCTCTCTAGGAAGTGGCATATAAACAAAGTGCCCCAGTAGATAGAGTGGTATCAAAAAGTTCTGAGTTCAAATTTGGTCTGAGAAACTTACTAGCTGTGTGTGATCCTGGACAAGTCACTTTGTGGCCTTAATCCACTGGAGAAGGAAATAACAATCCAATACAGCATCTTTGCCAAAAATTCCCCATATTAAGAATTGAACCTGACTGAACAACAACAAAATTGTTGAACTGAACACGAACTTATTGTTTTGTCCTTTGTTCTTATATCCCCAGTATCTAGAAGAATGACTAGACTATAGGTAATTAATAAATGTGTATTGATCAATTGATTGATTCATTAGTAATTCAACCCCCCAACTTATGAGTAGTCTGTAGTATATCTTCTGTTTTGTCCTCCCCAACATATGAGATCATCTACTCCTTTTCTTTATTTTCTCTCTCTCTCTCTCTCTCTCTCTCACACACACACACACACACACAAAAGAGGCTCTAGTCAATTCAGACATCCCATTACGATAATTTATATCTTCAAGAAGATGGAAGCCAGAAAAATAGAATTCTTCTTTTTACTCTCTAGTAGATCTGTGCCCATGAAAAATGAGAATCTTTGAAATTTGTCTTTGAATTTATTTCATTTTTGTCATCACTGCATAAAGTTTAGAATCTCCATGAAAGGCACCATAATTTATTTCAGCATTAACCTTGGAATTTTGTTTTCTCAATAAATTTTAAGTATTTACTCTGAACTATTTCCAAACGAGTTGTTTCATTCATATCTATTGCTAATGCTTTACCATCTTCTAAATATTACTATTTTAGTTTGTAGGGGCAGCTAGGTAGCTTAGTAAATAAAGGACTGGGCCTGGAGTCAGGAAGACTCATTTTCCTGAGTTCCTATCACTTACTAGCTGTGTGACCCTGGGCAAGTCATTTAACCCTATTTGCCTCAGTTCCTCATCATTAAAATGAACTGAAGAAGGAAATGGCAAGCTACTCCAATATCTTTGCCAAGAAGATCTCAAATGGAGTGATGACTAGTCAGACATGACTGAACAACAACAATTTTATTCTGTCTCTTGTAGACACTAACCATTTAGTCATAAGACTATAAAGCTAAACAATATAGCCATGTGAACACAGTTCAGCATAATTTTTGTTTTCCCCTTGAGGTGTTTAATCCCTCTATAAACATTTCTCATCTAAAAATTTTATTTCTAAAAAGTACCTAGGAAGGTTAATATGCATCAAATAAATAAGAACCAAATGAGTCTCTTTAGGCCAGAAAATCTATGCTAGAAACACTATCACTCTTTTGAATTATGATTCTCCCAGCAACTATATTTCACATGGGGCATCAGCCAGACTTTTTATAGATGTTTGAGGACTCTGTTAGAAGGCTATTTGTCTATCCATTTCATATGGCAATGATACCAGTAATCGATATCTCTCTGTATTTTAGCTATTGGGACAGTAAGCTATAAGGCCAACCTCCACCAGAGCAAAAGGACTAAAAGAAGAAGGCATGAGATCATGAGCCCACATGAAAAGAAGGTTTCCTATTATTTATGTGTCTAAATGGACAAAAACCTAGTGGGAACAGATCTAGCCTAGAATATTAGATGCAGAAGGCAAAATTTTATTTCCAGGCCTTTAGATGGTATTTAAAAGTAATAGGTAAAAATGAAACCATAGACATAGGGTCAGAGAAAGAACTTGAACTCAGTAGTGGACATGAGGCTTGGATTTCTGGAGCATTACAGAGCATATAGCCAGGAAAAGTATGGAAGTTTTCAAGCTTAAGAGGCATTGTGTACAATTCTTCCGTCTCTGTCAGGGTGAGGGTTGGGTTCATATTTGGGATCTTCTACTTCCTGCCTGTGAGACCTTAGATAAGTCACCTAACATTTATGTCAATTTCTCATCTATAAATATGCAAAACATGATACTAGATAGCTTCTAAGGTCCCTTTCAACTCTAAATTCATGATTTACAGTGTTATGATCCTATTTTTAAGAATATTAGAATATGCTGTACTGTCAATTATCAAAGATTCTGTGGATTGATTGGATAGGCTCTGAGAGGAGACATGAAGAACCTCCCCTTCCTCATCCTACCCTGAAAACATTTCCGAACTCACCTTTGAAGTGAATGTACTTCAGCAAACATAGAATTGGTAGGTGATATCTATATTCTAAAAATGCATTCTAATTCTATTTTTAAGTATGAAAAAAATCAAATGTTTTTATTTGTGGAGTGGATAGATAAAAAGGGCAAAAAAGCAAGGAGAAAGGAAAGTCTGGAAGCAACATGTCTAATGCCTTTTTTCCTAATAGAGCTTTAAACATCAATTTTTTGCCCAGAATCTAAAATTCAATTTGAAAAAAGGAAAGGGTTGGAAGGGGTTGATTCAGAGAGGACATAACAAGTTTTGTTTTGAATATGTTGACTTTGAGCTGTCTTGATGACATCCTATTTGTAGTGTCAAATCGGCAATTGTTGGTGCAAGCAATTACTAGTTAGCAATTGAGGTGATCATCAAAGACTGCCTGTAGAAGGTGATGTTTGAGTTGCATCACAGAAGAAAGAGGATTCTGAATTGGAGACAAGGAATGAGGGCAGTGCAAGCATGAGAATAAATACCACAAAGGCACAGAGATGAAGTGTTGTGTGTGAGGAACAGAAAGATGGCTACCTCAGATGAACAGCAGAGTATGAGAAGGATTATAATATATAATGAGGCTAAAAATATAGGTTGGAATCAGATTTATATAGGATGTTGAAAGCTAAATATAGGAATTTCTGTTTTATCCAAGAGGAAAGCCTCTTGGAGGGGCCTGAGTAGAAGAGTGACATGTTAGAAGGATATTTAGTCTAGCTTAGGAAGAGCTGAGTGGCAGAGAACAGCTGCAGAATTCCATGTGTGAGACACAAAGGAAGAGAGTTGAACTACTGGAGGGAGGGAGTTGTTTTTTCTCCTGTGTGTGGACCCTAATCACGAGAGGGCATCTACAATCAAGTGACCTGGTTTGCTGGAGATAGGTTGAGCTGTGGAGAGACATTACAGAGGGGCACTCTGGATGTCAACAATCCTAGCTCCCTCTCCAAACTTGGATTACCAGTTGAGACTCTGGACATCTGTGAAGATTTTACTGAATCCATCTACTAAAGATATATCTGTGAACACACGTGAGATTCCCAAAACTACAGCTGGACCTATTCACCATCCAGTTACTGGATTGGCATGAGATTTGGCAGCTGTTAGGTTTAGTTTGAAGTGTAGTTATACCCTCACAGATGTTTGGGAGGGACCCCTTAGAATTTAAGGTAGAATACCTGATCCCTTCATTACCTGTCCCCAAATATTATTAAAACCCCTTTTATATACAGACCTTCCTTTGTTATTCTTCCTTTCCCAAACCTGGCACCTCATTGACATAAAGGACTCACTGGGATTGGCTCAGCTCTTTCCCTGGTGCTTTACCTTTCTACTCCACTTTCCCCATTCCTAACCTTACCTAAACCACATTTATTTAATTACCAACTACACATGGTCAGATTTACATTTAAGAATAGGCACTATGAGGGGCAGCGAGGTGGATACTGCCTAGCTGGGTGAACCTGGGCAAGTCCCTAAACCCCTTACCACTCTTTTGCTTTGGAACCAATACTAATCAATACTAATATTGATTCTAAGACAGAAATTGAGAGTTTAAAAAATAAAGAATAGGCACTTTGGTAGCAGTGTGGAAGATGGCCTGGACAGGAACAGACATGAGGTAAGGAAATGATTAGGAAGTCTACCTATCTAAGTCAGAGGCAGTGAAGACCTGAAATAAGGTAATGGCTATATGAATACACAGGAAGGGTGAAATGCAAGAGCTGTTGTGGATGTAGAAACAGTAAGACTTGACAATTGATTAGATATGGAGAGGGAAGTAGGGTGAGGAGTTGAGAGTAACACTAGCTTTACAAACCTGGAAACTAAGAGAGTTGGAAGTGCCCATGACAACAATAGGAAAATCCGGAAATGGTAGGCAGGACTAAACCTCAGAGGAGAGATATGGGCTGAATATTAGGATTATGGATCATCCGCACAGAGATTTTAATTAAACTCAAGACTTCATTGCAAAAATAGTCACAGGACAGAACTATAAAAAAATACATACACATAATATATGTAAATATGAAAACATGATTTTGAAGTTAAAAAAAGATTAGCTATAAAGGCTTTCATGCTACACAGAAGCCTTGAACATTTATATTATGAATATCATCTCTAGTATTGGAGGTACTAGACACAGCAAAGTAAAATATAAAGACATATGCTTACCAAATTTTATTTGTTGTTTTCATGAAAGAGTCCATGCTGAAAAGAGTTTCATGCTGAGTCCAAACTGGTGCAGTTTTTTTCCCTAGATGTTGAAATCTTCCAATTGTTCCCATTTTGTTATATTACTATATTGATAATATGAAGTTTGAAATATTGCTTCTTTAATTATATTAATTAATATCTCATTAATTGTATCTATAAAAATAGTGTGGCCCAACTATCCACACCAGAAAAAAGTAGATGACTAAAGCCTGTAGTCCAGACTGCAATTGATGGGCATTTCATTACTACTGGAGTACAAATATCTTGGCCAAATGCTGTAGATAGATGATGAGCTGTATTTAGAATTTAACCAGAATTTAACTCAAGATAGATAGCATATGAGAAGTTCTACAGTGCTTTAACTGATCACAAATTTTTCACTGGAACAAAGACCTATCTTTTAAAAAGCAATATATTTTGTTGATGATTTATGGCTGTGAATTGTAGAATACCTATATTAGGGGGCAGCTGGATAGCTTAGTGGATTGAGAGTCAGGCCTAGAGACAGGAGGTCCTAGGTTCAAATCAGGCCTCAGACACTTCCCAGCTGTGTGACCCTGGGCAAGTCACTTGACCCCCATTGCCCACCCTTACCACTCTTCCACTTATGAGCCAATACACAGAAGTTAAAGGTTTAAAAAAAAAAAGAATACCTATATTAAAAGAATTATAATTACTCATTGAGAAGTCTTATGTTGAGCATGGGAATGCTACAACATATTACCCATGAATATTTACATAAGATAAATGACACACTGGCTGTCCATCAGAGAAATGTATAACCAGAAAAGGAAGGGAGCTGGTAATCTATCTCTAGTAGTTTACCCACACAACTGACATCAGTGAACTCTCAAGAGAGACAAAGGAATTTTTGTTGGATAAATGCTTAGGGAAGGATTTCAGGAGGTCATGGGCAAAAATCACAGAGGGATGAGAAGCTGTTAATAATTTACAACCTATACAACTGGAATGAACTCCCAGATCAAGAGAATAGATCTGTCAAATATCAATCAATAAATAAACATTTATTAGACACCAACTATGTGCCAGGCATTGTGCAAGGGAATCAAAAAGCGGCTAAAGACAATCTCTGCCTTCCAGGAGCTTTCTATCTAATGGAGGAAATAACATGCAAACAAATATATACAGAGTAAGTTGTGTCTTGGATGAATAGGAAATAATTAACAGAGGGAAAGTACTAGAATTGAGGGGTTGTGAAAGGCTTACTGTAAAAGGTGGATTTTAAGTTGAAATTTAAAGGAAGGTCAGTAGTCAGAGTGGAGGAGGAAGAGCACTAAGGGTTTGATGAAGAACAGCCTGAGAAAATGCCCAGAACCTAGAGATCTAGTAGCTTGTACATGAACATCCAAGAGGCAAGTGTCACCATAACCCAGTAATATGGGAGAATGGTCATTTAAGTTGTGGCTACATTTTTTTCTTTCACAGAGATCTCACTTTGGAGGTCTAATCTACACTCAAAATAATATGTTATTTAATAAATTAAGAAACTGAAGTACCAAAAGATCAAAGGATTTGATAAGAGTCAAATAACCCACCAGTAATGAGTGAAGGACGCAAGTTTCCAGAATCCAAGATTTACACTCAAACCGCTATACCACATAACCTCTTAAAAGAGCATTGAAGCAATAAAGGAAGCCAAGTGTTCTATCAATCTTGCTCTTCTCATACCCCAAATGTGTCATTATGTTTATTTAGAATATGTACAAAGACTCATATTAATGAATTCTTTCCTTATTCTTTGAACATAAATCAATAATGTTCAGAAATAAGCAGCTATAAACACATTCTAACTTAACTGTCACTGCTGTCAAAAGGTGACAGCTGCATTAGTTAAAAGCACTCAGTACCTCCAAGAGCCATAAATACATAATGCCCTTTAAAAGCTTTTCTAAATTACAGACACCTAGGGGGAAATGAGATCCTATTTCTCAATTTGCTTCCAGCAAAAAAGCTATTTCCTACCACCAAACCACCTTAGGCCAGAGATTTCAGCAACAAAGGCACAGATTACTATGTTTGAGAGAAGGCCATTAAATATTTAAAATTAAAAGCACAATCAAATATTGATTTTCAATAAAAAATTAAAAACCTTAATGATTTGATACCTCTTCCACCAATTAAACTGTGGTCACACAAAAACATGGCACCTCCTAAGCAAAGAAGAAGTATTTTAAAGATGGTATGGAATCCACTTCATTAAATGAATGATCTCAAACGATCATAGCTTTGTTTGAAAAGTAGCAGATTCTTCTAAATAATTGGATCTTTCTAAGCAATAGGATTAAGAAGATAGTGGTCTATCAGATTGTATTCTTTCCCAAGACTGACTAAGGACCAATGTCTGAGCCTCAGTTTCCTAACCTATAAAATGTAATGGTGAGACAAAACAGTTTCAAAGGTTATTTCCAGTTCTAAATCCTAGGACCCTGGGATCTTATTAAAAAACAAACAAATGGGAACAATTCCTTTATTGCAAAAATTTCATCCTGTCACCCTTAGCTAAAAGGATTATCTGTGTATCAATAATGCTTTATGTCATGAAAGACCTTGGGTTCTCATGATTAGGGAAGAAGACTTGGGAGAGCGATTGGGGCTAATAGCTTTGGAAATCTAATACTAATTTTACTCTAGGGAAGTGTTCCTTGGGAACTTGCCTTTAGAGGAAGTCCCAAAATGACCTTGTCTTAAACTGAAAAAGGGATCACCAAGCATCCATTAAGTGTTCTAAATACGAGTGATAGAAATGCTCAAATCTTCAGTCACCCTTTTTGTCTTTGCCCATTTTATCAGAGATCCATTCCCAAGAAGACCAGCACTTTTTCTGGAACCATCCTTTTTGTATCCATTATAAGTTAGGCCAGTCCCTGATACTCTAGCAATAGTCTCTTTCCCAAGTCTGCCAGTAACCAATCATTGTATTTTTGCTGTATTATATATTCCACAAAAGGTATGTAAGTTCCCAAGTTCTATTATTCTTTGGAGAATCATCTTTGGTGGTGATTCTCTCAGAGACACTGGCCCCAGAGACCCAGAGTTTTGACTCTCTGTGGTATTTACCACTTGGCTCTGTGTGGTGACCTAATATTAAGGACCTGTCTCTTTCCTGGTTAAAAAATTTGGTTTTATGACTGCTTTAGTAGTTCTGTGTTTTTCTAAGCTGACAGAAATAATAGGAGTTTGAGAAGATTGGGATTTGAGGATGAGGGATTTTAGGTATTTTGCAGGAAGGATATAGTTTTGAGATTTGTTATATTAGATAATTTTTGATGATATTATAGTAATAAAAAGCAATAACAGGGTTTGCAAACAAAAATCTTTAGGTCAAATCCAACCAACTACCTGTTTCTGTACGATCCATGAGCTTAGAATGTTGGGGGTTTTTACATTTGTAAAATGTAATGTTTGCTTATGCCTGAATTATAATAATAGTAAGAATAATAGCTAGCAAGTGCAAGTAGGTGATTCAGTGGATAGAGAGTCAGGTCTGGAATTGGGAGGTCCTGCGGTTCAAATATGGCATTAGATACTTCCTAGCTATGTGACCCTTAGCAAGTCATTTAACTCTAATTGTCTGGCCCTTATGATTCTTTTGCTTTGGAACCAATCCTCAATATTGATTCCAAGGGTTTTAATAATAATAATAATAATAGTATTTTATGGTTTGCAAAATACTTTGCAGTGGATTTGACCTTTTCAACAGTCCTATGAAATAGATATCATTTTTATCCTCATTTTAAGAGAAACTGACACTGAAAGTGGCTAAATGACTTTCCCAATGTCACACAGCTAGTAAAGTCAAGCGTTGGTCCAAATCTGAGAAGATCTCAGAAGAACAAAATTATTAAAAGAAGAATTCTCAGCACAGAACAAAAGGCAAACCTGATGTCTGCTTAAACTTATGCATATCCTGGTATAGCCTGGTTCATGGTGGGAGTTACCTCAGCATCAGAGGACTGACTAAGAATCCTTAGAAAGCTTCACAGACACTGGCTGAGATACCCCATCAAGATAGTTGACCTGACCTTAGACTTTTCTGAAGGTCAAATGCTAAGGCAATACAGCACCTCCAGTAGATAGCTAAATAAAAGAGGTGCTGGTGACTCTTAAGAAAGCACTTCAGCTGAGCACTGGAGGGAAAAGAGCATGGGGCAGGGCGGGGAGGAAGAGAGAGAGAGAGAGAGAGAGAGAGAGAGAGAGAGAGAGAGAGAGAGAGAGAGAGAGAGAGAGCTAGCTCTCAGGAAGGGAGGAAGTGCTATGACTCCTTTATTTACATTGCTACTTAACTAAAATTTCTGTTATGCACTATGTCCTTTGGTTGACTAGTAAAAGTAAAACATGTTAATGGGAGCTCTAAGTCTAGAATCAGAAAGATGAGTTCAAATCCCTCCTCTGACTCTTACTAAGCTGTGAGGTCACTTGACCTCATCTACTTCAGTTTCCTCCTCTATAAAATAGGAATATTAATAGAACCTACCTCCAAGGTTTGTATGAAGATAAACAGATAATATTTGAAAAGCACCGATGATGATGATGATGATGATGACTTCAAAAGTACCTAGAACCTGGAATAGCTAACTGAGAAGTAGGGATGGGGACAACAAAAGAAAAGAGCCTACATGTTCCATCCACTTTAGGAACCTAAGGTTCAGACCTACAGGGCTAGTAATGATTATTTCTGTATTTCTGGCAAAATATTATTATGTGCTCTGAAAACTCTGGTCTCTCATAGAGAATCCCAATATGAAGTCTAAAACATGAAGCTGGCTAACAGCTCTTTCCTGAGGGATAAAAAAAATAACAATTAAAAAAATGGCTGATTCCTTCAAAAACAATTTAAGAGAACTTCAAACAGAAAATGGTTCCCTACTTTTTGAAATAACTTTCTCCCAGAGTCTCTAGTGATTTCTATTTGATTGACATAAATAAATAGTAATAAACCAAAACTATTCCCATTTGTCTTGCTGGTTTGAACTGCTTTTAGGGAAGGAATATCCCCAAATGTAATGGCTGTTGTGTTTATACTGTCGGCTCTGAAGAGGGTCATTAAATATCTTCAAAAATATTTACGATGAAAAAAATATAGCAGCCTCAAAATGCAAAAATCATTCTAGTAAACAACGTATGCCCCATGCATTTGTTCTAACCATCTGGAGGCAGCTTGCTGGTAATTTTGACAATTATAAAAAAAAGGAGAAAGTTGCTTTTTGGAAGGTTATTTTTGTCCACTGCCTGTTGTGATGATCGCACCAAGCACTGACAATATTCTAAAATAACAACAATGAGAATCATCAAGGATTGAATTTTCCCTGCATGTGTTTACCCTTCCTAGGGTGGAACTCTTGTTGATTTCAAAGGAAGCTTTGCATGTAAAAAGAGAATTGGCCCATCAGGAGAAAAGAGCTTGACCACAGAAAACAAATTAACACAGCAAAACAGCTCTCCTACTTCTATAAATGCAGTCTTTCTTTTGAAGAGTCCAAAGTGTGTTAGTTCGTCTTGTCTTTTTAAACCACAACACATGGCTGCAAATGGAATAGAGCCAGTGATGCTCATTACCCTCTACAACAGGGGTTCTTAACCTTTTTGTGTATGTCCTAGACCCCTTTGGCAATCTGGTGAAGCCTATGGGTCCCTTTTCATATCCATTTTTAAATGCATAAAATAAAATTCTCACAATTATGAAGGAAACCACTTACATTGAAATTTATTTATCAAAATATATACTTTTAAATGTCCATGGACTCTTCTGTCTTAGAGTTGTTACTAAGACAGAAAGTTAGGGTTTAAAAAAAAAAAAAAACAAGTGACGCAGTAGATTGAGAGCCAGGCCCAGAGACAGAAGGTCCTGGGTTCAAATCTGGCCTCAGACACTTCCTAGACCTGTGACCCTGGGAAAGTCACTTAACCCCCATAGCCTAGCCCTTATCACTCTTGTGCTTTAGAACTAATACACAGTGTTATTCTAGGATTGAAGGTAAGGATTTAAAAAAAGCAGGTGTAGGGAGGACCTGAGTTCAAATTTGACCTCACAAACTTCCTACCTATATAACACCGGGCAAGTCACTTAAGCTCATTTGCCTAGCTCTTGCCTTCCTGTCTTAGAGTTGTTACTTAGACAGAAACTTAAGGTTTTAAAAAAAGTTAATGGCCTCTTTGTGAGTTACTGTACACCAGATTAAGAACCAATACATGCTCATCAGAAATCAGTCTCTCAAGCCCTGATCTCTCCTATTTTCCATTATAGCCCTATAAAAGGGGAAAGATATAGTTGACTAAGGGGAGAATTTCTCTTATCCTCTCTCAGCAGTCAATTGGCCCTTGCTGTGTAAGATTCTGTCAATAAAACTGCCAGTTGGATGGATGCCATCTGGAATAAAGAATGTTAGGTTACAGGTAGCACATTCCAACTCTCTGGGGGCCTCAAGAGACCATATACCTGGTGCTGTCCTTTGCCAAAAAAATGATAGTGTGAGCTTCAATTGCTGTTTACTGGGCCCTGTAGAAACAACTTCTTGAGAAGCAGGAACTAAGCCTTCATAGTATCTTCTACAGAAATCAGTATCAAATCATGTACTATTAAGTAATGACAACAGTAATTTGAGGGAAGAGAAGGATGCCAGTGAGAAACAAGCAAGATTTCTCCTCCTCAAGGTATTCAGGGTCCTTCTGGAACAAAAAGGTCCTTGTTATCAAATTAGATATTTTAATACATTTAGTACAGAGCCTGGCTCATAGAAGACACTCTTATAAATGCTTATTTCCCCTTCTATTTCTTCTTCTTTTTCCACTCTACCCCTTGGATATGTACCCATTCAGTCATGAGCTGTCTTAAGAAAGTAGCATCATCTGCATCTAAACTAAATTATTGATGAAGTTAGCATGCTATCACATAATGTCCTCTAATCACTCTTACTATAAATGTATGTATTAATGATATTTAAAATCTATGATAAGAGAATTATATTTGAGTCTTGACAGTGAAGATTATTCAAATATCCAGGTGTTCCACTGTGGTCCTTGGTTCTTCTCTCTCAGGCTTAAAGAGCATACCTGGCCATATTCCTAGTCAAAGACAGAAGAACCCAATTTCTGTGCCTTCTCCCAAACGGCTATTAAAAGGACTAGATCTTATCTGATCTAAAAATCTACCACATGCATGGATAAAGTGACAATAAATAGTGCTATTCCTTCCATATGAGAGCAGAAAATATTCCACTTTATCTTAATAAAAAGTCATTGGGAGATCCTGAGAAGTCATTATTGTTTGTAGTGGTGGTCGTCATTGTTTTAACCCAACACAATGTCTTACACTAATGAAAAATTTTAATGACACCATCTGCCCTCATATATTCAGGGCTGATATTTCTGTAGTATGGCTAAAGAGTATTCTAGCCAAAAATCGCATACTCAGAACTAAAAAACAATTTAGAAGTCATTCAGCCTACCCTCTTTATTTTACAGATGAGGAAAGTAAGATCCAGAGAAGATCATGTTTCTTTGTATTTACCACACCAAATTCTTACTTTGATTAAGTATAGTTTCAAGAAAAAAATTTTTCCTCATATTATAAGAAGACCAAAGAATAAACAGATTTCTGTTCTGTTTTGGAAATGTTGCTTGAAAGATGACTGTGGGTTACATCTTGTAGTAACTATGAAATTGGGCTACTGGTTTCTGACCAAACATAATATTGGGAAAATAGTGACTATTCATTAAAATTTAACTATTGAAAGATTCATGGCTCTTCAGGAAACTAGGCAAGGATTGGGCTTAAGAAATCGGTCCTATATTATTAAACTAGAAAATCATAGCTAAGGATTTGGAGACAGAAAAATGTTTGAACTACAAAAATAACATTAAAGAAACCAAAGGGAGAATCCTAAATAAAAGACTAGAAATAGGCATTGTGGAACAGCCAACATTTGAGAGGCAGTTTTAAAAGATGAGGCATTTTTGGCACAGACTTACTAAATAGTTGGCTTGCCCAGGTAAAGAGGAAATGATACACTAAATTAAAACTTTCACCTGGTAAAGTGCCTTTCAGAATCTAACCACTTAAACATCATACTCATTCCAAACAGGCAACATGTCTTAGAGATAAATAAAAGCAACTACAAGTTTCTGATCTTGGGTTTACCCCATTGGTTCAACATGTGTGAGTGAAGTAAGGTTTTAGAGAACAAATTCTTTAAAAGGATAGAGATTTAAAACTATCTATAATCACATGAAAAAGTGTTCTAAATCCCTCCTAATTAGAGAAATGCAAATCAAAACAATTCTGAAGTACCACCTCACATCTAGCAGATTGGCCAATATGACAGTAAAGAAAAATAATAAATATTGGAGGAGATGTGACAAAATTGAATTAATCCAATCATTCTGGAAGGCAATCTGGAATTATGCCCAAAGGGCTTTAAAAGACTGCCTGCCCTTTGATCCAGTCATACCACTACTGTATTTGTAGATTTGTGACCCAAAGAGACAATAATGAAAAATGTGTACAAAAATATTCATAGCCACACTTTTTGTGGTGGCAAAAAATTGAAAAATGAGGGAGTGTCTCTCGATTGGGGAATGGATGAACTAGTTGTGGTATATGATGGTGATGGAATACTATTGTGCCATAAGGAAGCACATAAATAGGACCAACTACTGATACTTGGATATGATTTATCAAGAACCAGAATTTCTGTGTTTCTGTGTGGTAGTCAGGGCTCCCTAGATACCACAGTTTCTACTCCTTAACCATGCCATCCAAGATTTTAAAGATATACAACTGTGAAAGACTAAGCTATTCTCAGCAATACAATGATGCAAGACAATTTTGAAGGACTTATGATGGAAATTGCTGTCCACCTCCATAGAAAGAAGTGATATAGTCTGAATGCATATTGAAGCATACTGTTTTTCACTTTCATGTGCATGTGTGTGTGTTTTAGTTTTTATTTTATATGAGCCTTCTTTCACAACATGACCAAAATTTAAATATGTGTCCCGTAATCACATATGTATAAGTTGGATCATATTGCTTGCCATCTTAGGGAAGCAGAGGCACAATTTGGATCTTGAAATTTTGGAAAATGTATGTTAAAAATTATTACATATAATTGGTAAAAAATAAAATACATAAAATTTTTAAAAGATATGTATTAAATGTGGGCATGGCTATAGATATAGTTATACATTAATATTGGCATAGAGATTAATTTAGATATAGCTAGATTATACAGATAGGAGAGACATTTTGGGGCCAGCAAAATAGCACAATGGATAAAGTCCTGAGTCTGGTGTCAATTTAAATTTAAATTTAAATCCTACCTCAGACACTTACTAAGTGTGTTATTTTGAGCAAGTCGCTTAATCTCTGTTAGACTAAGTTTCCTCAACTGTAAAATGGGAATAATTAGATAGATGGGTGGATAGATAGATAGATAGATAGATAGATAGATAGATAGATAGATAGACAGACAGAGCACTTGACCTCTGGAAGAGGACCTCATGGAGCTTAGCTGAGGGGCTAACATCCCTTCTAGCATGTGTGGAGCTCAGCTGCCTACTCATGGTCACATCTGGTGATACACGAAGATCGGTACTAAAAGATTTGTGCTTTGGGATGATAAGCAAAACTCCTTATTGATTCATAGACCAAAACCCATTGGTCCCATGACAGTGCCAAGAGTTGCCTGAGTCAAAGAGGGTTTGCCATTGAGCCAGGAAGAAAAGCACAATTAAAATAATGATTCCACCTTTTGATAATCTCTTTCTTTCTATCTGCCAAATAAGTGGGGACTCTTTCTCCTAGAAAGGGGACATTTTTTCTAGACTTCCTGAGGAGTGAAAGAAGATAGACATCTTGCCATCTTCTCTTACTGCAAATACCAGGACCTATTGAGGATGCTTGTACATGCCAGTTAGTGTACATGTTACCTAGAACTACAGGTTAGGCTCAAAGCCTTGCACCCCCAGCTACCTCTTCTGCTTTATGTTTTTTTTTCTCTAATCACTGTATATAGGTTATCACTGTATACAAATAAATATATTGCATATGTGCAATATAAGAATCCTTCTTGACATATACATATTGAAGAACTGTGTATTTCCATTGTGAACCTATTGAAGTATGTATATATATACACATATGTATTAACCATGTAAAATTTTAGCCTTTTGGTCTCGTAAAATGACACATGCTGTGGTCTAGAAACTGTGCAATATTAGTCAAATACATTTAGCAAAAACTCATGCAGACTGGCCATGATATCGACCTATTATAACTAATAAAAGGTAAAAAAAAACCAGTACTGTAAATGGTCTTTTTGACAATATAGCCATAATTGTTCTTTAAATCTCAAAAGTTTGCCTTATTTACTATTAAATGATTCAAAAGATTTCTACAGAACTTTCCTAATATTTAACTAATGCCAAGAATAAAAGAAAAAACTTTTTTTAAAAAAATAAATATAAATATAGGATCATAGAGCCATAGATGTAATGGACATCAGAGATATTATCTCCTGTTTTTATAGATCAGCTGAGTGAAGTTGTGACGGTCCCAAGGGAACAAAGATAGTAAGCATTAAGGTAGAATTTAGATGATTATTACCTTATCCTCACCAATCAGTTACCAAGGTCCATCATATCTACTTTAACAATATCTCTCCCTTCCATACACCCTCTGCCTCTCTAACTGGACCTTCTGACTAAAGGGGATCGCTATAGACTCCACAGTCTCCATTTAAGTTGGCTCAGAATAGTTTTCTCAAATTTACTTTTCCATTATAGAGTCTAGAATAATATCTTTAATATCAGGACAGTCTGGACACCTTATAAGGGTATATATCTCAGTTTTTAACATTTTGCTTCATGTCAATGATCAGAAAATACATTAAAGAGTGTGGACCTACTGGGCATAAAGAAAAGGCTTGTGCCCTCCTACTCTTTTCCCACATGATTTGACAGCAAATGGTTTCTAAAGGGATGATCTTGTGGACAATGAGTAGCCAAATCAGAAAGACAAAATATAGTCTATGCACAATACTTGCCTATCAGAAGCTGACTTTATTAGAATAAACCATTAGGAATGCATATGCTTGATAAATAGGCTCTATGTTTAACAATGACATATGTTCACAAATATGCATAAATTCTAAATGTATACAGATGCTAAATAGTTTTGTGCTGTTCGTTTTGTGCTGTTTTTATCCTAATAAAATAGCCTAATATTTGAATACATATTTGTTACTTCTTACTCTAAGACAAACTATTTCTTCATATTCAAATATATTTATGTGCTTTCTTATCCTAAATCAAATGGTTTCTTAATATTCCTATATAAATATATATTTTCATATGTCAATACAAATGTATTCCTAAAAAATCATAGACTGTAGCATAAAAGCACAGAAATAATATACCATACAACAATTCATATGTCCAATCCTTTGTGTGGAATTTGTTTATTTAGCAATTTCTAATAAAATATTCTCTTAAGCAGAAGAAATCTGAAAGTTTCTTTCTCCTACAATCATCCAAGCTGACCCTTCATTTACAGATGAAGAATCTAAAACCAAGGAGAGCCAAATGAGGTAGTAAGTGCCAGAGGTGGGATTTGGAGGCAATTTGCTCTAATTGCAGAAGCAGTGCTATTTCTATTCTATCATTTCCTCAATAGAAAAAAGAACATATATACACAAAAACATGTCAGCCAATGGCAATACGGGCTTGGAATTTAAATTTTTGTGAAAATTCTTAGGGAGAAGTAAAGTAGAGGGCTATAATCATCATTGCTTCATAAAACAATGGTAGGAAAACAAATTTGTGTTCTTATTATATGTTGCACAGTATGCTCTTGTGTGTTCTGTACCTTTTTGCCACCTGTATGACTACAATATAGCTTGTTATAGAATATTCCTTGCAAAAGCATGCCTATTCCCTTCTTTTCTTTAATCAAGGATGCTCTTCCCTAGTACCTGTTTCTGCAGAGCTGAGTGAAATTTAAAAGGCTCTCCTTCAAAAAAAATGATTCCATGCTGGAGTTTTAAAATGTAGAAAATTACATAAAAGCTTTAATCATGAAGATAAAGTGATATCATGACTCCCTGATTATTAACATCAAGAGATTTATAAAACAGTGTAAAAAATCAGGTGGTCAGTCAACAAACATTTATAAAGCACTTAACTTTAGGTCAGGCATTGTAATGAGAACTGGAAAAATAAATACAAATACAAGTAAAAAGAATGGTAATTTATGACTTCAAAAAGTTTCCATACTGGGGTAGCTAGGTGACTAGAGAACCCAGTCTGGAGACAGAAAGTCCCAGGTTCAAATCTGGTCTCAGACACTTCCTAGCTGTGAAACCCTGGGCAAGTCACTTAATCCCAATTGCCTAGCCTTTACCCTTCTTCTGCCTTGGAGCCAATACCTAGTGTCTATTCTAATACAGAAAGTAAGGGTTTATAAAAAAGTTTATATCTTAAAGGGGAAAGATAACACATAATAGGAAGCTAAAAAGGAGAAAGAGTATAGACAAAGGTACTCAGACAAGGAGCATGGTAAAGTAATTCTGGAATACCACTTAGATAGGAAACAGTGAGATATGTACCTCCAAGGGGTTTGTTTGCCACTATCATGAGAAAATCCTGTCCCACACAGGATCCAAATAAAAGAGAGATTCTCCATAACTATTGAGATCTTTAAGATGCTCCTATTTACAGATAATATTGAGCTGCTTGCATTAGACCCACAACATTAAAGGTCTCCTAAATGGCATAATCATTGAAAAGACTTTAGCACAATTACCTACTTGGGAAAATTTAAATGGATGAATAATGTAAATACCTATAGCTCAGACTACATGACACAGCTGAATAGACAGCCCATAGAACCAAATTCTGAACCATATTTCATCGGCATTGTCTGATGGTTCATTTATATGAAAGTACAAATGGGATGATGGGAATTAACGGTATCACTTTGTTTCCCAATGATTTTTTCTTCTACTTGATCTCCATGATTTGATTTTTCATTCCATATGGTATAAATATTTTTAAACATATATTCAAAATGAAAACATTTATTTAAATTTTTTTCTGATTTTCTTGTGAGTCAATGTTATATCCAAACATTTGTGATCAATAAATTCCTGTCATAGTAAAGTTCAAGTTCCAGCAGAGTTTATGAAACTCAAGAATATTCTAGGATATAATCTGTAATATGAGGCTTTGTTATCCTTTAGTCTGTAAAGCATAGCAAACCTGTGATTGAGTCTTTTAAAATATCTAATAGATGCTAAATTTTTGCAACTCATGGTAATGTTACATCATTGGCACCATTTCATGACATAATCTGCATTGGTTAGCAAGTCTAAGCTTCTTAAGGATAACCTTCCCATAATCTCTACTGACAGTGACATGATCATAAATCACTAAATTAAATTCCTCCATTTCTATAAACAAATCCATGATTAGTTCACTTGTCCAGTATTTCTTTATAAACATATTGCTGTTTGAGGTAATTTTGAAATAACTTATATCAATCATTAATTAGCAAGCATTTATTAAACACTGGCTATAATACATCAGATACTGTGCTAAGATGAGAATGGAATCAAAACATGTTCTACTAGTGGTATTTAAATGAATAAAATTACCCAAATCTCAGTGCATGAAATGTATGGCTTTGTTTCATAACAAAGATTCCCATACAATAAAAAAAAGGACACCACCTTAAAGTGTGTAGATAGAGACGGTGACAGAAAACCAATGAATGCTTTTTAGATACTAGGGAGGTACATTTTGTTTTCTTTTTTTACCTTCCAATTTAGAATTGATACTAAATACTGGTTCCAAGGCAGAAGAATAGTAAGAAATAAGCAGTTGGGGTTAAGTGGCTTGCCCAGGGTCACACAGCTAAGAAGTGTCTGAGGCCAAATTTGAGCCCATCTTCAAGGCTAGTTCTCAAGCCACTAAACCACCTTCTTTTTTCCATTAATTGAAAATCAGTAATTTGAGTTTGTTAGGAACAGACTTACTTTTTCTTTATATGTCATATGCTTAAAATCCAATCACTTTCCAATACTTTGTATAAGATGCTTTTTAAGCAATTTAAGAGCTTTCAGTCATAGTTTTAAAGTGTCCCACAAGTTCTGTAAAAAGCAATTGAATGATTCCTGTGATTTCCAGCTTAACAGTCTATAGACATTTACATTAATATTCTGGCTACTGAGTAATTATATGCAGCAGAAGACAGTTTTTCAAGCTCAATTTCATTTTATAAAAGCTATCATGATTATCTAACCCATTAAAACAGCTTCTCCTATCTCAGAAGATTCATTAATAGAAATTTAGATTTCTTTAGTAATGAAATTAATTAGAAAAGCATACTACAGCCTAAGCAAGGAATTTTCTATATGATGCCATGAAGTTCAGTTAGGAAAAATATGCATTCCATAAAGAACATTCATTGGTTAAGAAAAAATTTGAAAGCAAAATATACCCTGTTTAAAACTCATCCTATAGTCATTTTTCAAGTCTCTATCCAATCATTCTCTACTGTTTAGAAGTAGAAAAGAGAGAGGCAATAATTTTTGGTAAAAAAATCATTATTTTCAATTTTTCACCAATTTATCCCATCCAAATATCAGACTTATTAGAATCTCTACTTTGACCAAGTAACCTGTAACCTGAACTCATATTTAAGTTTAAGGCATTTTTCATGCTGCTATGTTTATAATAGGGATTAGACATGGCTCCTAATTGATGGAGAGAAGACAGAGAAACATTTATGTTCCCATGTTAGATATGAACTTAGAATCAGAGCTTCTTGGAAAATCAACATGTGAGGGTGTCAGCTGGGTAGCTCAGTGGATTGAGAGCCAGGTCTAGAGACAGGAGGTCCTAGTTTCAAATCCGATCTTAGATACTTCCTACCTTTGTGACCCTGGGCAAATCACTTAGTCCCCATTTCCTAGTCCTTACCCACTTCTCTGCCTTAGAACCAATACATAGTATTGATTCTAAAGTGGAAGGTAAGATTTAAAAAAAAAAGGAAGAAAAATAAATAAACATGTGGTTGCAGAGACTCTTAAGGAGAGATATATGAAGAGAGAAAAAGGATCATTTATGTATACATATTATATAACAATTATATAATATACATCATACAATATGTTCTGTATATGTTGTCACTATATATTAGGATATGTAATATTAATACATAATTAGACTTTTCCCCATGTCATGGATATATTCTATGTTTTTCCATATCTTTGCTTATGTCATGCCTTGTGCCAAGAATGTCCAACTCCTCATTTCTTCCAGCAAAAATTCCACTAATAATTACTCAGCTCAAGTACCAGCTCTTCTGCAGTCAGAAATGATCTTTCCTTCTTTACAATTTCAATAACATCTTGTACTTCTCTGTTTTCATAGTTTGTTTATAGTTAGTCACATAAGCATCTTATGTCCCCTAGTAGATTGTAAACTCCTTAGAAAAAGAGGCTTATCGTTTTATTCTCATATTTTCCTTAGCTAATTATTTCACTATGAATATTTATATGTATGTGGTAGTATTGTGTATATATGTATAATTACAGTAGTTATAGAGACAGGGATCATCTCTTCAGGGTTTGATACTGCCAGCCTTCCAGCCTACTCCCATAATTCTTCTGGATTTTCTTTGAAATTTTAATTTCAATTCATTCATTTATCTTTTTCCTGAGTTTTCACTGAGGTTCTTTCCCATAAGACGGAGTTTTTCAGGCACCCTTTACCAAATTATCATTTTTAACCTGCACATGGACACATACACACATTCAGTTTCTTCAGGGAGGGGTGGAAAGGAGGGGTTTGAGGGTCTCGTGTGATGCCTAGGCTACATGTTCAACTTTATCTAGACTATGGCTTTGATTTTACTGGGGTCCACTCTCACTACTACACATGCATAATACATATTATCACACATACATACACACACACACCTAAAGACTTAAAACGGGCTGTTGATTATCAAGGAAAAATTCTCAGTACTTTTTATTAATTGAGATCCTGTTTATAGTTCTATTGGGAAAGATAATTGCTTGTTAGCTAACATTATGTGTCTTCCTGACTTGTCATGATATTAAAATAGTAGCTATGTCTGGATAGCTCTATGCAAACATCTTCCTAGTTCCTTGCCCCTGGATAATGCTAAGCTTTGTGGCTTGGTTCACTTATCCTCCATCATTAAACTCTGGGACCAACCCTGGACTCAGAAGCCCTATTTTAGGATATCACTGGTTTAGAATAAAGTCAACCTTGCTGCTTTCTTATTCCTAATCTTCTCTTCCAATAAGTGGAGTCCTGCTTTGTTCCCCATTACCTTATATCTCAATATAGACAGACAGACAGATAGATAGATAGATAGATAGATAGATAGATAGATAGATAGATAGATAACTTTTGACATTAGATCTGAGATTAGGATTCCTGTCTTATACCAAAGTTGTTTTATTCTCATACTTCCCTCAGCACCAGGACAATACTCTGGACTTTGTTATTTCTGTTGTTGGTGCCATGTTGAAGATAATTCTACTATAAGAGTATATGCAGTTTATTCCCAGGATCCTCTGTGTTTGTGGTGCCTGTGATTCAGTTTATGAGTATATGATGTGGTGGAGTGGAGGAAGCATTGTATACCCAGTTTAACATCAAGAGAGATGAGCATTCATATTCCAACTCTGATGTAACTATAGGCAAATCACTTAATCCTCTTTGAACCTCCATGAACTTATCTGCAAGTTCCCAGCTCAGTTCCTTATTTCCTGTGGGAATGGGGTCCTACTATGCTTCCAGAGGCTTGAAATGTGTTTCTGAGCCTCAGTTCCAATTGTCAAATCCCTTCATTCTGCTATAAGAATTCCCAGATTCAACTACACATCTTCCTAAAGCTCATCTTCCTATTGAATTTCTGCTCCCTCATTCTATGGTTCACTCTTATGGGTCAGTCTCAGCTCCCTACTGCCAACTGAGAGCTATGATAAAACTTAAAGAATGCCACAAAAACATACATCTATGTATGAGTGTATCAATGCAGGCATGTATAAGACATGCTTATATATAGGAATAAAATCTGTGAATATTATATCCCACTGATGGGTAATCACAGATGCTAATGGCTGTAATAAACTAAGGAAACCACTATTCAAACAATGATTAGAGTTGACAACAGAAGTATAAACACAACCTAATTATTGAATTGTTAACAGCTATTCCCGGTTGTGGACATTGGTTTATTCATGCATACAACAACTATGTGAGTGCCTGCTATGTGTAAATTACTGTCATTTGCCAGATGTAGTACAGTTTATAGACATAGAGAGAGAGAGATTATGAGAAATAAATAATTATAATTATAATAACATATGATAATATATAATCGTAATGATACTGGCATTTCACATAAAACTTTTTTTAAAAAAACACCTTACCTTCCATCTTGGTATCAATACTGTGTATTGGTTCCAAGGCAGAAGAGTGGTAAGGACTAGGCAATGGGGGCTAAGTGACTTGCCCAGAGTCATACAGCTATGAAGTGTCTGAGGCCAGATTTGAACCCAGGACCTCCCATCTCTGGGCCTGGCTCACATAATACTTTAAAGTCTATGAAGTGCTTTTTAAATTATCAATTCAATCACCAACACATATTAAGCTTTACAACAAAGCTGTGAATTAAGAACCACTAGCATTATTACCCCCATTTTACAAATAAGTACATAGAGTTGCAAAGAGAGTTAAGTGATTTGTTACATCAGAATTGGAATATGAATTCTGATCTCTCAATGCAAAGTTGGGTGTTCAATGCTTGTTCTACTCCACCACATCATATACGACTCACAGGCACCATATACTCATAGCATCATGGGATCATAGACTTAAAATTGAAAGGAATCCTAGAATCCATCTAATCCAACCCTTTCTTTTTTAAAATGAATTAATTTGTTTATTATATTAAAGTTCCCTCCCATCTCCCATTAGAGAAAACATCATTGCAAAACAAGTATATGTAAAATTATGTCTCACTTGTTTCCATTTATCAATTCTTTTTCTGGGGGTGGACATACAAAAGTTATTCTTCAAACAGTATTTCTATTGCTATATATAATGTTCTCTTGGTTTTGCTCTCCATAATTTCATGTAGGTCTTTCCATGGGTTTTTTTAAACCCTTTGATCCTCAGACCTCCCATCTCTAGGCCTGACTCTCAATCCACTGAGCTGTCCAGCTGCCCCCTCCATGTTTTTTTTTAAATTGACCTGATCATCATTTCTTATGGTGCAATGGGATTCCATCACAATAATATGCCAGAACTTGTTCAGTCATTCTCTAATTGATGAGTATCCTCTCAATTTCTAGTTCTTTGCCAGCACAAAGAGAGCTGCTATAAATATTTTCCTTTTTCCCTGATCCCCTTGGGAAACAGACCTAATAGTGGTATTGGTAGGTCAAGCAGCATATACAGTTTAATTATTTGGGCATAATTCCAAATTGCTCTCCAAATTGTTGAATCAGTTCTCAGTTGTTGTGTGCAGATGCAAAGCATGGAATCCTTGCAAAGGTACAGGGATAGCCTCACCCAGAATTCCAGGGGACCCCCCTGGAGAACTTTGGGTGAGGGGCAGTTGAGAAGGGTTGAGACAGTTAATTTGTGGGAGTGGATGTGAGCAGACTCTCTGCTTGCTACTCCTGACTTGGGGGTTCTCCTGAGGTGGCCATTGTAGCATAAGCCAGTGGTTTCTACTCATAGGGTTAGCCTGTTTGTTATTACTATTCTTCATTAATATAATTATATAATTACTTAGTGATTAGAGAGTAAGATATTTATCAATAGCAAGAGAGCCAGTTTCAGTTAAGTGCTTCATCCCCTCTTGTGGGGAAGAGGAAGGGCAGCATCTACTTAGCAGTTCAGGGTTTCCTCTCATTATCCTAAAACCCTCATTTACCCTTTCTAGATTTCTTTCTTATTACTTAATATAACCTTTACCTTCAAATCTGTGCCTGATAATTATTTTGGAAGATACTCACAACTCAGTCTGTACATTTAGTTTGAATCCTGTTGGCTGCCAGTTTAAGAAGATCTCCTCTGTCCTCAACTGTTAGATAACTAATTTCTATAAACTCATCATACTGACCTGTGAGGAATATAAATTTAAGAAAAGGAACATCAATTGGGGTTTCAGCCATAACTGAAACTTACCAGAAGAATTTTATTCCTGTCTTCATTACCAACTGAAGCTGAAGCAGTTAGAGGGGGAGGAGTTTGAGAGCCAGGAGTGTTTAGCCCCCTCCTTTCCTCACTGAAGCCTGTCAATCTCTGGCTCTTGACTTAAAGCTCTATTTGGCCCTGACACATTTATCTGCTTCTCCAAACTATCTGTTATTATCATCATAACACAGTGTATTAGTGTCCCCCTCTTTTTAATAAATGTGGAAACTAGAAGATAAAGAGATTTGTTGAGTTACTCAGTCACACAGATAATAAGAGCAGAGGTAAAATTTGAACCCAAGTCCTCTTACTCTAAAAGAAATGCCTTTTCTTCTAGCCATAAACTGTACATATGAAATTAATGTCCACTTTTACTAAGGATACTCAAGTCTCACCACAGAACCCTGGATCTCCAGTCCTGTCTAACAATATCTTCCTGTTGGCCTTACTTCTGTGAAGTATCAGGAAACAATGGTAACATGAGCAATGATGCCTACTTAGAATTCATCATATGTAACTAATTTCATTTAAGAGTAGGAGATTTCTGTCTTGGAGCCATTATCAGAATGTGATTCTAGAAATAATATTCTCTAGAAATTATTTCTTTCTGGGCAATGGATTGAATTTGCCAGGCCTCTTCTTTTCTCACTCTAGTGCCAAAATCTCCAAGTGCCTAATGGTGATAGTAATGAGTTTGTGATTGATTATATAAAACATAATTTCAGGTTCCACATTTATAGTCCATGGTTTTGACTAAGTGACTATGCAGAGTCATTTTATTAAAACCTTCACATAAATGCTCCCACATTCAACAGGAAGAGAAAGACTTTGATATATCCATTATCTGACATCTTCTAGCAGCCACTGGCTTTGATATGTGAAGGCAACTCTTGGGAGAAATGTAACTGGGAATATGAGTACTTAATAGGAGAATTTCTACTAAGCTAAGCAAATGCCATTCTCAACATTCAAAAGAGCTGTTACAATGCTAAGCCTATGTTATAGAAATATGTCAAAAAGACATAAAGGGCTAAGTACCCCTAAGTAAAGCTTGCACAGTTCAGGTTCAAGTAATAGCAACTCAAATAATTTTACTGTGTTGATTTCCTAATGTCTATATATAACTGGCTGCCTATCTATATGGGCATATAAATATTTTAAACTTACAATAAAGCCCTAATTTGATTAATTGGTCTAAAGGACAAACAGCAACACCTAGCTCATTAAAAATTAAATCTAAAGAACTGAGTGTACTCTAAACCTATGCTTACCATTATTTGACTCCAGACAAAGTCATGATATATGTGTGCCTTAGGTACACCTCTTAGACTCCCTACTTCCAAAAATGTGTTCAGATGAGCTCTTTCCAGCTTAGAGGAGCCAATGGTTAAATTTTCAGTGTGAGTAATTACTTCTCCAAAATCCACAAATGCCACATATTAGGGCTTGATTTATCATTCTGTGAGTTGCCTAGACTTAGAAAGTGGTGGCAAATATGTTAATGATTCAAACTAAACTTAAAAGTGTGTAATGTGGGGCAGCTGGGTAGCTCAGTGGAGTGAGAGTCAGGCCTAGGGACGGGATGTCCTAGGTTCAAACCTGGCCTCAGCCACTTCCCAGCTGTGTGACCCTGGGCAAGTCACTTGACCCCCATTGCCCACCCTTACCAATCTTCCACCTATGAGACAATACGCCAAAGTACAAGGGTTTAAAAAAAAAAAGTGTGTAATGTGGTGGGTAGCTAGGTGGCTTAGAGGATATTGCTCTTTTGCCTTGGAACCGATACTTAGTATTGATTCTAAGACAGAGTTAAGACTTTTTTAAATAAAAATAAGAATATTTCCTATGAACATTCATTTTGGAGATTAAGAGGAGTGACCACCTATTCAAAAAAATAATCTTGAACTTTGTGTCAGAGAGTCAAATGCTCTTTTATTTTATTTTGGTGAGAATGGGCAATCACTAGAAGAAAGCAAATGTTACAAGCAACAAGTGCAAAGGACAGGAGCACACAGGCCCCTCTTTATCCTAGACCCATGATGGTGAAACTATGGCACATGTGCCAGAAAGGGCACACAGAGCCCTCTCTGTGGGCACAGGAGCCATCATCTGCCAGAATTCATTACTAGAAAGGCAAAGGGACTGGGGGGATGGGTAGAAGGGAATTGGGGGTGGAAAGCTGGTCCTTTCTTCCTCTCCATTGTGCTGAGGACAGTTTTTCACTTCACTCACCCCCCTCGGCCTAACAGCCCAATGGGAGCACTTTATATGCAGCAGAACTGGAAGGGGAACAAAGCACTCAGACCACTCCCCTCCCCTTCTCCATGAATGTCCTCATTTCACCAGCCCCCTCTGCCCAGTATCCTGGTAAGGGGATTCCTCTGGAGGGGCAGGGCATAGCGGGGAATCTTTAAAAAGTTAGCCATCACTGTCCTAGTCCCTAATCCAACATGGTTTCTTTCCTTGTTCACCATAGGTTGGCTACTAGAGAGTTACAATCTAACTGGAGAACTAACTAATTGGAAAGTACAATTTACAAACATCTTATTTCCCTAATTATTCATATAGGTTTTAGCCATAGAAAGCACAGCATTTTTCAAGCCTATTCATTTGCACAACTATTTAGCCCTTTGTTGAAAGTAGTCAATTAAGTAAGCCTTAGGTGATGGGTAGCCTATTACCCTAAGGCTCATTATAATATGCTAACATAATTTTGGGGAAATGGGGTTGAAGTTGGGAATATGAAATTTAACTTGTTTGGATAGAAACTTAACTCAATTTTTATTCCATTATATGTGAGAGGAGTCGATCATCTTGTCAGAAACTGTTCCTCACAGAGATCAAGTTCTTAAACATTCACACACACACACACACACACACACACACACACACACACACACACACNTTCTTAAACACACACACACACACACACACACACACACACACACACACACACACACACACTGAGCTATATAACCAAATAACAATAAAAACCAGCAATGCCATGCACTGTATATATGTTATTTCACCTGAAATTCAAAACATCCCTGTGAGGTAGACAGTGAAAGAGTCAGGATTTGAACTCCAAACCTCTGACTACATACACATCCAGTATTCTTTCCAAAATGCCAAAATGCCTCTCCAATTCAGAGGTTATTGCATGTGAATAACAGACAAAACCATCAAACACAAAATGTTTGACAGAATTGCCCTAGATATTTCCAAAGCTAGCTGGCAAAGAAGAACCTGCCCTTTATCAATTCAGATTGTCATGTTAGTAACAGTCTTCAGAATGCTCTGGAATTGAATATATAGTGAATAAAGAGAACTCTTACTAGATTTTGTGCCTGGTATTTAAGAGGAAGACATATCTTTACATATCATGGAAAACCAAAATGTTGACCCACCTTTCCACCAAACTGTCCAGTAAATCCTGAAAGAATACAACAAACACCAGACTAAAGCAGCAAGGCAGGTTTTCATGGCTTCTGTTGTTCTTGCCTACCTTTGGAGACAAAGCCAGAGAAAAAATGTGTCTGCTCTGGCTTTCTCTGTATCTTAAACAACTTTAGACACTCACTGTTGATTCACTGTTGCACTATACAGATACAGCTTAGGTGATGCGTTATTATCATGGCTAAAACAGTAACTTCTGTTATTAGAACAGTGATCCCGGTCAGCTACCTTTATCAGGTGAGAATGTCTCTATTGAATCAATCAATCAAGGGAGTTTCAACTAGGTATAACCAGAAGCATCGTGATTGACTCCAGATATTCAGTTACATCCTATGAGTCTTCTATGAATTAGCAAGGCTGTTTAGGACTACATTATTCCAGTGGCTGACTAGTGAGTGTTGAGATCAATCCCAACAAAGCCCTTTGAGAGCATTTGCACAATTTGTCTGCACATAGTAGGTTCTTAAATTACAAAATATTAAATTGAATCTGTTTTGATTTGCTTGGGTTTTTTTTTCCTCAAATGAAAAGAATTATGGTCAGTCTGTGCAGTCTAAAGGAAAATATGAAGAACAAGCCACATGACCCTTGGATGGCAGACTAGATTGTTGAAATTGTATGTTAGGCATAGCTCCCGGCTTTTCTCATGTCACAGGCCCTTCTCAACAATTCAGTGTTCAAAATAAAAATATTTTTTCCTTAAGAATTTTTTTCATAATTTCCAATCATAGAAATGCATTTTCTCCCTTCTCTTGGGCTTGGACACTTTAATGCTATACTACTCACAGAATTCAATAATCAATTAGAAATTATGTCAGGCAGGAGAGCCTTATTATTAAGCTAGCTTATTTTTACTAGGACTTGGATATCCCCTGGGCAAGATCCTGTCCCCTGAAACAAAACTATTTGCGATAAAATCTTAATGCAACACAGTTAGTTTTAATGGAGCTTTTAACCCCCTCTCTGAACACTAGCATTATAAAGAAATTTCACTGTAGCTTGAAGCTTATCTTTCGAATGTTCCAACATTTTTTCAGATTAGAGGACACTGTTGAAATTGGGTAATTGTGCCGGTTGATTTAAAAATACCATCAAGCAGACATAGAATATGACCTTCAAATTATAGAATATATATATATATATATTTAATCAGGTCCTCATTTCTATCCTTCTGGGCAGCGGGAAAGCATGGCAATTGCTTTTAATGATTAGGAAGGTATTTTCCAAATCTTTAATTTTACCATAAGAAAGACATTCTTTTTGACATATGTAACTCTATTAACTCCATCAAACAGAGTAATAATTATTCATAAGTCCATTGTTCCTTTTGCTGGCATCCAAATTAAATTCACAGGGCCATTGTTTTAATGATGGAAGAAACCTTAGGGACCATTGAGTCCAAATTTCTTATTTTATAGGTAAAGAAGTTGAGACACAAGAAGGTTAAATGTCTTTCTTGGGGTAATGTTTGAGGCAAGATATGAAAGTAAGTTTTCCAGGCACGCAAATGCCTTGTTGGTAGAACTATGAATTAGTACAACCACTCTCAAAATTATTTGCAATTATTCAATTCAAATGATTAAAGACCCTAAGATTCCACAGCTAGGCATATCCCCCAAGATCATTGAAAAAAGAGATATTCATATATGCCACATTATTTATAGCATCACTTCTAGTGATAGCAAAAAAAAAAAAAATAGAAACAAAGTAAGTGTCCATTAGTTGGGAAATGGCTAAACAAATTCTAATACATAAATGTAATGAGTTACTGTGCCATAAGAAATGATGAATGTGATGAATACAGATGAGAATGGAAAGATTTATATGAACCATTTGTTCCAAAGTGAAGTAAACCAAATGAGGAAAATAATACACATGATGATTTAAACAGTGTAAATGGAAAGAAATATAATCACCAAAAAGTGAATATCATAAAAATTTATAATTAAAAATTACAATAAATATAATAAATATTTGATATGAAAAGAAACCTTCTACACCTCTGCTATAGGTGTGAAAAAATACACATAACGAAAGATTTTTCTGTATTGACTGATTTTGCTTAATATTTTTTCTCTTTTTTAAAAAATCAGTTGTTATAAAGGATGATTTTGAAAAGGGAGGGAATACAGAAGAAAATTTGGAAGGTATTAAAAAAAAACAATAAACCAGGTTTTCCTGACTCCAGGATCAGCCCTACTATATCACAATGCCTTTTGGGAAGAGGTACAGAAGTTAGGAGTGATTTTAGCAAAGAGATGCTGCCACCTTCAGCTTTATCAACTGAAACCCATGAGAAGTGTACAACTTCCTATTAGACACTGCTGCCTGGATAGGGCCAGATTATTATAGTAATCAGGAATCCTAGTCGTCTGAAAATAAATGGAAGATAAACCTCTTCTTGGCCGCGTTACTGCTTCTGACATCATCTTAGACTTTGAATGTTGGAGATGCTAAAAACTGGAAAAAAGAGAAGATAGGGAGATTTTAAAAAGAAAAAGCAGAGGGAAAATGAATCTTCTATCACAAATTCACACAATTCCTTTCGTGGACTTAGGTTGCTGGGAAAGCCTCATCTAGCTACATAAGGCACATCTTTTCCCTGGACGTGTCATAACTTCAAAAAGGTTCGTGGCTGAGATGAAACAGTGAACTCTAACAGAAAGCAGAGATAGTACCTGCCTGTAACATTCTGCTGTGCCATAATACAGTGGTCTTCTATTTGTCTGCAATGCAGTGTTTGTCTTTTTGTTTTGTTTTTTTTTTTTAATGCAGCAGATATAAACCTATGAGGCACAGAGAATAAGGCCAAGCATATGAGGTTTGTTATTATTCAATTGTTCCTGTCTTCTTCTCTGAGTATGCATTTTCCATTTCCTTCCTGAATTTCTGTCCTTGCTGTTTTGATTTTAAACTTAGAACACAAAAGCTGCACTAAATCTGAGTGTGGCACATATTTTGGATGTTATATGTGTTAAGAATTCCTACCAAGGAAAATAAATTCAAAGGGGTATAAAGAGCCAATTAATTTGGCAGGTGAATTAGTAATATTTTCCCTAGCTGGCATTAACATAAGAATGTGGTACATTCTTTCTACAACACTAAACACATTCTACCAAAACAAATCCCCCCTCATATGCTTTGTAACTAATGATTTGAGAAATTATTTTGAATTTCTGAACAGAACTGGGTAAAAGAACATCTCAGTTCTGTTCCTTGGCCCTGTTGCCTATGGAGGATGGGGACAGAAGTAACACTATAACAGGTTCAGTTAATCCTTTGGAGAATGAATCCCATTAAAAGGAAGAGACCTGGGAAAAGAAGCTTTTCAAGGTCTCTAAAAAATGTGAATATTTTAGGGGCATAATAACCTCAAAAATACTTTCTGAATTCTAAAGAGCTCATTGAAAAATGTTGAAAAGAAGCTGATGAAATATGAATAAAAACTCAAAAAGGTTATATCTTGAGTTCCAAAATGTATCATTGTTCTAGGTGCAATTTTAAGCTTGTTTCATATTTTAAGCTTCTTGGATCAAGTTGTGTATCACAATAATTGTTACTATCACAAGTATAGCAGAATAAGTCATATCAGTGTGTACATGCCTCTTTATAAGTAGTCAGGACAAAGGACTGCAATGACTATCAATCAACCTTTTCTAATTTATGGAGGAGGGCAGATGTATAATTGTTTGGAGGTTAGAAATTATATCCACTGCCACCACCACTATCGCCATCATCACCACCACCATTATTACACTTCTACCTTGCCTTCCCACTCTGCACACAATTAAAAATCTCTATACAAAGGTTGTTATCTTAGTAAGCAGTTTAATTAGATTAAATAAAAGAGTAATAAAATTCAGGGATACCTAAGTGGTGCACTGGATAGAGTCAGGTCTGGAGTCAAGGAGATGTGAGTTAAAATCTGTCAGATACTTAATAGCTGTATGACCCTAGGCATGCCTCAGTTTCCTCATCTATAAAATGATCTGAAGAAGGAAATGGCAAACCACTCCAGTATCTTTGCCCAGAAAAACCCAATTAGATCATAAAGTCAGAAATGACTGAAATGACTGAATAACAAATATATTAAATTCCACAAAACAAACAACTTAAAGCTCACAACCTGACCGTAGGGTAGAACCTCACTTGTATGAATGTCTTCATTGTGAAAGAAAGAAAGAAAAGTTAAAATGCTTAAAGCAAATCTCTAAATTCCCAATTCCCACCAGGTTCATGAAGGGTTAGAAGTCATTCACTAAAAAAAAGCCCTTATCAGCTGGAGTTAGACTTCCTTGGCAGAAGCAGTTCTGAAAACCTCTCATCTGCCATTAATTTTTCCACCCTTGTCCCTCATCAGCTCTGTAGAACAAGAACTCACACATTCTTCCATTTGTATCAAATTCTGGCTCACTTCTACTGTTTACACCTGATATATTCGCTGCTAAAAGGACTGGAAGCAGATACTTCCTGCTGCCACTATGCCTCCCTCAGCCTCTATCCTTTGTCTTCAAAATCCATGACAGTTCTGCAAAGGACATCCATTAACTCTCCATCTTTCATATTTACCAATGCCTCTATAGACGAAATGTATTTTGCAAAGTCAAGCAGGTTATTAGGACAATAGGGCTAGAAAGTACCTGTTCTGCTTCTCAATCAGCAGATATTCTACAAAAATATAACCCTGAGATAGCAAACCATAATTACCCTAAATTACCGGAGTTTTAGAAGGATGTAATAAGGGCTGTGATTATATTGTCACTGTCTAAGAAATTATATTTGGCCGTACTGATGATTTCTTGCTGTGATTTGCCTATAGTGGAGAAGCCATCTTCATATCCCTCCATGAAGTTCACCTATGATGAGTGGTAGCTAATTATCCAGAAATTGTTTGTCTGTTAAGAAAATATTTACCTATTGTGGAGCCTAGCAAACTTTAATTAGTTCCGGAATGAAGCCTTAGTATTTTATAAATTCAAAGAATACTATTATGTTGTAATGAAAGTGTTGACTAAGACTGAACACCTATGGAAAATGTAAATATGTAGAAATACATGCATACTTCATAGGATCATAGATCTGAAAGAGTTTTCACTGAAAGGCCATTAGTCCAACTGCCTCATTTAGAGACAAGGAAATTTAGAAATGATTTATCCAATAAATAGTTCAATGCTAAAACATGCTCAATAAATAGTGAATATCAGGGATAGGATTTGAATCCATGACTTCTAACCCTAAAGAGAGTGTACATGACTTGTATTTGGTCCTGGCTACTAATTGTTTTAAAGTAAGGTTTTCTGATATCAGCAAAATTTGTCTTTTGCAATGGCATATGGGCAGATTTGTTGTAAGGCCTCAAGAATATGATTTTGAGTAGAAAACAGTGGAGGAGGGAAGATAAAATTACATGAAAAAGGTAGTCCATAGGGGAAGTAGTAGAAATGAGGGGACTGATTGAAAGAATAAAAAGGAATAGAAAAAGATAAGTGGAATAAAAAAAATAAAATGGAAGACAAGAGGAAGTACAAGCCAAAGGCAGGCAAATGGTAAGGCAAATATAAGTAAACCAGAGGAAAAGGCAGACTCAAAGTGTAGGTAATTTGAATGAAGTAAAGAGAAAAGAACAAAATAAATTGAAGGAACTAGATAAACAAGTAGAGGCCCTCGACAAATATTCCACCACTTAGGTACCACTGAGTTATTTACCTTAAATGATCTCAAGATGAAACTGTAAGTGTACCTGGTCAAAGCTCACATGGAGAATGAAACAGGAAGGCATCATTAATGTTGCTAAAAATATACTCACCAGAACATTAGCAGCATAAAAGTAGTAGCTAAAGTTAATGAAAAAGAAGATAGCTAGACAGCATCCAAGGGCTAGGGTTAATCAAATGTCATGCTTCAGTGTGTAAACTGATCACCTGCAGGGATTAGAAAGAACCTTTTCACCTTCATGTGCAGAAATGCTCAATTAGACAAATACAACTTTTTGTGTCCTTTAATCCTTCCTTTTAAGTGTCAGATAATGTCACAGCTGTTGACTAGAAAATGATAAACCTATGACCTATAATCTAGCAAATCCAGTATACACATGAACATACAGTTCCTCTGAAGATGACCTGTCACTGGTATAATCCTCTAATGATAGAGCATGAGCTGGAAGCTAAGTCAAGGTTATCACCAGCAAAAAGGTCAATCCAGTTTTGTGTCTGCAATTTAGTGCATGCCAAAATAATCTGAAATGATTTTGTGGCTTTCAATAAACCTTAACCTCTAAACAAGATGAGTGATGATATTGTCCCAGTCATAAAACTAATTTCAGAGCTTAGTGATTCTTTTCTAATTTTCTGGATTTCTGGATCTTTTCCATGGTTGCCCCCTTATATCATGTACCCTACTCCTATCTTTATGGGAAGCTTTTTGTGTAACAATGTCTTAGTTCGATCTCTATGTGTCAGAATGCAGGTGTCTATGAAATAAAACTTTTTACAATGACTCTACATCAGGGCAAATCATCGAAGTTTATTATATTCATCATTCTTTACTTGAACAATTCTAGAGGCTCATCTAGAATCTAACAGAAAGCCCAAGGTATCATAGAATCATACATTTTAAAGCTTAAAGACTAACTTAAGTCTAGTCTCCTTATTTCAGAGATAAAGAGACAGTGACAGTGTCAGAGATATCCAGTGTCTTGTCCATGTTCATGTAGTGAGTGACACTCAACTCAGACTAGACCCTTTAACTCAAAGAAAGCCACTACTTTTTTTTACTATATGAAGTGTTAATACTCGAAATATCCATTTACAAACGTATATCCAGATTGAATTCCAGGGCGTTTATATAGCTATGTGACCTTTAATTCTACCATACTCAACAGTAAGGGAATCATTTAAGTGACAGTGGACAGGTGCTTTTAAATTGCCACTTGATGCCTCCCACTCCAAAATACATGCAAAATTTATGCTTTTATTGGTATCCCCCCCAAAAAAAGATCATATGATTCAAGAATAAATATGATAGTACCCAAAAATTCATTCATTCACTTAAAAGCATTTATATGAAGTGCTTGCTATGTACAAAAATAATAATGCTCTACAATCACATAACAGTTGCAATTAAATTTATTATTTCATTTTAATCTCACAAAACTAATGCAAATAAGGAAGAAAACCATCTTCATTGTGTAGATGGGGCAACTAATACTCAGAAAAGTTCAATAGTTTGCCGAGTTCTCACAAGTTCATCCATGCCATATGTCAGATTATCACCCATGTTTGCTAATGCCAGACCCAGGAGTCATTCTATAAGATCATTCTTGTTGGATGATATTAGTGAGGGGCCGATAATATCATCTGAGTCTCCAAGATCTGAGACACATTGGCCATATATTACTGGTTTTGCTATAAATAATAAATTTGGGAGTTTTTCCATTGAATACTGTAAGCTCACATGCAGACAAACTTAAAAATACATGTAGTGTGTAAGAGCCAAGTTTGAGCTTGCACTATCAAACTCACCACATATGTAGCCCCGAAGAGCAAATATGTATCTATATAAAAGTACCAGAATACTAATTAAGATAGAGTCTTCTGTTGGATACCAATAAGCCCTCCTCATTCTATTCTGGAAAAAAAAATCAATAGAGCCATTTCAATTGCTGAGTGTTAAGTGTTTTTACTACACAAAGTCAATTCTATGCAAGTTAATTAAAATCTGTTTTGAATAGCTAGAATCAAAGTCAAGAAATGTAAATGAGAAGGTACAGTAATAGCAAATCATCCACCTTGTCCATATGTAATGTTAAATTAATAATATCTTGTTCTTCAAAGAACTCAAAGTACTTTACAATATTTTCTAATTTTTTTGTAGTATCACTCTTAATGAGATACGAAGTTGAAGGCATGCTTATTAAGCCTTCAGATGGCATCAATTGGGTGGGATAGTTTTTACTCTAGAAGACAAAAAAGCAGTTTAAAATTAATTTAGTGAAATAGAGGAATGTTTGTTGGACACAGGCTGGTCTTAATAAGGATCATTACAGAGAAGTATACTACAGATACATACAGGGATGTAAGATGAACAATGACTTTTTTAAATGAAGAATATTTTAGTAGAAACAAACCCCATTTATTGTTAGTATAATACCATAAAAGAAAAATCAAAATAACATTGAAAATGTGTACGATTATTTGCTGCCCAGTGAGTGTAAGTAAGGGGGAAAAATGTTCTATTTTCTGAGTGCTTTCTGACTTCACTGACCACATACTTCTAGTTAGAGGCACTTTGTTGTAATGCTCTCTCCTTTTAGCATGATCTGGCCAAGTTGTTTACTCAGCTTTGCGTCAGAGTGAATCTCCTCTGCATCATGTGCAAGTATGTGGGGTAGAATACTTAAATGAATCAGTAATTAGGAGACATTCTTTTTTTGTTTGTTTTTTTTTAAATACAGTATAACACTATAGAAAGCATGCTCACTATAGAATTAGAGGCCCTACATCTCAATCCTAATTCTACCACTAGGTGACTTTAGTCAAGACTTCCTCTCACTGGGCTTTAATTTTCTTATTGATAAAATGAGAAGTTTTGCACAGGTGTCTTCTAAAATCCCTTCCATCTCTAAATTTATTATCTTATTGTTTAGGAAAACCTAGTATATACAAATCCAAATTCAAGCAAATAGTTCAGGTTGGTGATTAACTGCATTACAAAATGACCTTTTTTTTTTTTTTACCGAAGAGTTAATTTGAATAAGAAACTGACTTTATATATATTTAAATGTTAAATTAAAATACACTGTTAACTTCTTGACTGCATGAAGTCATGGAAAGCATGTTGGTCTTGAAGTCATGAGTCTGGCTTGATGTTTCACCTTTGACACATTTGGCTGTGTGTTCAAGGGACAATTGCTTAAACTCTGTGTCCTGGGCAACTTTCTAGGACTATAAATTTTAGGAAAAGGTGCTAACTTGTATTAACAGATGAAATTTTCTTGGAAGGAAGGAAATAAGAAATTGCTAAATGACTCCTATATGCTAGGCATTGTGTTAAGCACTTTGCAAATAACATCTTATTTGATGCTGAAGACAACCCAGAGGCAGATACTGCTATAATGCTTATTTTACAGATGAGGAAACTGAGGCAGATAGAAGTTAAGTGATTGGTCCCAGATCACACAGATAGTGTCTGAGGCTATATTTGAAACTCAGATCTTCCTGATTTCAGATCCAGCATTCTATCCACTGCATCATCTTGCTGCCTTAGTAGTCTTCATTATACCAACAAAATTACTAGACTGATTGAAAAAGCTGACAGAACAACTTAAAAGCAAAGGTAAAATAATAAAAGATCCCATTAGAGTAGAAAATATGAAAGCATCTCTGAAGTGGGCAATAGAAAAGTATAATTTGACTTAAGAGAAAAAAAAAGATTTCTGCCTCACTTCGGAGTAAAGCATCTCTTTTAAATAAAATGAAGGAAACCTATATATTGAGCCTTCATTAACAGAAGTATGAAATGAAAAAAAAAGAAATCTTTAGCTTTATTTGACACTGATCAAGAAAGAATCTCAGGAGTGGCTAGGTGACTCAGTGGATAGAAAGAGCCAGGCCCAGAGCTAGGAGGTCCTGGATTAAAATCTATTCTCAGACACTTCCTAGCTGTGTGATTCTGGGAAAATCACTTAACTCTTATTTCTTAGCCCTTACCATTCTTCTGTCTTGGAACCAATACATACTATTGGTATATGTGTATTTAAAAAGAGTCTATTCCTTTGAAGATGGATTGAAGACATTGGAGAGACCCTAAAGGGGAACAAAAGAGATGATACAGTTGAGCCCTTCAGGAAGAAATTAAGTGAAAGGAATGTAAAAGGAGAAAGAAAGGTTGAAGGCAAATTAACTTTCCTTGGTATTTGAAGGATTTTATGAATATAAAGGATAATGAACAATTATTTCTCAGATCTGAAAGAAGCACAACTGTACCAAGAAAGATTTAGGTTAGATATTAAAAAAAAACCACAGAATGTCATTGTGTTAAGGTAGATTAAATAAGAACTAGAAAAGAAGGAAAAATAGAGATCATTGCATTTCCTGGTGAAGCTTAAGCACAGAACAGGCTTCTGTAAGTTTTAGTGAATAAAGGAATAAAAATTACTAAGTGGCTATTCTATGGCAAGTACTGAGTTCTGGGAACTTAAAGAAAAAGAGAACTAAAATAGACTCTACTTTCAAAGAGCTCACATTCCAATAGGGGGAGAAAATACATATAAGAGGTTTTGGTTGCAAGCCCAATGGAAGGCCATAGTGCCTTAAGAGTAAAGGAGCAGATTGTCACGTGGGGGTTCCGGGTTAAGATGGCAGCAGAGTAAAAAGCAGCTCTTAACCTCTCCTAACCGAAACATACAAGACTCCTCAAGGGGACATAAAAACAAGTCCAGACGAACGGAGGAACCCCCACAATAGGGTACAGCGTGGAAGGTACATGGAATCGGGACATTTCCATGCTATAAAGGGGTGAAACAGCTCTCACTAAATCGCAGGCTGAGCAACCACTCCCCCTCAACCCCTCCACACACACCACCTATAACGCCAAAGCCAGCTAAAAAGAAATAGAGCAAGTTTGGGGTACCCATCGAGTCATTGGCAGCTCCAGGGCCTGTTCCTGAGAGCAGCAAGACTTAGCTCCCCAAAAAGCTAAAGAACGCACACGAACTCTGAACGCGGGCACAGAACGCAGGCTTAGGTGGAGGCGCGGGTGGAGGCAGACACAGCCGCGAACTAAGGCTCTGAAACCCTGACTGAGGAACCAGTGCAGACGGGTATACAACTGTGGAAGCAGCGCCCTGAGACTTGTAAAGAAACCTCTGGCAGAGGATCAAGCAAGGGGGTCACCCAGGGGGCTTGACCTTGGAAAAAACCAGACCTCAGACCTCAGGAGCCAAAAGACCGCAGACAGTCGCTGAGCGTGAGGATAAAGCTGAGAAGCTGCTAGGCTAATGATGGCTACCCAGACTCAGGAAGTTCAGAAGAGAAAGATTAACAAGAAAAAGAAATCTTTAACACTCAACAACTTTTACACAGAGAAAATCCAGACAACCGAGCAAACAGAGGAGGAGAACAAACAAGCATCTGGACCCTCCTCAAATAAGGAAAACTCCTCACAAGCTATGGAAGAGTTCAAAACTGAGATTTTGAGGAAGATGGAAGAGATCTGGAAAGAAAATAACAGTTTAAAAGGTAGAATCTTGCAACTGGAAAGTGAGGCTCAGAAATCAAATGAACTGATAAGCAAATTGAACACCAGAAATAACCAGATTGAAAAGGAAAACCAGTCCCTGAAGGCTAGAATTGAGCAATTAGAAGCTAATGATCTCTCAAGACAACAAGAGTAAAGGAGCAATGGGGCAGCAAGGCAGCCTAAAGCTGGGAGGTCCTAGGTTCAAATCTGGTCTCAGATACTTCCTAGCTGTGTGACCCTGGGCAAGTCACCTAAATCCCATTGCTTAGCCCTTACCACATTTCTGCCTCAGAACCAATATGTAGTATTGATTCTAAAACTGAAGTTAAGGGTCTTTTTTAAGAGTATAGGAACAAGACAGATAATAATCCATTTTCTTTATTGGAATTTCCATAATGAATCTGCGTCTAAAGTTCAGTTATTTGGCAGAGCCAAGAACTTTGGTGGTGAGAATTTCTTTCTTGAGTCTTTAGTAACTAACTGGCAAGGAGAGGAGGACTTACAGCCCATACGGAGTCAATTACCAGGCCCCGTCTCTGCAAAGGTTGCTTCCCAGGTTGATGGCTATGAAGCTGGATTGGAAGTGTCTGACATTCAATCTAATTCATTAAAGAACTCTGCCTTTCTCTGAGTATTTTTTGAAAATTTCAAACAAAAACTAAAATTTTATAACTCAGTCTACAACTGAAGAATATATTTGTAGTCAACAAGCATGTATTAAAAGCTTTCTATGTAACAAGAATTGTTTCTTATATAAAGTTTTGAAGATGAAAATAATGGTAAAAATATAAACCCCATCAATCTACATTCTAATTTTTAAGGCTGAAGTATTTGTGCCACTTTCAAATAAATAGCACTATCCAAAAATGCAGGGGGCATTGAAAACTAAATCACTCTACAACCAAAGCAAAAACAGTTTAACATCTAAAAACAATTAGATCCTGCTTTTAACTTCTTTGCTCTACCATAGATTTGATGATGCAGTGGTTAGAATTCAAAGTATAATTTGACTTGAGAAAAAAAAATGATTTCTGCCTCATTTTGGAGGAAAGCATCTCTTTTCTAAAATGAAGAATCTCATTTCCCATGCAGATAATGATATATCATAAAACTTGGCTGAAGCATGGTAGCTAAAACTGATCACCCTAAAGATGATAAAAGTGGGGCCTATGAGGTGATATGAATAGCCCAAGGTGACATGCCTAGTTAGTGGCCTAAATCCACATCTCCTAACATCCAGGCCATAGAATTTTCTAGTTCTTTCACTAGAACACAGAAAGCTTATAACATGTTATCCCTGTCTCTCAACATTTGTGTTAAAACAGATTGTTTCGAATCATATTTATCTTGGTCATTTTGCTGGCTTCTCTACCACAAATGGCTTTTGAAAAATCACCTTCAAAACCCAATACTTTTGACTTTGCAGGATCACTGCCTGTGGAGTTGCTAAGCTTTAAATTTATTCATTACCATCTTTCAGCGAGTATTCTTATGGGACTTTTAAATATTCCAATTCCCTATCAGCACCATGGAGAGATAAATTGGTCTTTTAAAGGTATGGTCTCCCAAACGTATTTTCTCTTTAGCTTTGTATTGCTATTTTGCAACATTTCATCTAGACTGTATCTGCATTAGAAAAGCTTAGAACATGTTATGAACTCAAAGCATTCATCTTCTTTCTTCTATAAGACAAAACGAAATCATAACTTCTCTATCTTTGCTCATGGTACCACTATCTTCCCAGTCAGTAAGATTCGCAACCTTGGTATCATCTCCAACTCTTCACTCCTATTCCACATGGCATTTTCCAAATCTTTTCATTTCTACTTTCATTAAATCTTTCCTATAAATCACCTTTCCCTACTAATAATGTCACCACTCTAGGCCCTCATCACCTTTAAACTAGAGAATTGAAAAAGTCTTCTACTAGAACCATCTTCTTCAAGTCTTTATCCACTCTAATCCATGCTCCACAAAGCTACCAAACTGATTTTCCTAAAATGTAGTTCTGATTGTTACTTATTCAGTCAATTCCAATGCTCCCTTTTGCCAAAAAGATGAAATATAAAATCCTTTGGCATAAAGTTCTTGATGATCTAGCCTCTTCTTACCTTTCTAGTATTTTTGAGTTTTACTCCCTTCCATGAACACTGTTATCTAGATCAATTATCTGTCTTTCTGGCCCACTAATAAACTCTCAATCTTTCATCTTAATGCTTTTACTTTGGCTATCCCCAAGCCTAGAATGCTATCCCTTCTCCCCTCTTCCTTAGGAACCCCTGTTTTTCTTCAAGGCTCAGCTAAAATGCTTCCTTCTGAAGGAGGCCTTTCCTAGTCACCTCAGCTAGTAAAAAAGAATTCTCTTCTAAATTTGCCTTCCATCTTCTCTCCTCTCTTCCCCTCTTCTCTTCCTTTCTCTTCTCTCACTCTAACTCTTTCTACATATAACTTGTATATAGATACATATATTTGTATTTATATGTAGGTCTTGTACAAAGAAAAGCAAGGAGGCTAGTGTCATTGGATTGTAGAGTATGTGGGGGGGTATAAGATGTAAGACAAATAGAAAGGTATCTTGGAAAGAAGGAGGGAATGTTACAAAGGACTTTGAACACCAAGTGGAAGCTTTTATATCTGATCCCAGAGAGGTTAGGGCTGAATAGATAGATTTGGAAAATCATTAGCATAAAGATCTCTGGGATTTGGGTGGGGGTGGGCTAATGAGATCATCAAATGAAATAGTAAAGAAAGAAAGAAAAGAAGAGGATCCAGGACAGAGCCACTGGACCACTCATAGTTATGAGTCAAGACCTGAAAGAAGATTCTGTTGTAAAACCTGCAGCCCTCTCTTACTAATGGAACCCAAAGGAATTAAATTGGATCAAATTTATAGAAACCTCTCTTTGAGAACCTTGGTCTAGTTCTCAGGTTTACCTGCCTTAACACTCTAAATTTACCTCTTCTCTCTAATCTAAGTCTAGTTATACCCTTTTCAGAGCTGAAAAACAGTTATTCAATGAATATTATTGGTACCCATAAATTCCTCCAGACACTAAGGACATTTAAATCAACTCCAGTCTTTTTACTTCCTCTATCCTTTTCCTTGCTTTCTTCCTAAAAGACTCTAATGTACCATACTTTTTATTCCTTTCCAACTTCTTCACACCTATCATCAAAAGTCAGACCTCTTTGTTAAAAGACTGCCTGCCCTTTGATCCAGCCATACCACTGCTAGGTTTATACCTCAAAGAGATAATAAGGGAAAAGATTTGTACAAAAATATTTATAGCTGAGCTCTTTGTGGTAGCAAAATATTGGAAAATGAGGGGATGTCCTTCAATTGAGGAATGGCTGAACAAATTGTGGTATCTGTTGGTGATGGAATACTATTGTGCTCAAAGGAATAAAGAACTAGAGGAAGTCCATGTGAACTGGAAAGACTTTCAGGAACTGATGCAGGGTGAAAGGAGCAGAACCAGGAGAACATTATACACAGAGACAGATACATTAGGGAACAATCTAATGTAATAGACTTTTCTACTAGCAGCAATACAATGATCCAGGATAGTTCTGAGGGACTTATAAGAAAGAACTCTATCCACATCCAGAGAAAGAACTGTGGGAGTAGAAAGACAGACAAAAAACAACTGCTTGATCATATGGATTGATGGGAATGCTATTGGGGATGTAGACTCTAAATGATCACCCTAGTGCAAATATCAATAATATGGAAATAGGTCTTATTCAATGACACATGTAAAACCCAGTGGAATTGCTCATTGGCTATGGGAGGGGGGTCGGTTGATGGGAGGGGAAGAATGTGAATCGTGTAACCACAGAAAAATATTTTTAATTAATTAATTGGATGAGCTTAAAAAACAGTCAGGCCTCTTTTCTGAGGCATGAGATACCTTTCATATGGAGACAGATAAGAAATGCTCCAGTATGAATTACTATGATACTTCCCTGAGAATTGTTTTTCTTTTTACCATAATAACTATTTTCCCTTGAAAGGAATTATAGCGTGTGAATGCCAATAGAGACCTTAGATATCATCTAGACCAAGTGCTCTTATTTAAAAAAGAAAACTGTGACCCAGAGAGGTTTATTAGCAGCAGTGCCTGAATTAACATCTAATTTTTCTAACTTTCTATCCAGTACTCTTCCTTAGCTCACAATAGAGGCTAGTTTCTATTGCCTACTTTAATGAAATATCTCAGAACATGACAACTATTAACATTCAGAAAGTTTCTGGGCACCACTGTCCAAATTTTTTTTGTTTCTGGGGGAAAGGGAGTTTTGGTTTTGTGAAGCCAGCCGAAAACTACAGCATCTCTACTCCTGATATTAGCAAAAGGATTTCAAGGGCTTTGGGAGAACATCTGCTACCATCTAAGCTTTCCTTGCACAAATAGGAAATATGTTCTGTAGGATGTGTGAACCAGCTCAGGAAAGTACATCGGTCTTCATTATTTCTTAACAGAATGTCAACTGGCTGCTTAACATATGGCAGGCATACCCCATAACATTCGCTGTTATTACAGATTTAGGGTGTCACTACACTAACTGCTTTTTGAACTCCTAGCTATGGAGAACTCATTGTTTAATGATGACCATCACCTATAACCACTGCTAGAGGCCAGAGTAAAATCTCCTTTCAAAGTAAATTATGAAGTTAAATGCCTCAATACATTGAAAACACATAAGTATTTCTTAAACATGAGCAAAAACCACACTTCAGCCAGAAGGCTTTGTGTTTTCTAGTCATCTCCACGGATTTAGCGGAGCATATTCCTAATGTTTAAAAATAATTCTTAGTAACAACATTGTAAAACTTAATGAGAAACCATCTGAAATAATTGCCTCTAGCAGAATAGAATTCACTTGCTTTATTTGAAAACATATCATTTTTCTAGCTAGACTAGTTACTTCTCTGTACTACTAAGAGAAAAAGGGTTTGTAATGAGCTAAAGACCTCCAAACAAAAGCAGTCTTTAAGGATATGTGACAATAAGAACCCACTGCTGGACCCATAGTGAACAGAGTATGCTCCAGCGCCTTCTCCCTCTAAAAGCCCCCTCTGCTTTGAACCCAGGGATGTCCTACAGCTGGGTTCAGTCCTGGGGCAGCCTAATTTCTACTGAAAAGGAGTAAATTCCCTTTTCTCCCTTTTTATTTTATTCAGTTCCCACTTTGGGCTCAAGCCTCACTCGATGTCTAATATGAATCAGGTATAGAACAGGTATTTGTTTCTTATAGACAAAATAGAAAAAGAAACTCACAATCGTGTCAGGCTTACAGACTAATCTAGAGATCAATGCTCATAAACAAATTAGAATATAAAGTCATTTTGCAGGACTTTTGATTGGGCATTTTACATTTCACCTCAGCTCTGCACTGTCTCCTTCAAAGTCAATGTCTTCTAGTAAAATAGGCCATGATTGGTCCGATCTTTTTTGTCATCTTTTCCTTGCTGCCAGTCAATTCCAACACAATAGGACCCCAGAGCTTTTGACCTCTTGAACTCACAAGGCTCTTCCCAGGAATGAACATGTTGTTTGACCAGAAGAGGGTGACCACTTTCTCCTACCCAGACAATAAGATTCAATTACCTATTCTGGAAAGAAAATATAAAGAGGAAAAGGTAGCCAGTGTCTGAGACACACTCTTCCCTGATTGAGTCCTTTTTCTATGTAGGAGGAATGAAAAGGTGAAAAGAAAGAACATTATCTGTTCCTTCATCCAATATCTGGGAGTCTAGAGATAGAGGCAACTCTATACATCCTGTCTCACCCCTAATATTTGCTGTAATAAAATAAAGTGATAACTAGGAAAGACAACAAAAACAGCTACCATTTATATATATATATATACATATATATATGTATGTATGTATCAAGTACTATGATAAATATTTTACAAATATCTCATTTTATTCTTGAAATAATCTCAGAAAGCAGGTGCTGTTATTATTCCCATTTTTCAGCTGAGGAAACTGAGGCATATGACTTGAGTCATGTGGCTGGTGTCAGATGATATATTTGAACTTAATTCTTCCTGATTAAAGGCCCAATGCTCTCAACACTGTACCACCTAACTACCTCTACTCAGGTGCTCTTCCATACCAAAGTGCTAGATCCTTTCAGTATTGGGTCACAACATAACCAGAAGAAACCAGTGAGTTCACCATCCCCATACAACCAAATGCAGAGTCACACATGTCACTAATCAGAAGCAGCAAGGGGGTATCAGTGCATGTTCTGTATAATTCATGTCACACATGCTTTAAATACCTTCTATAACTAATAAACATAATTGTGTGTCTATTTAATCAGAGTAGCATATTCATAAGCTCTATTTTCTAACAAAAAAATGACTGTATAAAAACAGATGGATCAGGGTGTAAATATAGCATCCACCTTAACACAGGATCTTTTTTTTTCTTTGCCAAACTATTCCTTTAAACATTGACCTCTGGTATGTTTCCTGTTGTTGTGATTGATAGCTGAATAATTACTGATGGATTTAATATCTATCAGGAATGAAGATGGAGCATTCTAAAATAATGTATCAATGAGAATATAACAGCTTACAAAAAAATCAATTTGTAAATCAAAAGTGGGGAGGGCGAAGGATGTAATTATAATTCGATCCAACCTATTAAAGTGGGGAAAACAATGGAATGTAACCTACAGAAGACCTTTTACTATACGCGATGTTTTAGCTTGGTTTTAGCAAGTCTACAATATGGATGGGAGGAATGGAAGTATTTCAATAAAAGAAGAAAGTCAATATAAAAGCACAGACTCCTAGGAGAAGGCACATTGTGTGTGAGTAATTAAACGTAAACCAGTGCCTGGAGAGAAAGAAAATAATGTTAATAAAGTATAAGAAAACTAGAAAAATACAAAAGGGTCAGAGAGTATCCACTAGGTTTGCAGTGGACAATTTTATCCAGGAATTACCAAATTCCATATCACCATTGCAAAGATTTCCATTATATATGAAAACAAACAAACAAAAAAACTTTTATAACCTAACTGCCTATGTAGCCTTCAGAAATAACACTACCCTCTTAAAGAATGCTCTGAAATTATCTATAGTTCTCTGATTAGAAGCAATTACTAAGACAATGGCCATGGGAAGGATCAGATAGTGTTAATGCTTGATGCAAAACTAATAATGAGGAGGAAAAACATGAAAGCCAAGAAGTCCAATAAAAAAAATGTCTCCAGAAAAAAAATAGCAGGAAATCAGAAGACAGAATGAGCAGTGAGATCCATGAAGTATACTAGGATAAAAATTACCCTTAAAACCTCTAGTGAAAGAGAAAGTTAGAAGAAAAAAAAAACAGTATGGACCCACTGGAAACAATGGAATAGCAAGAAACTCTGAAATATTTCAAATGAGAAATAGGACAATTAAATAAGAATGGGAATGAGGACTGAAATTAACAGACAGCACAATCATGAAAGAAGTAATCAGTAAGACAAATGATGGAGCAGAAAATGAAAGACATATGACAAAGAATTTCTCCAAGACAATAGAGGTGCTGAAAAAGAGCATAATAGATATGAAACTCAAAAGTATAGATCTAAAGGGAGAAAAAAACTGCTAATAAAGAGTCAAAGGATAATATCATCCATCAATCACCCAAAAAGCATTCATCAAAGATTTGCCATGTGTCCAAGTTCTGTGCTGTTTTTGAAAATACAAAGATAAAAATGAACTAGTCCTTGTCTTGATGAAGCTTACATTTTAATGAGGAAGACAATTTCATAAAAGTGTGTGTATGTCAAATATATATGTGAATTAATTAGATGGCAGCTGGAGAAGAAGAGGGAATCAGGAAACACTTCAGGTAAAGATTGAATTGAAAGCATTTAAATGAAACCAAAGATTTCAAGAGACAGAGATAATAGAGGGGAAAGGAGGAATTGATTCTTCATCCAGTCCATATTTACAAATGCACATTATCAAATGTTTAAATTTTTTTCTTTTGGTATTTAAAGGTTTTCATTGTGATGCAAACACTTCCTCAGGTAAACAATCCTTCCACTTATCACAAACAGCAACTCATATCCAACTTTTAGATCAAGAGATATGTCAGGAGTACAAAGTGGTTAAGAAACTTGCCCATGGTCATACATTCAGAATGTGTTAGACTTCAGCTTTGGTTTTACTGAGTCCAAAGTCATCTCTATAACCATTATACCACACTACCACCCACGCAAATAATTAATTAGTTGCTCAATTGCTTATTATGCAATTAATTAATTAATTAATAATGTTAGAAAAACCAATGGGTACTGCTTAATACGCATGTTACCAGAATTATTATCAAAAGTTGACCAAAAAAAATTCACTATCAGAAAAGCATTTTATGAAGCAAGTATCATCCGGATACCCAAATGTTTCCAAGACTGATCACATTAGCTTTGGGGTTATCATATCAAACCGTTGATTCAGTTAGCATACTACAAAAAAACAAACAACAAAAAAAACTTAGTCTGGATATCCCTTTCCAAAGTTTCTAACACATTAATGACTACTCTTTGATCTAGCCAGTTAAATAATTATGAATTGATCTAATTCTACTATTGTCTAGTCCATATTTCTTCATCTTTTCCACAAAAATAGGATAAATACTTTAATAATGCTTTGCTTAAATCTGAATAAATTATATCTATGACAGTCCAGATTTTCAATTTAGTAATTTATGGGCAAAAAAGAAATAAAATTAATCTTGTATCACCTTAATTGATGAGATCAGGCTACTCTTTGTGAGCAGTTTCCTTTTCTACATCATCATTATTTCTTTAATAATAATTTTCATGTCATTTTTTCAGAATTTTGTCAAATTTAATGATATACAGGTTGCCATTCCTTTCACATTTTAAAAAAACATTAGCACAACTTCTGCCTTTCTCCAATCCTTAGGTATTTCTCCCATCCTCCATGGACTTTCGTATATAGCCTAAAGGAATTACATCCTCCAATTTTTTCTTCATCCAATGATGTAATTATTCTGAATGGAACACATCAAGGGCAGCATGAGTACTTAAAATCATCTTATTTACATTGGGTGTCAGCACCACATTAGACACTTTTATCATTCTCTTTTCAGATCAAGGGCCATTCTCCTTGGCAGCAAAAATAAAAGTAAAATTAACAGTAGAGCAGTTCTACAACTCCAATTTTCCTACCTTATTAAATTCATTCCTCTTTCTGTCTTCCAGAATTATTTTTTGAGAGTTTCTATTCCCTTCTGCTCTGATGCCTCTCTGGAGTTTTATTCCATGGGATCTTATTTCTTTTTCTCTGAAGTTGTAAAATATGTTCTTCCGTGATAAACGGTGGCTTAATTTCTTCTCCTCCAATAAACTCTCCTTGAGGTATTCATAATTTCCTCCTCACTAGCAAATTCCTTACTGTTAGTAAAAAATCAAATCCAGAATTGAATTTACCCAGTTAGATATTTTTACCTTTTAAAAGGTAAATTTATTAAGACAGGTCAAGAAATTACTAGCTGTTCTGCTTTTAGACAAGAGAGAAGTCCAACAGAATTCTGAATAATTAAAATCCTCCATCATTACTATATCATGCCTCTCTGCAAGGTGTGAAATATATTTCTCAAATCCCTCATGTATTTAATTCCAGGTGATATGTAGTTAACCTCCTTTTTAAAATCTCCAGATCCCCTCCAGTAAATGGTTTATAGCCCTTAACGTGTATGATCCCAGCATCTGGTTGTACTATTGTTCTGACTGTAATGGGAAGTATTGTTACAGGAGCTGCCTCTGCCCCTGCAACTTCTTGTTTTTCTGGGTTGTCCTGTTTAATCTCTTGTTTTTTTTTTCACCCCCTTTCTTTGTTGTGACCATGCTTTCTATGATTTCCAGCTGCATAATTGTCCTGGCATCTAGTTCTTTCCCCTCTCTAATCTGTTTGTTAATCTCAATTAGTGTCTTTATATATTCCAACATCTGTTCCATAACCAGGTCAGTAACTTCAGCCTTTCCAAAGGTAAAAGCCAGTATCTTCCTTAAAATCATTAGGGCCTCATAGCAAGTGGCAGTCATGGCTATGCTTGTTGGTACATAAGCCAATGCCTCCCCAACTGTAATTGTCAGCCACAGATATGTATCATAAAACTCTATCATTGTCTTAAAAAATTGGGGAACAGTGACAAACCAAAATGTGGCACAGGTTTGCCAAATCCCATACATTAAAACACCAGAGCACCCCAAGGTAACAATTGCTCTATTGAACATGTTGGCCATATATCTCTTCTCCACTAGGTCCTATAGTACAAATCCTAGGCTGGCTGGCCAAAACTGTTATGATGATATTAACAGATAATTTGGAGAAGCAGATAATGTGTCTGGGCCAAACAGAACTTCAAGTCAAGAGCCATAGATTGACAGGCTTCAGTGAGGAAAGGAGGGGGCTAAATACTCCTGGCTCTCAAACCCCTCCCCCCTAAACAGTTGCTGGTTTCAGTTGATAATGAAAGCAGGAATGAGATTCTTCAGGTAAGTTTCTGTTATGGCTGAAACCCCAATGATGTTCCTTTTCTTTAATTTATATTCCTCACAGGTCAGTTAGATGAGTATATTGAAGCTAGCTATCTAACTGTTGAGGACAGAGAAGATCTTCTTAAACTGGCAGCAGACAGGATTCAAACTAGATGTCCAGACTGAGTTGTGAGTATCCCCCCAAATAATTACCAGGCACAGATTCGAAGATAAAGGTTATATTAAGTAATAACAAGGAAAACTAGAGAGGTTAATGAAGGTATTTGAATAAGGAAAGGTGACCCTGAACTTTTAGGTTGATACTGCCCTTCCACTCCCTCACAGGAGGGGATGAAGGCACTTAACTAAAACTGGCTCTCTTGCTATTGATGAATATCTACTAAATATATATTGTAATGAAGTTGATATAAACTAACCCTGCTAAACAGGCTAATTCTTAAATAGTAACCACACTGGCTATGCCACTATGGCTTCTCAAGTGAAACCCCAAGTGTGGAGTAGTAAGCAGGGTGTCTGCTCACTTCAACCTCCCCAAAGTAACTGTCTCAAACCCTTCTCAACTGTCCCCTCACCCAAAGTTCTCCAGGGGGGGTCCCCTGGAATTCTGGGTGAGACAGTCCCTGTATCTTTGCAGGGATTCCATGCTTTGCATCTCCACATAACAGTGATATGTAGTTTATTTTGATAACAGAATCATTTCTATTTTTTTCTTTCATTGATCTTCATTCAAATGCTCTGTGATATGCTTTTCTCCTCTGGGTTTCAGATTTAATCACTTGAGTTTATTTTCCTAATATGTAATCTTACTCATTTCTACTTGTTTTGTTTATCTTGTCTCTTTTAATTAAAAAAGACCTATCTAGAAAATATTCTAATTACAGCTCATATCAGACCAAGTTTCAGTGTTAACTCCATTTATTGCATTAAACCTGTGGTTTCAGTGATATAAGTATTCCCTCCAGTGATGAAAACCATCCATCCCTTTCAATCCTGTGTGACTCTTTTATGTGTCCTTCCATGAATTTGCCATGAGGGATCCATCTGATGATTAGCATCATGTTCTTCTAACATACCAAGAAAGAATATGTACTATCCATTAGTCATCCCTCTTTCTAGCCACATCACCACACCATCCTATTCTCATTTGCCCCCATACATCTCTTTGATGACATCCTTATTTTAATCACGTCTCCTAAGTATTTTCTTGTTTGCAATATATTATAGGTTGCTCAAATTATCTGCATTTTCATTCCTCTTATAATGATCCTCAACTTCATTTTTAACATAGTATCCCATAAATTATATCCATAGGAAAGAATAATGGTATCTAAAGATATATCTTTGTTATTGGGAGAAGATCCAGGCCTTAAAAAAGACTTTGTAATATCCCCAAAGCATTCATCTCACTCTTCTCATCCTGTTAAATTCTGGGCCCAATTTATTATGCATTTGCTTTGTCTGCCAAAATATAACTATAGATGGAGATTAGACATATCTATATCTCTATTTATCCATAAATACTAATGTATATACATGTATATCTTTAAATAGATGAGAGAGAGAGAGAGAGAGAGAGAGAGAGAGAGAGAGAGAGAGAGAGAGAGAGAGAGAGAGAAGGTCTACATATTATCCCTGCAAATGCAAATCATTCTCTGACAAACAGACATCCTTTATCTACTTGGTTTTTTTTATTCAGTAGGTAGTTGGGCCAAATTATTTGGAGTGCTTATGGATCTTATTTGGAGATTGTAAAATTTTCAGAGTTTGGTACATGTAGTATGATGTCATTAGCTAACAAGAGTAATTAGATAACTGCAAGATTTATAGTCTTCCTCTTTGACTTAAACTCCACTGAATTGCCTCTATTGCAGTTGTTGGTACCTTTGATGAGAATATGTCATTCATTTATATGCTTCTTTTAATGATGAAAGTGTTGTCATGTCAAATAAAGTGATCTCTGTTGTTATAGCTTTCCCAGAATCTTGTATAATGTTGAAATATGCATGGGAAACATCTTATTGGAGGAGAAAGATTATGGTAATATTTTGTTTTACAAAATAAAATTATCTTTTTTAGAAAAATATTTGTAACTTCTGCAACCCCACCATTTTACAGATTAGAAAGAGACAGACAGACAGATAGACAGATAGATAGGTAGACAGATAGATGGATGGATGGATGCATACGTATATACACACATGCTGGCAGCTATATGTATGTGTATAGCTAAAGTTAAAACACACAAGTTTAATTGCCAGGGAGAAAGGAACTCAAGAGGGAGCCACATAATGCAATTCCATTCTTTTATCCTTTCTGGCTTCCTGTGTTATTGGTGTTGTTGAGATGTGATATATTGATATAGATCAGGGGTCGGTAACGTATGGCTCTGGAGCCATATCTGGCTCTTTTGAGGGCCAGATATGTCTCTTTCTGCAGGAACCATAAAGTCAATTTTTTTTCAGGTGCTTACAGGAGTGCGCACTGTGAGCACTGTATAGCTCTCAAAAAATTATATTTTAAAAAATGTGGCGTTTATGGCTCTCACAGCCAAAAAGGTTGCCAACCCCTGATATAGATAGATGGGATGATTCAGGTTGAATAATAAATCATTCTCTTTATAATTATTAATTTCTCCCATTTACAACCTTGAATGATTTAAAAAGCAGTCATAGCCAACCCCAAGTGGTTAGGCTTCCCATAGGAATTCACTGGTTGATAGTAAAGTCTTCCCTAGAACCAGTCCTCCATTCTGAGCAACATTTTGGATGTGTCATTGTGTTTATTCCAGACAGGTTCTATCTCCTTCACTTCCAACACTCTCCAAATAATCAGTAGGTAAGGTCAGCGGTATTAGACTAAGTTGTGCAGTAAATAGAATCCTAGACCTTGGATCAAGAAGATATGAGTTCAAATTCTACCTCAGACACTTATCAACTATATAACCTTAGGCTAGTCAGTTTGCCTCAGGTTTGCAAAGTGCAAAGTGGGTATAATAATAGCTCCTACCTCATAGATTGGTTGTGAGACTCAAATGAGAACATTGTAAAGTTAAGTGCTTATCACAGCACATAGTAAGCATTATATAAACATTAACTATCATTACTATTATTTTATGTTTCAGGGAGAATGAATCAAAACAGAAAAGTGGGACTTTAAAATGTCAAAGTAATTGTATAATATTGACCAGAACATTCTGTGGGAGATGACATAGTGGCTAGAGTGTCTGGCCTGGAGTCAAAAAGACTCCTCTTCTTGGGTTCAAATCTGGCCTCATATGCTTCCTAGCTGTGCAACCCTGGACATGTCACTTAAGCTCCACTGCCTAGCCCTTACCAATCTTCTGCCTTCTAACCAATACATAATAAGCATTATTCATCCTAAGATGGAAGGTAAGAGTTTTAAAAAAAATTCTCATTGAGGCAGGGAACTGAACTTTATAAGTTTGAGTTCATAAGCACCTTCTCCCTTCACTGGAAGCCTTGGTGAGGAGGAACATCAGTGAAGAGACCCTCTCACTCAAATGTGGTTCAGTCATACCTCCCATAGCTAGACATGTGTGAATAGGAGGTACCCATAATTCTTCTACATGTAAGTATGGTAAAAAATAAATCAAAAGACACTGATGCCACCACACATGTCTCTCTCCCTCCAGATAGAGAATGCAACTGTTTCTCTTGCATCTTCCATCTTCTTCCCAGAATTCACTGAAATTCAGTTCCAGTTGCCTATATACAAAGTCTCCCAGAATTTCTTACCAAAGTAACCAGTGCTATGCATGCTAGGATAGTTTTGCCTTAAATGGCAAGGCTACACACTAAAGATAGTCAGATTTTGTATTCTCTGCACATATTTCAGTGAACTGTATGGCAGTAAAACTGTGGGATACTTCAGGATTTCACTTATGAAAGCCTGACTATTCCTTTCTATAATATCAATAGCAATATCCTTGATGCTTATGTGAATTACCTTCATAAAAGTTTTATATAGATGGGAAAGTGGACATGTAAATGAGTCATAATAATATTCTATGGGTCATCTTTTTCTGTAATAGCAAGGTCAATGACTTGGGAGAGAAGGAAAAATATCTTCTTTTCTTCATCTGGTACCAGTCTCTTAAAATTCTGTTAAGTTCTCTTAAAATTCTGTTGTCTCCAGCAAGGTTCACCTCTTTGTAATCTTGATCTATCCCAATTAACATTTTCAAATTTGTTTTCTTCAAGATCATTTCTACTTCCTTGATAAGCCAAGCCAGTACTCTTATTTTAGAATCTAAATATTGGGACTCAACTTTCAAAGAATTACATAATTTTGGAAAAGACCTCAACACCTCATCCAACCCATACCAGAAAGGAATCCCCACTAAAACATAACCTTATAAGAAATCACCCAGCCTTGACTGAAGACCTCCAATGAGGTCTTTCCTCCCAAGGCATTCCAACTCCATTTTAGACATGGAAAATTGTTAAGACATTTATCATAACTTTAAATTTTTAGATCTATAGTTTCTCTCTATTGCTCCTAGTTTGGCTATCTTAAGCCAAAAAAAAAAAAAATCTAATCCCTCTTCCATGAGGTGGAACAGAAGTGATTCTTGAAGATGATAATCATGTCTTCTGGGTCTTCTTTTTCCAGATTATTTACTTCAACCAATCCTAAAAGTAAACCTCTTCAAGAATGGGCCTCAGGAGCTTTTGACCAGTTTTCATTATTTTGGGAAGGTTTGGATGTGATTGCTTATTTGTTCTCCTTTTCTGTTTGCTCTGTTGTCTGTATTTTCTCTGTGTAAAAGTTGTCAAGTGTTAAAGATTTCTTCTTGTTTATCTTTCTCTTCTGGGGTTTCTGATTTTGATTTTGGCTTGCCATTGTTAGCCCAGCGCCTTCTCAGCTTTATCCTCACACTCAGGGTCTGTCTGCGCTCTTTAGGTTCCTGAGGTCTCAGGTCTCATTGTTCTCTGGGTCAAGCCTCCTGGTGGTCCCCCTTGCTTGATCCTCTGCTGGAAGCTCCTTTAACAGTCCCAGGGTGCTGCTTCCACAGTCGTGCACCCGTCTGCACTGGTTCCTCACTCAGGGTTTTGGAGCCTTTGCCTGAGCCTGAGTCCATGCTCAAGGTCTGTGTTCAAACTCCATGTGTTCTTTAGCCTCTTGGGGTCCTAAGTTTTGCCGCTCTCAGAAGCAGGACCTGGAGCTGCCAGTGACTTAATGGGTGCCCCAAACTTGCTCTAATTCTTTTGCACTAGCTTTGGCATTGTAGGTGGGGGGGGGGGAGGGAGTTGCGTTTTAGTGAGAGCTGTTTCACCTCTTTATAGCATGGAAATGCCCCAAACCCACGTACCTTCAATGCTACACTCTGTTGTGGGGTCCCTTCTTTCATCTGGATTTGTTTTTATGTCCCCTTGAGGAGTCCTATATGTTTTGGTTAGGAGAGGTTAAGCAGCTGCTTTTTACTCTGCTTCCATATTAACCAGGAAGTCTTCCATTTACGAAAATAATTTTTAAAGTGGCATTTCTACTTGAAAACTTACTATTGTTATTTACCTCTCAAAATCTCTGAATATCTGTTTCTATTTGCAAGTGCCATTGAAAAAAACAAAACTTCAAAGATATCTGTATTGATGGTTGTATTACTCCATATTGTTAAATCACAAACAGTATGATTGATTAGGACCTAAAATTTTCCTGGGGGACTGGCCAAAATCATGAGCCCAATCAATGTGAATGGAATAAAAGCCAGCTATATCACAACAGCAATTATGATTTTTTTTCTGCCTTTCTACTTGCCCAGAGCAATTATGAATTCACCAAGGTCACCAAGGTAGCTCTGCTTCAGATTTATAGTTTGCAGTAAAAAAAAAATTAAGATGGAAAAAAAAGAGGAACAAGAAGTGATTCCAACATGTAACTCTCAATATTCATGCTTCATTGGCCATTTTCAAATAAAAATAGGAAGAAAGGAAGCCTCCAGTAGAGTGAAGTAAGCAGAGCCCCACAAACAACATACCCAATTACTACAATCATGTAAATGAAAACAACACTGAAACAATCACACTCTGAGCCATCCAATGCCAGAGGATTGAAACACCCCTCCCTCCTACCAGAAGGCATTCCTACACCTCCCAGATGGGAAAACCATAGCATGTACTACATGCTATGAGACAAGGTTGCAGTGTAGGTGGGTTGTACTTAAATATTTTTCATTGTTACAAGAGGGTTCTTTATAGAAAGGGGTAGCACTAAGAGAAGATAACTGTGGTTTAAAAATAAAAAGTATGAATAAAGCCTCCATTAGATGAGCACTGTATTTGGTGGAGAAAGACAAAAGAAATCAGAAAAATATAGAAAATTAACAAAGCTTCAAAATTTGAGACACTGAATACACAATGTCAATTATTTTTAATTATTCACCAGTGTTTACTGATAATCAATCATTTTTTCTATCCTTCCTAATTCAAAAGAACTATTATTTTTACTTTTAATGCATTAATTTTTTGAAAAAACACAATCATTCTTTTTTAAAATTGTTGACTCAAAACTTCCCCAAAGGCTCTCGGAGTAAATGAATAAGGCTTGATCCTGGGGGGTTGATTCTAAAGAATCAAGTTATCTTGCTTTAGATCACTGCCCCTGGATTAATTTAGATTAATCCAGGAAAGTCTCCAAGATAAAATTTGGGTATGGCTCATGGCCAGTATGTCCCAAATACAGGCAGTAGAGTCCTCAATCCTATACAGGATTTCAACATACACTATGATTACTGGTTACAAGACAGCCTTTACTCCACAAAAAAATGCAAAAGACTCACATGAGTCCTTGGTACAAATACACTCAAGGCATCCCATTGTCCCACACACACAAATACACACATGCACACCCAAAAAGGAAACAGAACTTGGATTTTCTATCATTGTAACTCTCTGTCATTCAGGTTATTTTCTCCTTAAAAAGTCCTGGATATTATTCCCAAGATTCATAGTGTGACCCTTTGATTTAGATTCCTCCCAAAGGTAAAATGTGCTTTGTGCTTTGCTACTAGAGTAAATTCCTTTTCATTTTGCCTGCACTGGACAAATAACTCATTGACTTTGTTCTCAAAATAGGATACTATGCTGGAACCACATGCTTCCTCTTCCATCTCAAGAAATCTCTCCAGTCTAAATGTTCTCCAACATCCAAACCCTCCTGGAGAATTCTAGATTTTCATAATACTGACAAGCTAACTCAAAACTGATACTGTTCAAGAAATTTCCCTTTTCTACTAGAAAATGAATAGGGGGGACTTGGGGAAAGAATGCTGTCTTTGAAATCCTTTCTCATGTAGGGATATATATGTCAGGTCATGCTTCAGTTTGAGTTGCCATTGTTTCTTGGAGACTGAAGGTACAAGGAAGGATCTCTCCCTCGGCTATACCTTGGAAGATGGTTCTAGAGAAAAGGTGAAGGAAGAAAGTCTCAAGAAGATAAGGAGAGAATATTACCAGCTTGTTTTTATCCCTTTCACCTCATCTGATTTATTGGGGAACTCCCTTATCATCAGGGATTTCCCTAATCTTCCCCTTTCCTTACACTTTCAACAGCATATAATCATTCAAATACTCAATTGTATCTGTGATCTCATTGGTGCATATAATCTCTCCAGTGATGTGAATCACAACTCATCCATGACTTTCCAACCTTTAGGACTATTGTCCATTGCTTCCCATAAGTTCACCTCAGAGGATCTGCCCAACATGTTATGGTCTTCATTTTTTTCTGACATTATAAATAATAAAGATAATTAAGATAGTCAGTGGAAAACATCTTTTAATCTTGCCAGGTAAGAAGTCTATCTTATGTTTTACTCAAAAATTTCTTTGATGATGTTCTTAAGATAACTTTTCCTTTGAAATTCCTTGTCTTTAATAATATAATGTAGACCAGTTGTTCCAAACTTTTTTGGCCTACCACCCCCTTTCCAGAAAAAGATATTACTTAGAGCCCCTGGAAGTTAATTTTTTAAAATTTTAATAGCAATTAATAGGAAAGATAAATGCACCTGTGGTCATCACCACTTCACTGAATCACTGCAGCACCCACCAGGGGGCAGTGATGCCCACTTTGGGAATCACTGATGTAGGCTGTTAATAACTGTCATATACCTCTCCATTTCCTTTTTAGTGTTCATCAATTTCATCTCTTCTGAGAATGCAATATGCAGCTACCAAGTAAGTCTACTGGTGAACCTATTTTTACTGCCCAGACTTACCATTTCATTGATGTAGGAAATTTCCAGTGACATTCCCTCTACCAATGCCAATCAGATGCTGTTCTGTAACTTTTCACATTACAGAGCTGCCTAAAGAACTGAAAAGTTAAATTAATTAATAAATATTTATTAAGTGTCTACTATGTGCCAGGTACCATACTGAGTATTGGGAATGAAGCCGTCCAGCAGCTTCACGAAGATTCCTAGTGGGTTGGACACTTAGAAAGGGGAACCAAGGACTGAGTGAAAATGGGTTACGGGTTAAGGATTAATGGAAAGAGAACATAAGGCGAGAATAAAGACACACAGACACAGAAAGTTTTGGCATAAGGTAGACAGACAGCGAGTAAGCTCTGATGGTCAAGAGCTTCACGGTTAGGAGCTCTGATGGTAAAGAGCTCTCTTGCCAACTGATGTCTTGTCACTTTTATTGGGGTTACAACAGTATGGGGGGAAGGGGAGAGGCTGGTGGCCGGATACATTAACATTATGAGGTAATCATCATAAAATGCAAACTGTCAAAACCTAAAACAATAAGTAGAGCTAAGATCAGGATCCAGATCTGATATGACCTAAGGCATCTACTGATGTTTGATACCTATGTTAATTGATCATTGAAGGAAAAGTAAGGAGACTGAGATAACTGACTCTCTTCTGGGGTGTAGCCTTAGGGAAGGGCTAGGGATTTGGCAAGGTCACCATTCAATTTGACTCAAGATTGCAGGGATTAATCATTAGCAGTATAAGAGTTAAGTTTTTGAATACTTCTTAAAATAATATCACAATTAATGTATACCTGGATTGCTACAGGGAATACAAGGAGACATAATCTAAAGAAAGAGACAACATGCAAACAAGGAGCTCATAATTTAAAGAAAGAGACAACATGCAAACAAATATATACAAAGCAAGCTATAAACAGTATAAATATTATTGTTTTTCCTTCATTTTTGAAGAGGACCAATAAGATCACAAGATGTTTTGACTTGTGCATAAACTGAATTTAAGTGAGGCAGAGTTGCACAAAATCATCAGCCTGACTCTCTCTCCAAGCCATCAAAATCCGTGTGGCAAGACAAAAGTCAGGATGCCTGTCCATGGCATAGAATTCAGTGGATGACACCTCGGCATCTTTGATGCCTGACAAAGCTTTAAGTATTCCACAGAACCTGCTTCAGCTTTCATAGATATTGAAACAAATTTTTATCACCCTCCAATTCCACCAGAGAAAGTCCTCATTGACTTGGGGGTTACAGATTACACTCCCACAACTCACCAGTAGGTTTGTGGCCAATTGGTTTCCCTGAGCCTGGTTTAGCCCTGAGGTGGTTTACTAGGGTGTGTGGTCACTGAGAATGCTATAGCTTCTTGGAGCTACAGGTGAGAGCTGAGGGCCAAGTGGACACCAAAGGTAGATGAGCAGCTCTGAAAAGCTCATGCCTTCATACCAGAGGTGCTAGTCAGTCTTGAATACCCATATACTCCCAACAAGAGAAATAGGAAATAATTAACAGGGGGAAGGCACTGAAATTAAGAGGCATTAGGAAAGGCTTTCTATAAAAGCTGGGATTTTAGTTGGGACTTAAGTTGGGAAATCAATAGGCAGAGGTAAGGAAGGAGAATTTCAAAGCATGGGAAAAGCAAGAGAAAATGCTTGAAGCTGAGAGGTGGAAGAGCCAGGAGGTCATTGTCACTGGATCAAAGTATCTCTTAGGGAGTTAAGAATATGAAGATTTATGTTAAGGATAACTGGCATTTATACAGTGTTTTCAATTCAGTAAAGTGCTTTGTAGGTGCTATCTCATTTAATCCTCATAACAACCCTGTGAAGCAGGTGGTATCCTTATCCCTTTCTTTTAGATTAGGAAACTGTATTTTAGGGAAGTTGCCCAGAATCAAATAGCTAGGAAGTATGTTAAAAGAATGGAGGAGGAATAGAAATAGATATATATGATGATGGTATATGTCTATGATCTGATCTGAGATCAGATCTTTGTTTCTTCCTTTCTATATTTCCTCTTTTACTATTACTATTCCCTATATATCTTCCTCTAGATATTACAGGATGGCTGGTATGTGGATCTTAGGTATAGTATAGGTCAGTGGTTCCCAAACTTTTTTGACCTACTTTCCCCTTTCCAGAAAAAAATATTACTTAGCCCCCTGGAAATTATTTTTTTATTTTAATAGCAATTAATAGGAAAGATAAATGCACCTGTGGCCATCACCACTTCCTTGGATCACTACAGCACCCACCAGGGGGCAGTAGCACCCACTTTGGGAATCACTGGTATAGATGAATGAGGGATCAGAGCCCAAAGCCTAAGCCAACTGCAGTTGGTGAAGGATGAACACCTGCTCCCTCACACTAGCTGTTGCTGTAATTTACCCCTCTTCTTCCTGACAGGTTTGGTTGGTTAAACCTGTCAGTGACTTCTTTCTAACAGTGGCCCAGGTTGGGACCCCTTGAGAGGTTACATAGATAGTTGACTTCTCTAGGCCCAACCTGAGGTTCAATTCATTGATAATAGGCTATTGATTGGCTTTGGAAACTATTGAAATCTGACTGCGTAATTAATCCTCCCTTCCCAAGGGCTGAGATAGAATAACCACTCAGAAAGGTACTTTCTGTTAAATCATTGTATTATCTATTGATGGGGAAAGGATAAAAAGGTATAGGTTTGGGGATTAGAAACCCTATTGCTATATTTGGCTGCTAAGCTGATCAGTGTTCAGGACTAGAGACTGCTAGGCTGGTAGAGACTTGAGGTCTTCACCCTCTTGCTATCTCTGACTGGACCTGGCCACAGCCAAGCCAGAGAACAGGGAAGGCTATTGATTTTAATATGAATTGTTGATCTGTGTATTCTCTCAGCTCTACTACCAATGACATTGATGGCTCACTAGTTCTCTCAGTCAATCACAGGATATAGGTTTAGGTTCAAGCCTACCGTTTCTTCCACTCTTTAACCACCCTTTCACCTCCCTCTGCCCAGTTTTGATCCAAAGATGTTTGCTCAAGTCCCAGCTCTGAGTTCTGAGTCCTCTCAACTGTAGTTCTTATAGGGTGGAGCCGACTGGCATTTGCCCCTGGCTCATGGCACCTGGGAACATTCTGAATCTCTCAACTGCCATCCCTGTCAGTCAAGGTGGCATCCAGCTTATCCCATATTAATGATTTTAAGAAGTGTTGGAGACCAAATTTGAATCCTGGTCTTCATGATGCCAGATCCAGTGAGTGTTCTATCCATTGCACCAACTAGGTGCCTTTTCCCAGGGTCATACAACCTGTATACATCAGAAACACAACATGAGCCCAGGTCTTCCTTACTCCAGCTTCAGAAATCTATCAACTATGCTCCTTCTCTTTCTAAAATGCATTAAAAAATATTAGCTATAATTAGCATATAAAATCCATTGTGTAAGGAGTTCTTACTTCTGTTTATGTCTCTAAAGTGTTTAGAAAAAAGTTTATTCTTCTATGCAGGAAAATATTTCTCCTTAAAACCTACTTACACTATTATTTAACTTAGTAAACCTTCCTTTCCTTGAACTCTATTATGAAAACAAGCATTTTTAACTATTATTAGTTAACTGTTTTATAAATTATATGTATATGTAATTTTAACTACTATTAAACTATTTTATAAATTATATTATATAAATTAAATTATGTATAAATTAATTAACTATTTTAACTGAATTCTAAATTAGCAGCATAAGGGGTGAAAATAGCAAGATAATGCAATGAATAGAGGGCTGAGGCTGGAGTCAGAAAGAATCAAGTTCATATCTGGTTTCACACATTGAGTTATTCAATCACCCTAGTGCAATTATCAATAATATGGAAATAGGTCTTGATAAATGATACATGTAAATCCCAATGGAATTGCATGTCAGCTATGGGGGAGGAGTTTGGAAGGGAGGGAAAGAACATGAATCATGTAACCATGGAAAAATATTCCTAATTAATTAAGTAATTAAAACTTTTAAATCAAAGACATTTAGTTATTGTATATACTTGGGCAAGTTAACCTATATATGCCTCAGTTTCCTCATTTTCAAAAAATATAGATAAAGTAGCATCCACTTCATAATATTATAAAAATTCAATGAGACAATTTTAAAAATGGTTAATTTGTTTGTTCCATTAAAATTCCTAGGTATCTTCCTCCCTCCTCCTACCCACCTACATTATAGAAGGTATCACTTAAGCAAAACAAATTGTAGAGAGCCATAAATAAGCAGTTTAATCTGTAAATCCTATCAGATCCAGCTATAGCTAATGATTATAAATAATTGATGACTCCTTTCATTATTAAAAGTTTTCCTGTGTAATAAATCATTTTAATTTAAAGAAAAGGGGGAAATATGTGGGAAGCCAATAAGAGAAAGTCTCAAACAGATAAAAATCTGAGACTCCTCTTTTGACTCCTTTTCTGATCCACTCTTTTCCTTATTGAAAAGCTTTAAGTTCCTAGCAAACCAACAGTTAAGAGGTTAACAATGTCTCTCCAAGACTAAAGACAGAAATTAAGCAAAAGGCTGCCTGGACTTCTGAATCTGTTTCTAGACACATCAAGGTCAATAATGAACAAAATTTAAACAAAACCTCCTCCAGTGGGGTCTATTCATCTCTAAGAAAGTATCCCAGACTTAGCTTTCAATGATGGGCCAGCCAAAATTCAGCCTTGGCCTTGTTCCATTCTGAAGTCAAATGAGATTTTTTCTGTTTTGATATGACATAATTTGTAACTTCTGTGCATCTGCAAAGTTTCAGGGTGGGGGGGGGGTTCTTTTGTGTGAAATGAGTCTTGAAATATATGTAATAAACTCCATGCTCCTGGAGACAGAGCTGGAAGCATGAGCTAAAAGATCTTCCATGTCCTTACTTCTTATCAAGTAAGCTGTCCTTATCAGAGATGATAAATAGATCTCGAGAAAAAATGTATGTAGTGTCTATGTCTCTTGTTTCTATTTATCAATTCTTTCTCTAAAAGTGGACATTCACAAGTTATTCTTCAAACATTAATTCTGTAACAGTATGTAATGTTCTCTTCAATCATCTCATTTTTCTTTTAATAATTTCATGTAGGTCTTTCCATGTTTTTTTTTAATTAACCTGCTCAACATTTCTTATTCCATCACAATCATATGTCATAACTTGTTCAGCCTTTCTCCAAATGATGGACATGCCCTCAATTTCCAGTTCTTTGCCACCACAATATATATTTTAATATGTATATAAATATTTTAGAACACATGGATTCTTTTCCTTTTTCCCTAATTACCTAGAAATAAAGACCCAATAGTGGTATTGCTGGATATAAGGGTATACAAAGTTTTTTAATTCTCTGGCCATAATTTCACATTGCTCTCTAAATTGATTGAACCAGTTCACAATTCCACCAATGGTGTATTTGTATCCTCATTTTTCTACATCCTTTTCAATATTTAGCATTTTGCCTTTTTATCATTTTAGTCAATCTGATAGGTGTGAGTTGATATGCCAGAATTGTTTTAATTTACATTTCCCTGATCAGTAATTATTTAGAGTATTTTTTCATATGACTATCTATGCCTTGGATTTCTTCATTTAAAAACTCTGTTCACATGTTTTAACCATTTATCAGTTGAGGAATGGATCATATTCTCATAAATTTGACAGTTCTCTATATATTTTAGATATGAGACCTCAATTTAAGAAACTGTCTATAAATTTTTTCTTAATTTTCTGCTTTACTTCTATCCTTGACTATATTGGTTTTCTTTGTACAAAACCTTTTTTAATTTCATGTAATCAAATTATCAGTTTTATGTCTCTCAATGATCTCTATCTCCTGTTAATTCATCAATTCCTCTCCTATCCATAAACATGATAGGTAATATATTTCCTGTTCTCCTAATTTGTATATATCTCCCTTTATGTTTAACAATATTTTTAAAGTTCTTTGAAGACACATGCTTGAAAATCTATATAAAAGATAGTTATTATTATTACTCAATTATTCAATAAACATATTTAACAGATTTTGCATTGCTGTTTAGTCATTCCAGTTGTGTCTGACCCTTCATGACACCTTTTGGGGCTTTTCTTGGCAAAAATACTGAAGTGGCTTTCTATTCCTTCTCTGGCTCATTTTACAGATGAGAAAACTGAGGTAAACAGGATTAAGTGTCTTGCTCAGGGTCACACCATGAGTAAGTATGTAATGGATTTAGTGAGCTAACTGAAAATTCTCCATGTAGAAATAAAATGTTGTTAGTGGGGGAGTCTATTTCCTTGTATCTTCTACACTGGAATCTGATTCTCAGATCATGCTGCCTCTCCCTCCTTTGTCTGCATCATCTTCACACTGGACAAAAGTACATCTATAATTTTACCCACTTTTCCTCTTGATTCCCAGCCCATCAATCTAAAATAGATGTAAATTAAATAAATAATGCTTACCCACTCTACATCCTAAAGTTGTTATGAGGAAAGTTTGTCACAAATGTTAAACTGCTCTGTCAATGGGAGCTGACATGTTTACTAGTATTTATTCAAGTTACTGATTTAAAAGAGTAGCACAAAGTCAAGAGTAGACACTGGAACACTCTACTAAGTACTTTCTGCCAAGTCAGCATAAATAGAGACTAGTCTTTGGGGCAAGTCATTCAACAAGTTTTGAATACCCCTAACCACGTACACTCACCTACTGCATAAAATCTTCAACTTTTTTGAAAAGAAAGTATGAGGTTTATCAAATAATTGGCTGAAATTTAGACATTTCTGGCATAAGAGGGAGGAGGGAAGAATGGAGGAATGAAACATTTATTAAATATATAATCTGTGTTTGCAAATATTTTATCATCTGATTGTCATTATAATCCTGAGGCACAGAGAGTGAATTGTCCAGGGTCAAATAGCTAATAAATGCCTGAACTTAATTCTTCCTTACTCCAGAACTAACACTCTAAGTCTAAGAAGACTAACAAGGATAAAAAAGGACATTTGGGGAGGGAAGGAGCAATCTTTGCAACAAACATCTCTAACTAATGTCTGATAAATAAGACACAGAGGAAATTAAAACAAATATATGACTAAGAGCCATTTTCAATTAATAAGTGATTCAAAATATATAAATAAATAGATCTCAGAAGAACCACAAACTATTAAAAACCATATGGAATATCATTCTGAACCACCAATAATAAATGGAAATAAAACAACTCTGAGCATTCATCTTGTTCCCAACACTCTGGTAATGTTACAATTTGGAAGAATTATTAAATTGTTAGCATTCTTTGATACAGGGATAGTGCTACTAATCTAGGTTGCAAGAAGTTCACACAGAAAAAAAAGATAATATATGTTCCAAAATACTCAAAAAATAACTTTTCATGATAGCAGAGAAATGGAAATATAGTGGGTTCCCATGAAAACTGGGTAATGACTAAACAAATTATGGGGAAAGAATATAAAGTGATGTTACCATTATTTATTTATTTTATTATTCCTGTTGACTCCTTGGGAGCATAGGGCCGCAACCATCTCACGCCAGTGGACTCTGTTCTGGGCAACTTCCCCCAGCTGGGCCCATGTCATTCCGACTGTTTTTGTTTCATTTTCGGCAGATCTTCTCCAGGTCTGTTTTGGTCTTCCAACTTTCCTCCTCCCTGAAGGGTTCCAGCACAATGCTTGTCTGGCTACGTTGTCTTCTGGTTTTCGTAGCATATGTCCTATCCATCTCCACTTACGTTTCTTTATGTCCTGACTAATGGGATACTAGAGTGTTCTTTCCCAGAGACTAGCATTTCAGGCCATCTGATGTTCAAGATGTAGCGTAGACATCTATTAACAAAGACCTGGAGTTTATTGGTGTTAGCGCTCATCACTCTCCAGCTTTCTGATCCATATAGGAGGACGGCCTTTACATTGGTATTGAAGATTCGGAGCTTAGTGACGAGGGACAGTGCTTTGGAGATCCAGACAGACCGCAGGGTGTTAAATGCCTGTCTGGCTTTGTTGATTCGGTTTCTGATGTCCTCATCTGCTCCTCCATCCTTACTGACTATGCTACCCAAATAGGTGAAGTGGTCCATCTCCTTGATGTTTTCTCCCTGTAGTTGGATTGGCAGGTCCTGTCTGCTGTTGACTGTGATCACCTGGTCTTCTTCTTGTTGATCTTCAAACCTGTCTTCTCCGCTTCTTCAGAGAGACGTGCAAGTTTGGCTTGCGCATCCTGCTGCTTGTGAGAAAAGAGACAGATGTCATCCGCGAAGTCAAGGTCCTCAAGCTGTTTGGTGTGAGTCCATTGAATGCCCATATTGTTGTCCTTGGTAACTCTTCTCATGGTCCAATCTATGACCATCAAGAAGATAAGGGGCGAAAGCATGCAGCCTTGCTTCACTCTGGTTTTCACTGTGAAGGGAGCCGTCAGTTTCCCATTATGGATGACCTGGCAGGGAAAGTCTTCGTATAACCGCTGTATGATGTTGATGAGCTTCGGGGGAATCCCGTAATGCTGCATCAATCTCCAGATGATGTTCCTGTCTATGCAGTCAAATGCCTTCTTGAAATCCACAAAAGTCATGTAGAGGGGGGACTGCCATTCGATGGACTGTTCGATGATGATTCTTAGGGTGACGATATGGTCGGTGCACAATCTGTGCTGATGAAACCCTGCTTGTTCTATTCTCAGCTTCTTGTCCAAGGCCTCCTTCAGTCTTTCTAAGATGACTCTGGTCAGGATTTTGCTGGGAGCAGAAAGAAGCATTCCTCGCCAGCTGCTGCATTGGGATAGGTCACCTTTCTTGGGTAGCTTCACCAGGTAGCCTAGTTTCCAGTCTGTCGGGACTTGTTTCTGTTCCCAGATCTTCTGCAGGAGGGGTTGTAGCATCTCCGCTGTTACTATATTATGATGTTACTATACTGTAAGAAATTACAATTCTGAAAAATTCAAAGACACAGAAAGATGTATATGAATTGATGCAGAGTGACAGAGACAGATCCAGAAAAATAATGTGTCAAATGACTACAGTGATGTAAATAAAAGAATAATAAAATGAAACACATATCTGAATAGTTATAATGATGAATCTCAATCCCTGAAAAGAGTTGAGATAAAGCAATTCTCTTTTCCCATTGGAGAAGTAGAAAACCATCAGTATGGAATTTTGTACACAGTCTGATATTGTTAATGTACTGATTGCTTTTATTCACATATTATTTGTTACAAAGGAAGGCTAGAGGTTGGGAAAGTAAAGAACTAGATGTTTGAGGTGACTAATATCCAGGAAAATGATTTTGATGTAAAAAACAAAAGCACAAAAAGTGTGTGTGTGCATATCTGTAAAAGAAAATGAAGTTAACCTAACATGACTTGTTCTAGTGAGCTTAGTCATCACCACTTAGTTTTTCTATTTGTTCACAAACCATCCATTTAATAATGCATTCTAGATTGTTGCTAATAATTACAGCTAAGTGCATCAGCAGATAATTTTAAGACTCCATACAAACACACACACACACACACACACACACACACACACACACACACACACACACTTTTTAAATAGGACAATTGGCTTTTTTCCAGTCTTAAAGCATCTCTCTCTCTCCTTCAGTATTTTTTTTAAAGATCAATGGCATCTCAATGATGAGTATATCCCCAGTCCTTTCAGAGTCTTGAATTGTAGCTTTTCTAGTCCTGAAAATCTGAACTGTTTAGAGCAGATAGATACTTTAATTCAATTTCATCATGTATCTTGGATTTCAACTTACTTTACCATTTCACATTCATCCTTCCCCGCACAAATAATGTCCTCATCAGTAGAGAAAATATATACAAAAAAGGGAAACTTGTAGAAGATGTCTTGATGATAATGTCTTCCATTAGTACTATATCACACTTCTATGACAGATCTATGATCATTTTTATGAACTCATTCATTTTCCTCTTTCTGCCTAGTTGGCCAATAGTTTATTCCCAGGTAAATTACTATTCTTATCATTAAAATTTACATAATGTTTTATGATTTTCAAAGTGCTTTACAAATATTATCTCATTCTATCCTTATAACAACCCTATGAGACAGTTGCTATTATTATTACAATTTTACAAATTAGGAAACTGAGGCTAAGACAGATTAACTCCAGTAGTTGTCTATCACTTTCAAAATCAAATATAAAACTATCTTTTTGAGGTTTCTAACCTATCCCCCTTTTCCAATCTTCTTATACCTCACATTCTCCCATTGCCCTCTACCCTGCATGGACTCTTCAGCACAGTGACCCTGGCCTCTTTGCTGTTCCTCAAACAACACACTCTACCTCCAGGCTCTGTCCCCCAAACATAGAAAGTTCCCCTTCCTCATTTCTGCCTCTTAGATTCTCTGGCTTCCTTCAAGCTCTTCTTAAAATCCCACTTTCTATGGGAAGCCTTCCTTAGTCTCTCAATTCTATTGCTTTTCTTCTATTACTTATATCTAAATCATTATATATAAATATATATGTATAGTTTGTAAATAATTATTTGTGTGTCATCTCTGCTGTTACATTTTGAGCTTCTCCAGAGAAGGTACTGTATTCTGCTTTTCTTTGTATCCCCACCCATAGCACAGTGCTTGCCACATTGAAGGTACTTTATAAAAGTTTATTGGTTAACAAAGCTAGTAGGTGTCTGAAGCTAGATTTGAATTCAGGCCTTCTTGACTCTATGTTCAGCACTCTATCCACTGCACCACTTAGCTCCCATTGACCCCTATCCAAATTTATGTTTCCTCTTCCAAACTGTGTATTTCTATAAATGAGTAACTATAGTCTTAATCAATAATAATATTCCACTGAGGGGGAGGGAAGGATTGGAAAATGAGGGGATGCTCATCAATTGTTGAATAACTGAATATGTTATTATATATTAATTGTAATAGAATATTAATGTGCTGTAAGAAATGACAAGCAAGAGGAGTAGAAAAACCTAGAAAGACTCACAGGAACTGAAGTAGAGTGAAGTAAGAAGAAGCAGGAGACTATTATACACAGAAACAAGAATACTGTACACTGAATAATGGTGAATAACTTAGCTGTTCTCACCAATACAATGATCCAAAACAATTCCAAAGGACTTATGATAAAAAGTGCTATTTAGGGGGCAGCTAGGTGACTTAGTGGATTGAGAACCAGGCCAAGAGACTGGAGGTCCTAGGTTCAAGTCTGGCCTCAGATACTTCCTAGCTGTGTGACCCTGGGCAAGTGACTTAACTCCCATTGCCTAACCCTTACCACTCTTCTGCTTTAGAACCAATCACAGTATTGTTCTAAGACAGAAGATAAAGGTGTTTTTTAAGTGCTATCTACTTCCAGAGAAAGAACTGATAGAATCTAAAACCATACAAAAGTATCCGGATCCAGCCGGATACAACCGCGAGAGACCCGTGAGTCAGCCACCTAGAAGAACCATAGGGGGAGAGAAGGGAAACCGAGGCGCAATAAAGACAAATCAGTCTTAATTGTGACAAGGCTCGTTTATTGTGTGCAGGGAGTGGGTTTATATGCTTCTAGGGCTGGGGTAAGGAATGTTCCAATGGTTTCAGGCCATTGGTCTCGCCACGCCTATCCCGGATGAAGCTGGATAAGTTTCTATTCCTAACATAAGTTTCGTTTCTTGGGAAACCCTTCACTAAGTTTTGTTTCTATGGTCTCTATGGTTTTTAGGTTTCGATCCTTGGTCTCTGACAATTCCCCCTTTCTTTTCATTTAAAGAGGCGATTTTGCCAGGACTGCAGCGACGGCCCCTGTCTTAGGCTACACAGGGGGAGTTACTTGACCATCAAGGGTCAAGGACCTGTGCTAATCCCGTCATTGGGTTACCGCCCTGCCGGTGAAACGGAGACGGTCACTGTCAGGCAAGGTGTGTGGCCGTTCAGTGTCTGTTATTTCTATACGATGGTATTGGACCATAGGGTACTTAGTGAGGGCTGAGTCAATTTTCATTTTAATAAATCCGGTCAGGCGTTGGAAAGCCCAAGGGCCAAAGGTGAGAACTAGAAGGAAGATAATAAGGGGGCTAAAATGGTGGGGATCAGGGTAGAAAGCCAAGGGGAACCTTTTAGGAGATTGTTAAACCATTCTTCCTGAGCCTCGGCCTCCCTTTTTCTTAGGGCAAAGCGTTCTCGTAATTTTGCCATAGATTCCCTTACAATGCCAGTATGGTCGGCATAAAAACAACATTCTTCTTTCAGGGCTGCGCATAGTCCGCCCTCTTTCAAAAAAAGGAGGTCGAGACCTCGCCTATTCTGCAGGACAGGCCACGGGGGTTAATCCCTAGATGGGGTTCAGGCAAAAGAGTAACACAAGAAAATTTAGTACAAGAAAAACTGATATTAAACCTTAACATTTGGGTATCTTTGCCAACATACTTCATCTCCAGAAATCATTCTTGGATAAGAATTGATCCTTCTAGGAAGTTTGATTCCTAAGTTGTTTGCAGAGTTGACAAGTGATGTTTCTGTTACAAAATATCCTTTTGCAAAGCTCACATTAATAGGACATCTATAAATACTTGAATTATTATTTTACAAATAAATTTCTTTATCTCCCAGATTCTGGAGGAAATCCAGAAAGTTTTGGGTTATATTTCCAAGCTCAAGATCTAATACTTCAATTGTGGTAAACTAAAGCTGCAAGCTACAAGTCATCTATCACTAACTTCATCTACTTCTCAAAGCATGTTCCCTAACAATTTGATAATTTCCAATTATCTACCTAATAGGTTGTTTGAGGAAATGGAAACTTTAATTGTATAATTTGCCTTATGTGCTGATTATGGGACTTGTCACAAAAAACAAACAGGGAAAACATTTCCTCATATCCCTACAAGACTGATCACTCAGTTATTCTTACATATTTTGGTAATAATTAACATCTCACACTTTAGTCACAAAACCTGAATTAAGGAACAGGAGTGCTGGATTGAGTAGCTTCATAGTAAATATAAAACAGGGCTGTATTATCTCCTGAAACAGATATTAGTTTGAACTCCATAACTTACAAATAACTTTAAATCCTTTAGCAATCTTTCAGTATATAAACAAAATGAATTTCAAAGCATTTACTCTTATTCCTTTCAAACCTCTCTTTAAAACAGAATATAATAGAATCTCCAGTTTAGTTTCCTTTTACTTTAAAACATTGCTACATAGCTGATCAAATACCATCAAGATTATTCTGATTCATCATTTTTTTGTGTCTATTTTGCACTAGAATTCACACCTATTATTTATTTATCCATTAGAAACTCCATCTTTTGAAAATTACCAAATTCTTAGAACCTGTATTATTAAAACCCATGCATAGATTAACCACTTTAAATATTTCTTGTGTATCATGATTACGTGCTGCTAGTTCTGATAGCACATACATTAAAAGAACATCTCATTTGAAATATCCCAAGTTAAATTCTGGAATAAGTTCTCTAACATTACAATTTTTTTTTTGTTACCACAATAAATAAATTACATTGTACCATATCAAAAATCATTAGCAATCCTCAACCCTTAAATCAATTCTTACATGAAAAATACTTCTAATTGTGGAGTAAAATCTCCCTTTTGTCTTAAGGCTTAATTTTAAGTTGTCACAATATGTTATTTGCTTTATAAATTTCCAAACCATATTTCCTTTGTATTAACTGTCTTTTATTCTCTATAATATCTGCAGTTTCCCTTTTTATTTTAAATTTATGCTCCAATTGTGGTGAATTAGGGAAACCTGAATTTTTGCACAATCATTATTGATGTTATAAAGTTGCATTAGCTTCTTGTTCATTTTTTCACTTTACAGAGCTAAGCTGGCAAGTCACACTTGATTGGTCACTGTACCTCTCTGAGCCTGTTCACATGAAGCTATTCTACATGTTTATTCTTACACACAATAATATTTTTTTTTCTTTAAACAAATTGCATGTTATTCCTTAGATCATGAATTTCTTCTAATACATTGCACATGCTTTTAAAATAATTTTATATCCTAATAAATTACAATGCTGTCCAAATTTTTTATATTCATAATATACTAGATTCCTAATGCAAAAATATTATTTTTGAATTACCAAAATTTGAAACCCTAATGTTAATTATATTTTTACCTATTACTTAATATGATGGTACAGATCTTAGAGTAACAATTTTACATGTTCATATGTTTTCCCTAAATTCAGTTTGATAAGCATTTCTGGTAAGTCTGATCATTCCTACAGTGCAAATCCTAATAGATAGCTTTTCAATATAAGTTTTGTGCATTCTTAAATTTAACAGAAATTCCATTTTTAACTAGTAGTCAATGAATTTACACAATACCATCAGTACCTATTCAGTTCCTTAGCAAATATATACTCTAATGGGTAGAGAAAGGTCCATGAGTTTGGGGGAGAATGGGCGACGATTTTTAGCTTCTCATAGCTACTTCCTGCTGAACTGGGGCGGCGTGAATGATTCGCTCTCAACAAATAATTTTCTCATGGACCAGTCTCTGTCTAAAGGGATCTAATTTTGAAATGTAAGCCAATTGCATTGTTCTAATAATCTTTTTTCACATTCTTTCTCAATATCTTGTTTGTTTTTCCTTCCATAGAAGGATTAATATATGATTGCTCATACAAAATCTAAATCAGATTGCTTACATTTCAGGAGAGCAGAAGGGGAGGACAAGGGAGAGAATTTGAGACTGAAAGTTCCTTTTAAAACATTGGAAACTGTTTTTACATATAATTGGGGGAAAAATCAAAAATAATATTCCATACACCTTTTTATCTATTCTGTTCCCTTTGAATTTGGTATCCTATTCCCAAACCATATTCTAGCCCAGTGGTTCCCAAACTTTTTTGGCCTGTTGCCCCTTTCCAGAAAAAATATTACTTAGCACTCATGGAAATTAATTTTTTTTAATGTTAATAGCAATTAATAGGAAAGATAAATGCACCTGTAGCCATCACCGCCCCCCTGAATCGCTACAGCACCTACCAGGGGCAGTGGTACCCACTTTGGGAATCACTGTTCTAGTCAAACAAAAGCTGCCCACAGCTCTTATCTCAAGAAGAATCCAAGTGCCAGTTGTTTTCCATTTTCTCCTTCTCTTCCTCTCTTCTTAGAACATTTCATGCACTGATACCTTTTTGGCATCAACAACCCTTATTCCCTAATCTCTTTTTTCTTCTGACTCCCAAGTAGCCTCTAGGATCCCTTCCCTTCCTGCCATTTCTCTAATCACTGTGCTTCTCTTCTGGATGCTATTCTCTCACCACCACCACAAGTTTCTACTTATTTTTTAAGGTTTTTTTACCTTTTTCCGTAACAGGATGCTAGCTTGTTCAAGTTTCTGTAATAGACAATCAACAGATTCCTCAACTCTTTTTTTTCCCCACTGAAAAGCTTATGATACTACCGTCTAAGGTCTCCGGACACTAGATATGGTCCTTCTATACCACACAGTAGCTAATCCTGAGTTGGGCACCAGATTTTGATCAACTGATTCCCTCTAGTCAAATTTATATGAATCTGATCAGTACACTAGTTGATATCTCATTAATTTATGTTGTAGATAAATCTGTCCATGAAGCCATACATAGATGTGTTGTATATGATATTTACTGCCTACATGGCAGGTAAGGCCACTTTGCAAATAAAAGTCAAGTTCAGATGGTGACTTATTGAGGATGAAATAAGAGACTACAAAAGAATATAGTTTTGAACCACATTTCACTTGGATCATTTAGGAACCTCAAAGGATCACTTTATCCCACCAATAGATCAATCCTTTCAAAAACCCAGAACATGTCTGCTAAAGGCAGAACACAGACAAGATGCTGAAAGAATGGAGAAATAAATTAAACTGGTCACCTTTGATACACCCCCTTTTGCTTATTGCCCTTTCCTCTCTTTTCCCTACTTTATCACCAGGAAACTATGGACTTTCATATATATTCTTGTCCCCATGATGATTATGCAATCCAAGTTTCAAGCTTAGTCCCAGCAAGACTCTACCAATGAGGTGGAGATACTATATGATTTCAGTGAAGGAGTTCCCAAATTTTATGGAGGATGGAAAAATCTCTAAGCATTTAAAAAGAAAATGCCAACACGTGTGCAAATGTTTAAAAAAAAGGGGAAAAAGGATAACCCTGAAAAGTAGACCTGTAGGCTTAAACTCCATAAAGAGGAAAATACCAGCAGAAAAAAAAACACAAAATCAATTTACAATCTGCTTGATGTGATAAGGGTAGTGCCTGACAACCAACATGTCTTCATAAAATAAAGTCCTGTCAGTTTGAGTGACAGCCTTGGCAGACTGAGAGGAAAAGACAGATTTCATCTATCTTGTGGTTAGCAAGGTTTCTGAATCTGTGGCACATGGTATGTCCATCAGTGAATGGAGAAAAGATGCCTAGATCATAAGTCAATCATTTATGACATTGCTGTCACTGACACACAACTGAGGCAATTATTTGCAACAATCCCTCTCCCATGCCCTTCTGTCTTTTTTCCTGTTCTTTTTGTCCTCTTTTTCTGATTCCACCTCTTTCCTGCCCTTCTCCCCTCTGACTCATTTTTCTTTTCCTTTTTTCATCCTCTTCTCCTCTATCTTTGATAGTGAAGAAAGTTTCCATGCTATTGATTCCCTATCTCTGATCAAGAAAACAGCATACATAAATTTAAACCATGACTGTAACTTCTTGTTTCTTCTTGTCCCCATGATGGGAAGTGATTTTTATAGGGTGAGATTTTCATCAACTTGAAACATTGGAGTTACACTTAGGAATGAAATTTCCTACTCAATTGTTCAGCGGACTATAAAAGAGAAGATGACCTCTCCTTGCAACTTGAGGTTGTTTGTAAGATAAACTTGAACACTTCTTCACTCTCTTTTTAGACAATCTAGCATACAATAGGAATCTGGATTCTGACTTTAGTGAAGGAGTTTCCAAATTTTTATGAAAAAGTGCTTCTTTCCCCCTAAGCTTTGAAATTTCTGGAAGCTATTTGTTTAAAGTTAATTACCTTAAAAGGACTTATGTGAGGAGAAAGATTAAGGACATGATAAAGTCTCTGAGTCATGAGTAGCAGAATGCTACTCATAGTAAAGCCCCAAAAGGAAATCAAGATGGAGAGACAATTGCCAGCTACAGTCTACAACATGATGGAGATATCATTTGGACTGTTTTTAACAATAATCTTGGATTTCATGATAGTGGCAGTGATGATAATGGAGAAGGTACTGGAGGACTGGAGGGAACAAGGAAGAGATGAAGGAAGAGGAGGAGGTGGAGGAGGAAGTTGAAGAGGAGAAAGAGGAGAAGAAAGAGGAGGAGGATAAAAAAAGAGGTGGAGGAGGAGGATGAAGAAGAAAGAAGAACAAAATAAAATGTTGTTGATGATGAGGATAACTGGTTAAGTGATAATGCCACCTCATTTTAAAAAGGGGCGTCCTAATCTATTTGCTTGGGATTCCTATCTTGCAGAATCCTCTCAGATTTTATATAAATCTTCACCACTGTAAAAAATGTGAAATCATGTCATTATTTGCCTGTTAATCATTAGCTAATTTCAGTCACCACTACCTCTTCCTTAGATATTGGCACTCTCTAATATATGTTGAAAAGGGTTGGGATGGGGGTGGAAATGCCTCATTCACAGCAATGAAAGCAAGCCCCTGAATTAAAACAGTATAAATAACCTAGTGGCAGTTGTCAGTGACTACAAGACTCATAGGACACCACAAATAATTCCTTCTTAGTAAGAGCCAAAAATTCAAGGAATTTCAAGGTAATAAGTGAAGTACAATAAATTGTTTGTCAAAGGCTAATTGGGTCTATCTCAATATGCCAATGAACTTCCTGACAGAAAGTCAATCAGTACCCTTTTTCTTCCACCTGAATACCATCGCAGTTTAAAAGGACAACCATTTATGACTTGCAAATGTCCATAGAGTGGAGCACTGTTAATTTCTATGTACTTAAGGGAAACAATTAAACAATTAAACAATGATTGATTTCTGCTCTAAGTTTTTCACTGTTCTCCAGGTATGTACCTGAACATTTTTATAGAGGTAGCTAAGTGGCACAATGGATGCAGTGCTGAGCCTGAAGTCAGGAATACCTGAATTCAGATTTTTTCCTAAAACACTTACATTCTTTCTGCCTCAGTTTCCTCAATTGTAAAGTGGAAATAACAATAGTATCTACCTCCCAGGGTGGTTGTCAAGATCAAATGGGATAATATTTGTAGAATACTTAGTACAGTACCTGGCACAAATTAGATGTTATGTAAATGTTTATTCCCTTTGATTTGGAAGAACACTTTTAGAATTTGGTTCAAAATGGGAATCAGACCCTAGTTCAATCTGAAACTGCTGTAATCATGCCAATTTGGAGTCACTTTTAAAGTGACTTTCTATGAATACATTAAATCATTCGTCTCATCTCCTCTTTACTCATACCCTAGTTCTACCAATCAGTAGCTCCAACCATTCCCTATTCAGAACCCACTCCCACATCTTTCTTCATTCCCTATACCTGGAATGCTCTCCTCCATGCTTTCTCCCTATTGAATTGCTCTCCATTCTTTAATGGAGCTCAAGACAATGTTTCCAAAACACTATCTCTAATTTCACTTATCTCACTCCTGTCAGGAATAAATGTTCTCATCCCCTAAATATTTAACGTGAACTTATACTACTTCTAAATGCACTGACTATGTATCATGTATTATTATAGTTATTTGTATTTGAGTTGTTTCCCCTGACTGGAGTATAAGCTCCATGTTTCTTACCCAAACTTCATATCTCCCCATTGTCTAGCACAGTGATGAGCAAACTTTTTAAAGAGGGGGCACTAAATGATAACTCCAATCCAATTATCAATAATATGGAATTAGGTCTTAATCGATGATACATGTAAAACCCAGTGGAATTGTGCGTCGGCTAAGGGGGGTTAGTTGGGGAGAGGGAAAGAACATGAAACATGTAACTATGAGAAAATATTCAAAATAAAAATACAATTTTAAAAAAGAGGGGGCCAAAGAAAAAGAAATGCTCATCTGTCCATCTGTTTCTAAGGCAACTCTTTCAAAATTTCATTGTATTGTATCCTACTCATTGTATTTTTCAGATTAGGAATAATGTCCCACCACTGGATAGAACATTTCAGGGAGCTGCATCTGATCTGTGGGCTGAAGTTTGCCCATCACTGGGCTAGCATATGGTTTCCACAAAAAAGGTACTTACTAAGTGTGGCATTAAACTGAGTAATAAAATAAAGATAGGTGGTATAGTGTATAGAGTTCCAGGCCTGGAGTCCAGAAGATGAGTCTTCCTGAACTAAAATCTGACCTTAGATTTTTACTAACAGGGTGAACCTGGACAAATCAACTAACCCTGTTGGCCTTTGTTTCCTCATCTATAAAATCTGTGCAGGAGAAGGAAATGGCAAACAACTCCTGTATCTTTACCAAGAAATCCCAAATGGGATCGCAAAGATTTGGAAATAATTTGTTGGGAAAAAAAAAAAAAAACAAAACACAATGCAAGGCACCCTTTACTTTGAATCAGTGCAATTCAATTTCTTTATCTTCCATAAATCCTGTTTACCTTCCCTGTTACTGGGATTTGGGAAAGATGTTATAGGAGATTTGGAAGGGAGGTAATATGGGAATTAGGTAGGATGTAATAGGGAGATACAGGATATAATATGAGGCTGAAGCTAGGGGTAATAACTGGTAGGATCAGGGAACAAGACAAAGCAAGGGATCCAAGGCTGAAGGTATTCAAGTGAATATACTAGGTAGTAGGGAAGTTAAGGCAATATAGTGGATAAGGAAGGTTCAATGATGAAGGATGGCAGCTTAGGTTGTAGGAGAAATAAGGGAATGTCTGAGTTCGGGGAGTATAACACTGAGGTAACAAGGATTGCCAGGGAGAGGATGAACTAATCTAAACAGGCAAACAGCAGTAGGGAATACAGACTGGGACTTAGGCTAAAGACAAACCCTGAAGGGAAATAGACTGATTGAAATTAATTACAGGCTTCAGTTAATATCACAGGAAGGGACTTGTTTTGAAATTACACTTCCTTCAAGATGGATACCCCGGCTTCCCTCAAACCCAGAGTATGTTGATTCTATTCTTCTTCCCTTTCTTACTAATTAACTAATGAAGTAACTAAAAAGGTCTGCTTTAAACACAAAGGGGTTTATTGTCTTCTCAGGATAGATTGTCAGGGTAAAAGGATCAAGGAAGCCCTAACAGCTGCTTAGAGAAACCTCAGGTGGGGAAAGGGAAGCAGGAATGGAGTCTGAGAAAGGTTCTGCCTTTACTCAGCTCTCAAGGTGATTTTGAAATCAAAAGGGATTAGGATGATGGCTACAAAACCTCTCTAGATAAATTACTGCAAGGGTAGAGCTAAACTCTCACAGATTTGAACTAACTCTCTGGTTCACTCTCCTTATTCACTTCTCACAGACATTTGGGTAAGGGAAATTAAGGTAGGAAAATGAGGTAGGGTATGGAAATTCAAAGGTTTTATCTAAATTAACAAATCTCAAAAAACACTCCAAAACTAGGCTAGGTTTTCAATCTCAAGAAGGAGAAGAAGGAGCTCAGCTGGACCCTGGTTCCCTCCACGAGTTCCCAGGTCCAACTGAAACTTTTTCCCAAGATTCTAAACTCCTAACTGACATAAGAACTCAGCCAAAGCCTGCAAAACTGCTATGTCCCCCCTCTCTGCACTACATCCCTTTATAGTACATGTTTGGCAAAGCTTCCTGATGCCATCCAATCTTTCTACTTGTATATTGATTAGCAGAAGTAAGATTTGCAAGTTGAACATAAGTCCTTTTTCAGTGAGAATGGGAGAAGAAAAGCTCTGAAATTGTATAAAAGATGCTTTACAAGGCTGAAGGACTTATGAGAAAGAAAACTAGCCACATTCAGAGGAAGAACTGTGGGAGGAGACACGTAGAAGAAAAACAACTGCTTGAACGCATGGGCTGTTGCGGATATTATCAGGGATGTAGACACCAAACGATAACTCTAGTCCAACTATCAATAATATGGTTAGGTCTTGATCAATGATACATGTAAAACCCAGTGGAATTGTGCATCAGCTAAGGGGCATGGGGGGGGGGGCTGGGGGAGAGGGAAAGAACATGAAATATGTAACTAGGGGGATATATTCAAAATAAAAATTTTTAATAAATTTTTAAAAGATGCTTTAGAGGTAAGGAACTTTTGACAAATGGAAAGAAAAGATCTTTAGGAATAAAAGACTAAGTAGGAAATGAGAACTTTGAGCCAAAAATTGCTCTCGAAGGGAAATCATCTTAGAAGCATTTGGCCCAGAAATTACATTACTTCAGCACCTATGTATCCAGTCCTCACAGGACATGAGTCCATGGAAAGCTGACCATCCTGTCAGCTGTGCTGAGGCTAAATCTCTCTTCCCTATAGGCTGAGTCAGAGACAGGAGGTGCCCTAAGGACATAGCTCTGAACCTCAAATGCAGTGTCACCAAACAGCCTGCTACATTTCTCCACAGAAGAAGGCTACACATCACTAAGAAAAGTGATCAAGTGTAGGACTCACGGCAGCTGCTGCCAAAACAGAAGCATCATTGTGGTGGTTCAGTCATTCCTTCTAGGCTTCCCAGGACAAAACAGGAAAAGAAAATGACCGATATTTTAAATGTTATGGTCAATGAGATACAGAGATGGGCGGTCAGTCAGTGCAGAGGTTACTGTCTGTCTGTGGGCCAGAAATTCTCCCTTCCAGAAATAGCTCATGCAGGCAGATTACAAAAATAAAAATTATTATAGCGTGAAAAGAGCCTAGTCTAGGCCCCATTCCTTTGTTGATGTTTTTTGTTTGTTTTTTAAAACCTTTACCTTTAGTTTTAGAATCAGTACTATGGGCTGGTTACAAGGCAGAAGAGTGGTAAGAGCTATGCAATAGAGGTTAAGTGACTCGCTCCAGATCAGAGAGTTAAGAAGTGTCTGAGGCCAGATTTAAAGCCCATTCCTTTGTGAGAGAGTTATTGTCTTCTTGCACATGAGAAAGAAAATTAGGCTCAATAAAAGTAGAAAATTAATACACAGAGAGAAGAAAAATCCATCTCATGCAATTTCAAAAGATAACAAGAATGCCTAAATTGTTCTTCTGGAAATGATTTCATATTATAGCAATCTATGGAAATATGTCCTTTGAAAAAATCAATACGATCAGATAGAAGAAACCCATTAGATATCACTTGTTGATCTTTTCTAACAAGATAAAAATTCTAACAATATATATTTAGAATGAAATTCTTAGTATCATGATGCCCAATGGAACTACAAAAGACCTGTACCTCTATCTCTATGCAAGACTCTTACTAATAATAATCATCATCATCATTGTTATTATTTAGTGCTTTAATGTTTGCAAAACGCTTTATAAATATAATCTAAGTTGGTCCTAACAACTCCGGAAAGAAGGTACTATTTTTATCGCCATTTATAGAAAAGTAAACTGAGGCAGATAGAAATGTGATGACTAACTTCCCTACAGTCACACGATTAGAACATAGCTAAGATAGAATATGAATTCAACTTTTCTTAACCAAAGTCCAACTCTCTGTCCACCTAGTTGCTTGTTTATGGTCAAGTAATCCTAGACAATTTTTTAAACTTTTTAAAAAAATATTTAACATCAAACAAAATCCTATATCCCCTTGTAAGATATTTCCTTAATCCAAAACTGTGTTGTGGATAAAATCTTCCTAATAGTATAAACAATTTCTCTTTCTGATGGAATTTGAACAAATTATTCTTGTCCACAGAGGAAATTCAAACAAGGTTCTTGCCATCATTATGAAATAAGCAATGCAATTCTATCATAAAAACTGAACCACAAATGACTACTTAGAACAATGACACATTTAGGGTTGATTTTTCATGTCCCAGTTGTTCTGGGCCTTTCTTCTTGGTATCATAAATGTTTTTATTGAGCTAACATTTTGCACTTCAAGGTTTGCAAAGAGCTTCATATGTTATCTCATTTGTTCAGAGAGCTTGGTACTTTTATTATCCTATTTTTGCAAATGAAAATTGGGATAAAACCTAAGGCACAGAGAGGTTAAATGAGTTGCCTAGAATGATACAGTTCCCCACTGTTTATTTTTTTAAACCCTTAACTTCTGTGTATTGGCTCCTTGGTGGAAGAGTGGTAAGGGTGGGCAATGGGGGTGAAGTGACTTGCCCAGGGTCACACAGCTGGGAAGTGTATGAGGCCGGATTTGAATCTAGGACCTCCAGTATCTAGGCCTGACTCTCAATCCACTGAGCTACCCAGCCGCCCCACATTGTATTATTTCTAAGATGGATGGCAAAGGTTTAAAAAAGAAAGAAATAGAAGGGAAATGATTCACTAATATAGTGGAGAAAAAAAGGAAAAATTATATTTTCCATTCATCATTATCCATTCTTGGTTTATAACTGTATCACTAACTAGCCTGTGGTGATATACACTCAGAAATCAAGATGTTCTCTTTTGTAGAAAAAAAATAAATATTTGAACAATCTCATAGATATTGAATCATCTGCAGAAGAAAACTGTTCATTTGTTATCTGTCTTTTGGGTGGGCACTTTATTGGTGTCTTATTGAGTAGGCATCAATTATTGAAAGCAACTAAGAAATGAGCAATGTAAAGGAGGGAATAGATAGGGAAATAGACTAAGAAAATCAATAGATAACCAAAAATTGTTTGTACTCTGCAAGCTAAATTTCCTTTCTCACTAATCCTTTATGCTAGAGTAGCTCACAGATACCTAAGTGGACTATTTTGAGACTGGGCTCCTTTCCTGACTCATCCTTTGCTGAAAGGGAAAACAGGCAGTGAAATAATTGCCTTAAGGTAGCCATCATAAGAGAGGAAGAATAGAAGCAAAAGCATCATCCTGAAAGCATGATAATCAGCCCTTCCCTCTACATCCTCCAGTGTCCCCTGAATGATCAAGGGTTGATTATATAAAATTGTGAGTCATTGTTATAGTATGAAATTCATTTTTATGTCTCTGTTTTACACTAGTATTACAATAATACATTATTTATAGCTTCACTGAATTTAAAACTGGAAGGCACTTTAAAGATTATCTGGTTTTGTCTCCATGAAAGGAAATGGAGACAGCTTATGTCCCATCATCAACCCTTCATATAAGTGAATTTTCCATATAACTAAAAGTTAACACTTGAAATGATGAAACATTTGCTAATTATTTTAATAGAAATCTTTCCTGTTTTCTTATGTGATTAATCATAACTTTTATTGATAATTCCTAGTTATCAGTATAACATCAGTAATTATATATTACTATAATAATACAGTCATTCCTTCAAGGGTATTAAGGTGTGTATATATGAGTATATATAAATATATATATTTGCCACTAAAGGACTACAGGTGTGTCCTTTTTAAAGATTGTGTTTGGTATTTTTTTAATAGTTTCTTCTCCTTGTTCACAGTGAGATGGTTACTTGTTACATGTTGATCCTATCAATTAGCCTGCTTTTAGTTTCTTCCGTTTCTCTTTCTTATCTGTTACTTCTTTGCTGAGGACAAGAGACAGTCAAATAACCAATCATGTTGGAATCGTGTCCAAAATAAGATTAAACACACTCTGGATGTAGATCTTAGAGTTTCCCCCACTACTCTTTAAAGAAATAAGATGTGATATCTATTTTAACAATCAATAAAACGACAAGATGGTAGAGTGGATAGAGTACTAGCCCTCGAAACAGGATGATCTGAGTTCAAATCAGCTTCAGACACTTATTAATTGTATGACACTGAACAAGTCACTTAACCTCTGTCTGCCTTGGTAAAATGGAGACAAAGATAGCACCTAACTCCCAGAATTGTTGGAAGGATAAAATAAAATTATAGTTATAAAGCACTTGGCAAACATTAAAGGTCTACATAAATGTTAGCTCTTATTAACAAGCATTTTTAGTACCTATCATTGAGCCAGGAACCTAACCAAATGCCAGGGAATAAAAATATAGATAGTGTTTAAGTTGGATCTTTTGTAGAATCTTTTTTATCTTTGCTTTCAACTATATTTTAAAATTATTTTTATCAAATTTTATTTTATATCCAGACAAAGATTTGCCTTTTTCTCCTTTCCTCTCTTGCCCTATCTTCTCCTTTGTGAAGAGGACAAGAAAAACAAAACAAAACAAAAAAAACTCTATTACATATTTGTATAGTCAAACAAAACAAATTCTCAAATTGGTCATGTCCAAAACAATATGTCTCAATCTTCATTCTGAGTTTGTCTTCCCTCTCTCAAAAGGACAGTTTATTTCATCATGGGCCTTCTAGAACTGCACCAACTACATTTTAGAAAGAAAATATAAATAAGTGACTTCCCAGGCAAAACTATCCTCTATAATGTAGGTCCATCTAAACCAGTTTGGAGATTAAAATCATAATAATGATTTTCCATTGAATTTTCTCCCAAATCATTATATTGACATGTCAGGAACTATTAGGGGGTACAAAGGAAGGCCAAAGGGTGGGAAAAAACAGTGCCTGGTCTCAAGAAACTTGCATTCTAATAAGGGAGACAGCAGGTAAACATCTGGTGCATACAAGATACATAAAGACATGAGGGCAACCAGAAAGGGGAGACATGAGAGGCAAGAAAGCTCTCCCTTGGAAAGGAGAAATTCAACTGATTATTTTAAAATGACTTTATGAGAGCAGTTTGGTGGCTAAATGGATAGAGAACCAGACCCAGAGATAAGAGGTGCTAGATTCAAATCTGACCTCAGACACTTTTTAGCTGCATTACTCTGGGAAAGTCATTTAATTACCATTTCCTAATCCTGACTGCTCTTCTGCCTTGGAACCAATACACAGTATTGATTCTAAGATAGAAGGTAAGGGTAATACATTTTTTTTAATTTAAGCCATTTTATGTTATAAAAATTAAGACTAACAAAAATGCAGCACATTTTACCACTAGTAAAAATAATTAGTATTTCAGACTCATCAATACAATGGATCTGTAATCTCATTAATAGAGGTACTTCCTCCAGGTTTTCACATTACTATCCATCCACACCTTCTTAGCCTGTGTGAGTCATAACTATTCTCCCATTAATTCTCCACTGGGGACCCAACTCAGCAAGCCAAGATCATGACACTATATTTTATAACATTGTGTGAATATCTGTGTATTCTCCACACCAGGGGTCGGCAACGTATGGCTCTCGAGCCACATCTGGCTCTTTTGAAGGCCAGATATGGCTCTTTCTGCAGGAGCCATAAAGTCAATTTTTTTTCAGGCGCTGTTACAAGAGCGCGCACTGTGAGCACTGTACGGGGCTCTAATGAAATTACATTTTAAAAAATGTGTCCAGGAACTGATGCAGAGTGAAAGGAGCAGAGCCAGAAGAACATTGTACACAGAGACTGATATACTGTGGTAAAATCAAATGTAATGGACTTCTGTACCAGCAGCAATGCAATGACCCAGGACAATTCTGAGGGATTTATGGTAAAGACGCTACCCACATTCAGAGGAAGGACTGCAGGAGAGGAAACATATAAGAAAAACAACTGCTTGAACACATGGGTTGGGGTGGACATGATTGGCGATGCAGACTCGAAACTACCACACCAATGCAACTATCAACAACTTGGAAATAGGTCTTGATCAAGGACACATGACAAAACCAGTGGAAATGTGTGTTGGCCATGGGTGGGGGGAATGAGGGGGGTGAAGGGGAAAGTAGGAGCATGAATCATGTAACCATGTTAAAAATGAATATTAATAAATGTTTAAATTTTTTTAAAAACGTGGCGTTTATGGCTCTCACGGCCAAAAAAGTTGCTGACCCCTGCTCCACACTATCCATTTGTTATCCTTCAGAGTCATTGTAGAACTGGTCTGCCATGCTTTTCAGGTCCATATCTCTCTGATGATATCCTTTAAATTCTGCTTCTTCTGCACTAATTCTATATTAATCATTGCTACCATGTGTCAGCCTAGTCAGTTCTACCATGTCATTGAGGTGATGCACAACTTTAATTCTTCAAAGTTTTATGTTCCATGGTTCCCAGCCATGCACGAAGAATAGCAATGTTAAAAACAGATGGACCTTTATTTAAGAAATAAGCATGAAGTCACTAAAAGCATTGCACAGTCTTCCATTTATTATCTAGCTCACTCTCCTCCTCTTGCTCATTTCTTGGCCAAGTTCATTGCCCATCTGCTGTGACTTTATGAGCTTTATGAGCTATCCACTTAACTGTATATCACAGAATGCACGAAAGGCATTCTCCATTCATTTGATCTTATTCATGAAGATAATTAAATCAAATGCTTTTGAGGGATTGTGGATGCTATACAGGATTCTCTTCTGTCTTGTTGGGCTTGGTGAAATCAATATAGCATCACCTAGAAGCAGGATTATCTGAAAAACTTCTCATCTATAAAGAATTCCTTTTTACTTGACTCCTGTGTGGAACTCCCTTCCAGACAATGGCAAACACCTTTAGAGAGAACAGATATGTTTTATTTATTCATTGACATTAATATTCAGAGGGTCTAATAAAGTTATTTCTGGTATTATATATTTCAAGAAATTTTGTAGTTTTTACATGTGTCTGATACCTTGTTGGAGGGAAAACTTTTAGAAAGCATTTAATTCTACTGAATCAATATAAAAGATAAAATGTCATTTTAATGTTATTAATAAAAATTAAAGATTTATTTGGCTTCTATGGAATCTCCTGTTATCCTTGAATGTCTTTTTTTCCTTTTCCACTGGGTCCTCATTTGCATTTCTCCCACCCACTCAACCATAACCCAAAAAGAGGGATGAGAAGAGTTGACAGATGAATGACAGGTGGGCAAAATTGCTAATAATAATGTAGACTTCACTCCTATGGTTCTCCCTCTTGTTCTGGAGATTACTCCCAGCCTAGTCTCTACATTTTTTTTAACAGGAGATGGTTTTGAAATGTTTATATTTATCATTTAGTGCATATTCCCAGATACCATCTAAGGCCTCAGGTTCATTGTTAAAAACCATAAATCAAACACAGATATGTATCAGGCCCATAAGTTCTCAGAATCCTTTCTAAATAGAGCAGCTATAGGAGTAACTACAAGAATTTCACTTGCAAGGGCAGCATGCTGCCATTCAATGTCGCTATTTCCCCCACTATCACCTCCTGGCTTCTCTGGAATTTTTCAAGACCCAATTCAAATCCTACTTCCTTAAAGGGGCCTTTTTTGGTCCCTTTAGCTATAAATGCTTTCCCCTTTCTGATTACTTTCATTTATTCAGCATGTAAGATGTAATTGTGGTTCCTTCAGTGGTTAGAGCACCGGACCTGGAGTCAAGAAGACGAGTTCAAATCCAGCCTCGGACTCTTCCTAGCTGTTTGACTGAGTCACTTAACCTCTGACTGTCTGACAAATGGATCCTTTGGAGAAGGAAATGACAAACCACTGTATTAATGACAAGAAAACCCAATGGACATCTATGCTCCATAGAGTCACAAAGAGTCAGATACAAATGAACAACAACAAAAACATTCTTCTTGGAATTTTGTTACAAATATGTTGTCATTGGAATGTAAGCTTCTTAAAGGCCAGAGCCAAATTTTGCCCTTTGTTGCCACTCTGCTATCTCAGAGACAGGGCTTGATAGAAGTTAGCAGAATATATCAATAATATCTGAAAAACTGGTTTTCATATAACTCTTATAATTTCCCAAATAGCTGTAAATCCAAGAAAGATCTGAAATTCTGGAATTACTTCAGAGTAGTGAATTCCCCTTATCAAAGCAAATCAAAATCTACTAGTTGTATCATAGTTTTAGAGTTGGAAGGGAACTTAGAGGGTATCTAGTCCAAGCTACATCATTTTATAGATGACAGACCAAGACCTAAATAGATTAAGCAAAATCCAAGAATTTTAGAGCTGGGACCCAACCCCCAAGCACCTGACGCCAGATTCATCACTCTTTCTTCTGCATCACCTTGCACCCAGTTGTCTAAAGAATATAGAAGTTAAGTGACTTGCCCAGGGTCACACAGATAACAAATGGCAATCCAGGTCTTTTTGACTCCAAGACCAATGATCTATATTATTCCACATTGCCTTCATAGCAAGAGTTCTTAACCTTTCTGTGTGCTATATGCCCTTTGGTGAAACTAAGGATCACTTCTCAGCATAATTTTATTAAGTGAATAAAATAAAATATGTAGGATTAGAAGGTAAATCAGAAATTAGAAGGTGAGTTTATATTTAAAGACTGTGGTCAGTGTAGTAATAATAAAGTACATAGGTCCCAGGTTAACACCCTTATTCTAGTGTCCTCTGATGATACTTCATTAATTTAATGCATAACTATTCACCCTTTAAGTGTTTGATTTTGCTGTGACCATGAATATCATCAATATTTATAGCTGGTGTTTCTGATAGGCTCAACCTCTCCTTAAAATATGACTAGTGGAAATAATAAATAAGGAAATATAGGGAAACACATATAGGGGTGAATGTCCTCAAATGTTTTCCAAGACTCTTCCTTTGACCTTGAAGAGACTTTTTGCTGTGATATATAGAGTGCCTGTGCAGCAATACTGTCCTCCATATGTAGCATGGGGGTGTCATTGTAAGGATCAAATAAAGGTAGAATATATAGAATGTATCTTTTACTTCCCTACCCTTCTCCAGTGTTGACTTTAATACCTGCCAGAAGGGAAGCAGAAGATAGAGTAGAAATCTGGCCATTCTGCTCCCTTCAGAGAGAAGAGGTACTGGGCTAGAATTATAGTTATCTACTCCCTTAAATATTTTAGTCTAGTTTGGCATGCATGCCAAAGATGGCACTCAGAGATCTCTCTGTGGGCACTCAGCCACCCTCTCCCACTCCACCCTCAGTTACTGGAAAGGCAGAGGGACTTGGGCAGAGCTGCTGCCCTCCCCCTCTCCACCATGCCTGATGATATTTTTCACATCTGCTGCCCTTCTTCCCAGCAGCCCAATGGGAGCTCAAAGGGGTAAGGTGGACAGCTCACAGGTGGTAGAGCTAGAGGGAAGTTACTCCCCTCTCCTCTACGCTTTATGAAGACATTCTTTACTTTACCCAACCCAGCAACCCAATAAAAATGCTTTCTCCCTCACCTATGTGGGGTAAGTGGCGAGGGAGAAGGGGGGGAAGGGGAAGGCACAACATTTGGGCTCTAAAATGTTTGCCATCACTGATGTAGAGGATATGGTTTTCAGGTTCAAATTAAACTTCTGATTACTGTTTTTTAATAAGGAGAGAAGAATCCAAGTTTCTAGCCAATGCTTCACCTCCTTCCTTTCAAATACAGTTCCACAATGAACACATGTAATAGATACCAAAGAAACACATTTATCCAAGTTGATAGCAAACCAGAAATCAGAAAACATGTATACATAGGAGAATATATACAAGACAATACAGACTGAAAGAGCTGTCCCCATTGGGAATGAGGTAACAATTCAAATGCAAGAGAATCTCAGATAATAGCCCAGGAGAAACTCCCTGAAGTCTCTAATATGACAAGCTGGGGATAGAGATAAAATGGAGATTGCAGCTCTTCTCATGTTGGCTTCTTCTCATAGTCTTCCATCAGCAACCTGAAAAAGAGCTTGGCACTATCAATCTTTTCTCTTGAAGCTGGAAACCAGTAGCACGGTAAAGGGACAGCAGAATCAAACTAAAGAGACGTGAAGAGCCTGGAACACTCCTCAATCCTACTTTCATTAACTCTGTCCCACCCCTGATCTGGGGATATTAATCTGTACCGATGATTATCTCTATCAATGAGAAAAGAGTTCTACACCAATGAACCAATTTGGGTCTCTGCTTACACAAGAAAAAAGATCAAGAGACAACAGAAATGCTGAGCCATGTGCCTACTATCTCCCATGTCTGTCTGTCAACTGAGAGCAGCTGATGATAGTGATGGTCCTACCACACTTTGGGAATGACCATTGCAGCAGTTGCTGGAGCCTCTATTTGCTAGGATGGGTCAGGAAAAGCTAATGCATAGTCCTGGAATGGAAATGTAAACTGCCTTTGAGGACCACAGGAATCAGTACTACCTAGAGAGGCAAAGTAAGTTCCTTGAGGGAGCTCCCTTTATCCTCAGCTCTTAGCACGGTGTCTGGCACAAAGTAAGTGCTTAAGAAATATTGATTGATAGGATGTCTGGCCTTTCAGAGCCATATCAGCTATAAGCTACTTCTTTGTCCTCAGTTGTTATAGGCTCCTGTCCCCTACCAAGGGGCCACAGAACTATAATTTCTTTCTCTAATCCTTTCATCACTTGGAGAAAATGACAGCTTAAGACTGAGCATTCTAAGAAGCTCTTAATGGGTGTCATTCATTTTCTTTGCATAATACAGTGTCCATAGTGTAGATATTCTATGTAAGAATATGATGAGAGAGGATCAGGAATGAGAATGGGAAACCCAAAAAATCAGGAATAGAGCATTAAACTCAGAGATGAGAGATTGTTTTCTTTTTTAACAAGGTGAAAAGTACAGCTAGGTAGATCAGAGGATAGAAAGCCAGGCCTAGAGACTGGAGGTCCTTGGTTCAAAAATGGCCTCAGACACTTCTTAACTGTGTGACTCTGGGCAAGTGACTTAGCCCCAGTTGCCTAGCCCTCACCACTTTCTGCTTTGGAACCAATACTCAGTGTTGATTCTAAGACTGAAGGTGAGGATTTAAAAATAAATAATAATGTGGGAGCATATTCCAAATGATACTCACAGATCTATATTAAAGCAATACCACCAAAAAGTCTATGCCATTGGTTAATTAATTATTAAAGTGGTGGTCTACTTTTCTGTAAGTATGCCGAAATCAGGACAATGAGGTAGAGGCAAACTATTTTTGCTCATATAAAACTTTAGGTGCCATCTGGGAAAACCCACCAGATAAATACCCCACCTTGCTCACTATCTGAATAATGCTGCTGCTGCATGATGAACATTTTTCACATATTCACTATCTATGCATTTTACTAAGCTCAAAACAATGATATTTGAGCTGAAGTGAGGTGGGGGGAAGAGGGACGATGGGATAAGGATGAAGGTCAGTTTTGAAAGAGTTGGCAAACTAAGAAATGATTTTTTTGCTCAATTTCTTTTTCTAATTCAGCCCTTTTTCCTGCTGTTCTTACCAATAACACATACTGAAGAGATTCGTTTCATTACCACATTTTATCATCTCATTAAGTGAGCATCATTCCTTACCACTCCTACACTTGAAAGTCATATCCCAAAATATATCATAACAATTCATTGGACCATGCCTTCAGTGTTTATACTTATTCAGTATCCTTTGCAAATCCATATTCAACAGACAAGGAGACAATCCAAAAAGGAATTAAAACTCATCCAGCTTTCTGTGAACTCATACACAGACATCTAAAAGATGCCATGAATAGAGAACTGGATCTGAAATCAGGAAAACCTAAATTCAAATCTAGCCTTAATCACTTAGTAGCTAAGTGGTCCCAATCAAGTCACTTAATCTCTCCTGCCTCAATTTACTTATCTATAAAATGGAGGTAATAACATCTCCCAGGGATTAAATATTTGTCAAATGCTTTAAATTACTGTATAAATGGTTTCTCTTTAGTAGCAAAAGTAGTAGTAGCAGTAATAATAGTATTAGTAGAATAGTGGTAGGGTAATAGTAATAGTAGTAGTAGTAGTAGTAGTAGTAGTAGTAGTAGTAGTAGTAGTAGTAGTAGTAGTAGTAGTAGTAGTAGTAGTAACAGTAACAGTAACAGTAACAGTAACAGTAGTAACAGTAATACTATATAGTGCACCATGGTATAGTGGAATGAGTACCTACTGGACCTGTAAGCAGGAGACCTGAGTGCAAATTCTTTCCTCAACATTTATTGGCAATGTGACCTTAGTATAGCCATGATTTATCTGTAGACTCCATTTCCCCATATTTAAAATGAGAATCACAATACTAGTGCTACATTCCTCAAAGTAATTGTCCAAGAAAAACTCTTTGTAATCCTTAAAGAACTACTAATATTATAGGAGCTCTTATCATTGTCCATGGCTCATATATTTATGGTTCATCATATTTAAATGAATAAATATACCTATCACTAAAATAGCTCTCAAACTCTTTTGTGCTGTGGCAGACAATTGTCTTTAGTTGCTGGAACCAAAATTTCTCCTCATTCAAGCTTTTGATCATGAGTCTTTCACACTTAGGTAAGCTGTTTCTCTCTCAATGGTCTCACACACACACACACACACACACACACACACACACACAGAGAGAGAGAGAGAGAGAGAGAGAGTTTTACATGCCCTGTATTTCAAACTATTTTAATCTTTATATATATGAAATATATAAAATCTAGTACTTACACTAAGACATTAGTCTCCCCAAAACTATGAGCTTCTCAACACCATTATGAAACATTTATTTACTAAATATACATTTATTAAACACCTGCTATAGGCCAGATGTTTGCTGGATGCTGGGGATATAAAGAAAAAATAATAAATCATCTCATACTCAAGAAACTTGAATTCTACTATGTGGAAGTAATAATACATAAAGAAATCATCATTGCCTGAGTTCTTGAATAGAGCTTCTCTTGGGAAAAGTTATATCTCCTTCTATACTCAATTACATCCAATATTTTTTTCTTTTTAAACCAAGTGTCCTTCTCCCCTCCAAACTGAAAGTGTATTGGCTACTCCTAGCTCTGATCGATCCCAGGGCTGATCAACATGAAAGCTTTAACCAGCTTTGTTTTTCTACCTTGGGCTTGTTTGACCCCCTTCTTAGGTAACTGATGTTGCCCCTCCCCAGGATCTCCCCATATTGAAGCTAGATGTAGGGCAGACACCAAAGCATCTTTTTAAAAAAGTTAATTAAGTTTATTACATTAAAATTCCCAGATATTTCTTATCCTTCCTCCCCTCCTCACACTAGAGAAGGCATCATTTAACAACAATCATCTTAATCCACAGGAGCTCAGAATTCCACATCTCAAGAGATCTACCAATCCTATCTTCCCTGGAAGCTGGGGTTAAAGGTACAAACTATCCTGCCCAGCACCTTAACAAATTCCTTAGAAATTATAAAAGAAATTTAAAAGTCTAACATGGAACAGAAGCTTTATGATTTTTTTCAAGCTGGAAGTCACTGAGATGGAATAGCAGAGCCACCATAGCTCAACTTGATGATAAATTCTTAGGAGTGAATAACTACTCACTGTGCAAAATAATGTATGGGGATCATTGGCAAAACTGCTTTCACTGAAGCCATTTCTGGTTTCAAACACACAGTGTGAGATCTCAATAAACAAACAATATTTCTGCAGCTAAAGTCCATTGAACAGCCATGTATGGGGAATATGGCACACTAGCTACACCTAATGGGAAATGGGATAACTGCTCTAACAACCCAGGAAAAAAATGGCTATAAAGGACTTAGTTGGGTCACACTCAGCTTCTGTGAGTATCCTATGTATTTTGGTTACATAAAATTAATCACTCTCATATTACTCATCTCCTTTGACTTATCTATTAGATCTGAAATCAAATCTTGCATGTCCATTCAGTGCACTTTTAGTCAAAACATCTTATTCTGACATTTAGCTTATTCTTTTAAGATTTTCATTTATTTAAGATTAAATATTTCAAATGAGCTTGTTAACTGAAAATTTGCCTATGTCCATTTTCCCCTTCTGATGAAAATTCCTTTTAATTGTAAATATTTCTAGTTGATCAACTGATGTTTAATTTTCTATTTTTATAGAGACTTATGTGTACTTTTTTAGTCAACCTCCCATTGTAGCTAGTAGTCTTCTCCATTTAGAAGATGCTCAATAAATGTTATTAAGTGGTTTTTCTAGATATGGGGACATGATTATGTCTATAAGACATTAGAGTGAATGTCAAGAGAAACACAAATAGTTCTTATTTTAGATACTTCTATTCAAACCTAAAGATTTACAGGTTCCTTTCATTTTAGTAAGGTAAGGGCAGAGGATTTTACACAAAGAATATGAATTTTAAAATATGAAAAAAAAATTATTTTATCCTAAGGAAGAATTGGCATAGTCCCTCCTTCTATATCTTTTAGCTTTCATCTAGATTTGTGATTTCATTGGTATAGAAAGTTCTTGATGAAGAAACTTACTTTAACTACTTGTTGTTTAGTCCTCTCAGACATGCCTGACTCTTCATGACCCCATTTTGGGGTTTTCTTGACAGAGATTCTAGAATGATTTGCCATTTCCTTCTCCACTTCATTTAACAAATAAAGAAAAAGAGGTAAACTGGATTAAGTGACTTGTCTATATTCACATAGCTAGTAAGTATCTGAGGCCATATTTGAAATTTGGTCTTCCTGACTCCAAACCCAGCATTCCATCCTGTGCACCATCTAGGAGCATTTCTTTTAACAATGCAGAACAATTGTTCTGTCAATAATACTTCTTGGGAGTTGTTTGAGGGCACTGAGACCAGACTTGCCCAGAGTCATAAAACCTTTATATGTCAGAAGTAGAACTAGAACCCAGACTTTCTTGATCCCAAGGCCAGTCCTCTATTCATAACATCACACTTCTTTTCATCAATTTTGTTTGTTTGGTTGGTTGAAATTATTCTATGTTGCAAAAATGTTTTGACTAATAAGGGAAAAAATAGCCCATCTAATGGTAACATAAGAAAAACTGAAAAATTAAAAAGCAAAATTGAGTTAAATTGTCCTGTAATGTAAGGCTCTTATTTCAAGAGAAGAATCATCATAATTGTATTTTTGAAAGCCTTTCTGAGTTTCACATATAATTCTAAAATCTAGTAATTTTCGCCAGGAGATACGAGATTGATTGGTCAGCAAACTATTGGAATAAACTAATCTCATTCTCTCCTCTGACTAATCTTTCTTAGCTTTTAAACAGACTCAAATCTTCATTGCTTTAAAAAAAAATCATTTGACCTCACTGATCTTTCTAACTCATCTTTTCTTTTTTTCCTTCTTTTTTATTCTCAAGAATTCAGGTTCCTTCTCTGGAAAAAAAAGGACTAGGTTATCTCTTTTTCTTTCTGGTCCATATGGTTCTTAGATGCTTGCTATATGATTGTCTTTGATGATAAGATGTGACTTTTTTCATTTAGTAAGGAACCCCCAAATTTGAATCCCATCTAAGAAATTTACCAGCAAGGTGATGTTAATGGAAAATCATAGCCTTGCTCAGCCTCAGTTTCCTCAACTGTAAAAGGAGGATGATAATAATAATAATAGTATCTACCTCAGGATTTTCTGAGGATCAAGTGAGATTATATAAGTAGAGTTAAAGTCCTTCTAAGTTTTATATAAATGTTAAGCCTTTGTTAACCCTATCATGCTACTAAAAATTCTCTCCTCTCTTTCTTCTCTTTCTTTTTCTCTTTCTCTCTATTTTTTCTCTACCTCTCCTGTTCACTCTTCTCTCTCTTTCTCTCTCTTTTCTCCTCTCCAAAGATTTTTAGTCAAATCCAGAGCTATTTTTTAAGATTTTTTATCCTTTCTATAGTATTTTACACTATCATCCATGCCTTTGTATTCACAAGGACACAGGTTGTATGTAGAGATGGAAGAAACCTTTGATCTAGTCCAGCCCTCACATTTTACAGAAGATGAAGGCATGAGAGGTTAAGTGAATTTCCCAAGGACACATAGATATTTAATAGCAAAACCAGGATATAAACCCAAGATCCATAATTCCAAATCCAGAGCTCTTGATAGCCTACCCTCCTAACTGCCATTTAATGCCTCAGGTTATTCTTTCTCTATCTTTCATTTGCTCTATTTCATTTTCAACCCCTTAAGTCTAGACATTTTTCAAATTTAATTCACTGACTCCTTGACTCCCTACTCTTGCATACCACTGTGCCCTTTCTCATAGAACTTATATAGAGATATGGCTTCATCAAAATCAACTACTCTATACTAATCATTCTCAAATCCAGCCCTGATCTCTCACCCTCTCTTTAATCACTTGCCTCCCCTAGTTGGGAGAACATTTTCACAATCTACTATATTTCACTGACCACTGTATCTCAAAACTTAAATAGAGGGGGCATCTGGGTAGCTCAGTGGATTGAGAGCCAGGCCTAGAGACAGGAGGTCCTAGGTTCAAGTCTGGCCTCAGACACTTCCCAGCTGTGTGATCCTGGGCAAGTCACTTGACCCCCATTGTCTTGCCCTTACCAATCTTCTGCCTTGGAACCAATATGTAGTATTGATTCTAAGATGGAAGGTAAGGGTTTAAAAAAAACTTAAATAGATAATCCATCGCCAGGATCATAGGGTTAGAGTTAGAAAAAGATACTCAAGCTACAAATATATATTAACCACTTACTGTGTTCCACTTAGCTAGAAGAGCTAAGTTGCTCAGTGGATAGAGTACTAGACCTGATGTCAGGAAGACCTGAGTTCAAATCCAGTCTTAGCCACTTATTAATTACATTTGTTTTGTTTTGCCTTTTACCTTTACTTCTGTTTGCCTTACTGCACCAGAGAAAGAAATGGCACCCCATCCAGTATCTTTTCCAAGAAAACCCATGGACAATATTAATGTGGCCACAGGGTCAGGAAGAGTCAGACACAACTGAACAACAACTACAAAAATGTCCAAGGCATCGTGTTAAGTGTTGGGCATAAAATTTTAATTAAGAAAGAAAAAGAAAAACAGTCCCCGCCCTCAAGGAACTCCTCTTCTCATGGGGGAAGACCACACACAAAAGAGATCTCAAAGGATTGAGGTTCTGGGAGGAAAAAAGAAAGGAACGTACCTACTGAGGACATGCCAGCAAAATTCAGTGAGAAAGAGGAAGGATAGCTGGGTTGACTCCTCCCCAAAAGGAAGGCCTGTGGGCACCAAGGGAGAAGGGGCACTGGGAAGGCAGAAAGATATTCCAACATAATAAAGAGCCAAGGCATAATAGTGAAATCCAGAGAGTCAGAAAGAGATCAGAGAGGGGAAAGAGACTTAGAGATGACCAATTCTATCCACCCCTCTTATTTTTCACCTGGGGAACTGGAACATATGAAAATTAAGACAAAAAAATGAGGCAAATTGCCCAAAGTTACATAACTAGTAAGTATCTGAGGCAAGACTTGATTGCAAATACAAAGTCCTATCCATTATATCAGTCTGTCTCATTTACAATGAGATTTTATAATGCCTGGGTTCAGATGAGTGTGATAATTCTGGCACCAAATATAATTGGGTCATTTTTCAATCATGTACAACTTTTCGTGATGTAATTTAGAGTTTTCTTGGCAAAGATACTGGAGTGGGGAGCCATTTCCTTCTCCAACTCACTTTACATATGAGGACCTGAGGCAGAGTTAAGTGACTTGCCCAGAGTCACACAGCTAGTAAATGTCTAAGGCCAGATTTGAACTCCAGAAAATGAGTCTTCCTGATTCCGGTGCAGGGATCTAGCAACTGCCTCACAGAGCTTCCCCTGACACCAAGTAGACTATGAATAATTTTTTTAAAATGATAAACATATTGAGTGAACAGGATTCCCGGGTATGTCCTAACCTACTCAAGGTCATATGATTTTCTTTTCCTTTAAGCTTCTTTTTTGGCTAAAAGATTAAAGGCACCCATTAACAATAAGTCAATAAAGATTTTTCCATACTTAACAAGATATTTTCCAGAATGAGTGGAAGAGTAAAGAGGAGTGTAAGAGGAAAGATAGGCAAGAGCGAGATGCTTACATGGGAAAAAAACAAAACAGCAAAAATATGCTGTTTGAGTGAATAATTCAGACTGATGGGAATCAAGACAGCCTCTGAGACACGGGTGAAAACTAGCAGGAGCACTGCTCACTCCATTGGAAATGTCTAATAGAATGTCCCCTGACTGGAGAGAGCTTCCTTGGCACAGAGCCCAAAGAAAGACTGCAAAGGTAAAGGGGGATGGTCCAGCCATAGCAACACTCCCAGAGGAGTCTAATTGCACAAAGCAGGGAGGGAACAAAAGCCTTAAATAACAGAACACATGAAGTCAGTGTCTCAGTCTTGAAATGGATGATGGCATCGGCACAGATATCTTCTTCCCTCCCTCCTGACAAAGGAGAAAACTCAGTAAAACTCAGCATGGAGACGCCTTGTATGCAATAGACAGCTCATAGAGTAGCATGTCACATTTAGGTAAGCAAAGAACAGAGTTTATTTCTCCAGGGATCCGTGGGGCTGGGAAAGAGAATGCAGCAAAAGCATAGCTAGGAGGAAAAGGAATAACTATGAATCCAATGGTGAGGGTCTCTCTGCCTTCAGACTGGAAAGGGGTAATGATAATAGGCAGTGCCTGCAAGGCTATAAATAGGGAGGCAGCCTCATATTATTGACTTGGATTTGGGAGAATTGGTCTTAGATACTTATTAGTTATGTGACCGTGAATAAATGACTTCAATTCTCAGAACTTCATTTTCCTCACCTGTAAGGCATATAGGCAAATTTGACTTCAGAGGAATCACTGAAAATTATAGGGATGAAGCTCATAACTAGAATATGACTTTGGATAGGCATAGGTTTATTCAGAAAGAAAGAGAATAGGTAAAATGGAATTTAGGAAAAGAGAGCATCTTCTATTGGCAGCTAGGTGGTGCAGTGGATAGAGCACTGAGCTCAAAATCAGGAAGCCTTATTTTCATGAGTTCAAATGCAGCCTCAGACACCTACTAGCTGTATGACCCTGGGCAGGTCACCTAACCCTGTGTGCCTCAGTTTCCTCATCTTTAAAATTATCTGGAAGAAAAGAATAATAATTAAAAATGGTTTTAGTCAGATAGATTTTGGGTAAGATAGATAAGGAGAATAGTGAAGGTCAGGTTTTGACCAGACAGAAGACAGGTCCATGAGGACCTTAAGTTTGAGTTGGTTGGAGTTAGAAACCCATTAGTTTTTAGGACTTTTCCTGCTTTACCTTTCTCTTAAAACTTCAATTCACATAAACCTTAATAAACAGGGGTTTTGGGTTTTTAAAAAATAAAAAATAAAATAAAATGATCTGAAGGAGGAAATGGCAAACCACTGTATTATCTTTGCCAAGAAAACCCCAAATGGAATCATGGAGAGTTATCTATGTCTGGAAAATGACTAAACACCAACAATCAGCAATGAGAGGTTGACATTCTATCTGGCCCTTTTCTGATAAGTACTTTCCTCCCTCCATAAAGAATATGAATGGGGCAGCTGGGTAGCTCAGTGGAGTGAGAGTCAGGCCTAGAGACAGGAAGTCCTAGGTTCAAACCCGGCCTCAGCCACTTCCCAGCTGTGTGACCCTGGGCAAGTCACTTGACCCCCATTGCCCACCCTTACCAATCTTCCACCTATGAGACAATACACCGAAGTACAAGGGTTTAAAAAAATAATAATATGAAGTATCAATAAGCACATGAGAAAGTGTTCCAAATCTCTAATAATTAGAGAAATGCAAATCAAAACAACTCTGAGGTATCACCTCACACCTAGCAGATTGGCTAAAATGAAAGAAGGGGAGAGTAATGAATGTTGGAGGGGATGTGGCAAAATTGGGACATTAATGCATTGCTGGTGGAGCTGTGAACTGATCCAGCCATTCTGGCTGGCAATTTGGAATCATGCTCAAAGGGCTATAAAAGAATGCCTGCCCTTTGATCCAGCCATACCATTGCTGGGTTTGTACCCTAAAGAGATCATAGATAAACAGACTTGTACGAAAATATTCATAGCTGCGCTTTTTGTGGTGGCAACAAATTGGAAAATGAGGGGATGTCCTTCAATTGGGGAATGGCTGAACAAACTGTGGTATATGCGGGTGATGGAATACTATTGTGCTATAAACTGGAGAAGTTCCAGGCGAACTGGAGAGACCTCCGGGAACTGATGCAGAGCAAAAGGAGCAGAGCCAGAAGAACTCTATACACAGAGACTGATATACTGTGGTAAAATTGAATGTAATGGACTTCTGTACCAGCCGCAATGCAATGACCCAGGACAATTCTGAGGGATTTATGGTAAAGATGCTACCCACATTCAGAGGAAGGACTGTAGGAGAGGAAACATATAAGAAAAACAACTGCTTGAACGCATGGGTCGGGGTGGACATGATTGAGGGTGTGGACTCGAAACCACCACACCAATGCAACTACCAACAATTTGGAAATTGGTCTTGATCAAGGACACATGACAAAACTAGTGGAAATGCGCATCGGCCATGGGTGGGGGGTGGTACAGGAGGGGGGGGTTGAAGGGGAAAGGTGGAGCATGAATCATGTAACCATGTTAAAAATGAATATTAATAAATGTTAAAAAAAATTAAAAAAAATAAAAATAATATGAATGATGCAGTAACTTCTTATTGGTCCCTATAACAAGGAGTTACATCAAGGAGGATTGGCTACTGAGCATTGTCAGGGATAAATTCTTCTAAAAGAGCCTTCTAAACTCACAGAGGCCAAGACAATTCTGTGGCACTTATGAGAAAGAATGTCATCCTCATCTAGAAAAAGAATTGTGGGAGTAGAAATCCAGAAGAAAATATGTGACTTATCACTTCTTTATGTGGGTATGTCATTTGAGATTTTAGTTTTAAAGGATTTCTCTTACAAAAATAAATAATGTGGAAAAGGGTTCGAGTGATACTATAAATATATGTATAACCCAGTGGAATTTTTGTTGTCTGGGAAGGGGAAGGATGAGGGGAGAGAGAAATCATGAATCATGTAACCATGGGAAAAAATTTTAAAGTAAATAAATATAAATAAACAAACAAACAAACTCACAGTAGGCTATAAAAGGATCTAGGAGAGAGTCTTCATCCCCCTCTTTGGGTACTTCTGCTTTGAGAACACTCAGTGTTCTCTCTTGCTTGGACTTCAGAAAGAAAAGATTTCTTTCCCTCCCAAACTCATACTCCTGACCAGCAGCAATGATTGCCCACAACAAAACATTTCAATGAGAACATATGGTTATGCAGATCCTAGCTGCCTTCTGTCTATCGGGTATTTTTTCCCCTGAGCATAGCTTTACAATCTCAAATCCCACTTTCTACAAGATGTTTTTTCTGGTCTCCCATCCACCTCCATCCCTATCCCCATCACACAACGATCATGCTTTCCCATGATATTACCTCCCATTTATACCGTATACATTTTATATGTATATCATTGTTTGTAAGTAAAAGGTCAGCAGGAAAACAGGAGCCATGGTTTGGTTTGGTTTGGTTTGTATCCTCGGTGCTTAGCAGAGTGTCTGGAACATGGAAGGTACTTAATAAATGCTTACTGACTGACTAAGAGATGGACATTTCCAGGTTGCAATGTCAGAGAGAGAATGTCTGAAAAGAACTTAGAGGAAAGTTGGATTCATACTCAATTTTGCTTTCCTATTGATCCACCTTCTAAAAGGACTGCAATGATGACCTTCCCAAGGCCACATGTCAGAAAATGACCAGAGAGCATGTAAGGTCCTGTGCAAGTGTCCCAGTCTACCCCTTGCTCCATATAAAATTCAGATCGCCAATTATCTTTGATTATTTAATATGAATTGTGAACAAGAATAGGTTTTACTCCTACTTCTCCTCTTAATCTGTGCATCTATCATCTGTCTGGAATATGTATCTCCTTTAATGCCCTTTGAATTCTGCCTTACATTTAACGTCATTTTTCATCAGGTGACAATTTCCTTCCTGACTGCTCCTTTCCATCAGTTATACTGAATTTTATCTTTTCCATTTAGTGAAAATATAGAAATGTTAAATGTCTCTATATCTCTTTTTCTCCTGCAACACTGATTCCAAAATTCATTCTTCTAGAGTCAGACAGACTTTGGGCTTCCTGAATTTTATCTGCTGCCTGAGGTCACCAAGAATTTATTTTCAAAAGAATCATTCTGACCCTTTTCACTGGATTATAGGAAAGTATTTTGTTAACCAGAAAACTCTCTATAGAAAATTAGGCAACTGAATTTCATCAGTTGTTCTTTTTTTAATAACAGCACATGACTTTGGAGACTTGGGGGAGCTGAGAACTGTTACATTTGAATAAAGCTAAAATTCCATGATTTCAGTCATTAACATCATTTTAAAATTGTAATTGTCTCCATAATCCTCCAGTAAAATATAAACTCCTTGAGGGCAAGTATTGAAAAATGTCATTAAATTTGGTAGTTAGGAGATCATTGGGGGGCAGCTGGGTCACTCGGTGGATTGAGAGCTGGGCCTAGAGACAGGAGGTCCTGGGTTCAAATCTGGATTCAGACACTTCCTAGCTGTGTGACCCTAAGAAAGTCACTTAATCCCCATTCCCTATCCCTTCTGCCTTGGAACCAATTCACAGTCCTGATTCTAAGACGGAAAGTAAGGACTTAAAAAAATGAATAAAAATAAAAATGGGAGAGATATGGAGAATGTTTGAAAGCAGTAGGAACATGAACAGCCAGGTGGTTCAGTGGATTAGAGCATTGTGCCTGAAGTCAGGAAGACTCATCTTCCTGAATTCAAATCCAGCTTCAGAGAAAAAAAACTGATCTCTCTATAGTTACCAATGATAACTCTTAACTAGAAAATATAATGATATTTTTTCAATACCTGCCCTCAAAAAGAGTTTCTATTTTCTGAAGAATCATGGAGACAATTCAGTTTATTAAATGGCTTTAATGACTGAAACTATGGAATTTCAAAACTTTATTCAAGTGCAACTGGACAAATCACTGTTTGCCTTGTTTTCTCATCTATAAAATGAACTGAAGAAGAAAATAGCAAATCTTTGTCAAGAAAACCCCAAATGAGACCATGGAGAGTTAGATATAAGTGAGTAACAACAGGGACTTAACTTCTCAATTTTCAAAGTTGTGTAATTAATGAGGGATACCTGGCCCTTTAGCATAATGGAAATTATAAATTATTATAAAAAATACATCATCACAAAATCAAAGAAAACTATATTTTATAAAATTAAGAACCTCGTGGTACAATCGAATATAATGGAATTCTCTACTAGCAACAATGCAAAGATCCAGAACAATTCTGAGGGACTTATAAGAAATAACACTACCCACATTCAAAGGAATAACTGTGGGAGCGGAAACACAGAAGAAAAACAACTGCTTGAACACATGGGCTGATTGGAATATGATTTGGGCTTCAGATTCTAAATGACCACCCCAGTGCGACGATCAATAATATGGAAATAGGTCTTGATCAGTGATACATGTAAAACCCAGTGGAATTGTGTGTTGGCTATGGGGAAGGTGGTGGTGGAGTTTGAGGGTGACATGAATCATGTAACTATGGGAAAATATTCTAAAAAATGTTTAAAAATAAAATAAATTAAGAACCTCAACCTGGAGTGAATTAGTATATTTCAGAGAAAGGATATGCTATTATTCATGATTTTTTTCTTCATATTAACTGCTAAACTCCAGGGTCATACTTGAAGTACAGATGATCCACTGATGTAGATCATGGAGAAGAGCTAAATCCAAATCATTCTTGGGTCCTCTATGATACTGGAATTTCCTCAGAGTCTGGGCATATAGTCCATGGTAAAGTGGAAAGAGTTCTGGATGAATAGACCTCAGTTCAAATCCTCCCTCAACCACTTATTTCCATGTGACCTTAGGAAAGTCACTTAATTTCCTCATCCTCACTTGTAAATGGAGAGAATTTGATTCCATGTCCTCTAAGGCCTCTGACAGGAGGCAGCTAGCTGATGCAGTGGGTGACCTGGAGTCAGGAAGACATGGGTTTAAATTCAACCTCAGAAACTTCCTAGCTGTATGACCCAGAGCAAGTCACTTAGCCTCTGATTGCCTGATATCCATTGGATCCATTAGATTCAATGAAGAAGGAGATGGCAAACCACTCTAGTACCCTTTCCAAGAAAGCCTCACAGATAGGTATGTTTCATGGGGTCATGAAGATTCAGATACAGCTGAATGACTGAACAACAACAAAAAAGTCTCTGAGGCTTTAAATCTATTCTCCTGTGATACTTCCATCTTAGCTTTTCCTGCGCCTCCTCACTTTGTCCTTGGCTGACCCCACTAGCCTAACACTTACTAAGAGCTTTAAAAATGTTTGTTGACTGAACCGACTAATAAATGATCATTTTAGAGTTAGAAAATACTTTAGAGATCTACTCTTAACATCTCACCCTATACAAAATGTTTTATATACATATATATATGCAATGCTTTGCACACAGTAAATACTTAATAAATGCTTATTCGATTGGCTCATTCACTGAGTTAGAACCAAGACTAGGATGCAGATTGGTGATTGATAACCCAATTTCTTTCCACTATATATTGCAGAGTCTCTCAATAAAAAATACTCTTTCATTTTACAATTTTTATAACACAAAATTTACAGTTTTTAAAGCAGCCCCCCTTGGAAAAGTTGATAATTTCTCCAGATTCATAGGGACTATTTCAAAAGTGAGAGTTCATCCCTTGCAAGTAAAATATTAAGGTACACAGAGGAAGAACTGCAGGAGTGGAAACACAGAAGAAAAGCAGCTGCTTGAACACATGGGTTGAGGCGGACATGATTGGGGATTTTGATTCAAAACTACCACACCAATGCAATGATCAACAATTTGGAAATAGGTCTTGATCAATGACACATGTTAAAACCAGTGGAAATGCGCATCGGCCATGGGTGGAGGGAGGTTGAGGGGTGAAGGGGAAAGTAGGAGCATGAATCATGTAACCATGTTAACTTTTCTAAAAAATGAATATTAATAAATATTTTTAAAAAGAAAAGAAAAAATGTAAACATGGTGTAAAAAAAATATTAAGTTACAATTCTATACTCCATGCCATAATGTTTTCAAAATCTTTTTCTTTTCCATTATCTTCCACTGCCTCGCCTGAACCATTAAGACATTTAAAGTCACACAGAGACTAGGATTTGAACTCATCTATGCTGTCTCCAGACCTAAAGCCTTATCCACTACTCCAAGGTTTCACCTAATCAGATAAAAAAAATTTTTTTTCTTTTAATCCTTCTTGTTCCCTGACTCATAGTTCTAGCTTTGGGAACACCACGCATGACCTATAAAAATGCTGGCCACACAGTGTGCCAGAGTGATCTAGCTTTGGGTTCCTTTGACTATAAAATATGCCTGATTTCCTGCCACTTTACAGGAAACACCTTCACCCTGCCCAGACATTTAGCTTGTGGAAGGAGATGTGATAGCCAGCAAACCAGCTGCTGCTTCTGCCCTCATTAATTCCGCATCATCCTCAATAGGAGTTTCAGATGGAAAAGATGTGGGTTGTTCACAGATGCCTCCTCAATGTCTCCCTGAGCCACAAAGGTAAGGCTCATTTCCATTATCCCAGACCATTGGAACGATGGAGTGGTGGGAGGAACAAGAACTTTCCTTAGGGTAAAGGAAAATTGAAATAATGCTTTCAACTACACTAACCCTCTGCTAATCATTGAGGAAGCAGACTGGGTGAGCAACGATCCAGAGACAACTGGATAGAGGAAAGGCTGGCTAGTGGGGTGGGAGAGACAGAGGTTGGGGGGGGGGTGAAGTTCAAATACACATAATCAGCTGTTGGTGACAATAGTTAACATTTTTATAGTGCTGGGCATACATTTTCTTATTTGGTCTTCTCAAGAAACCCTAGAAGATAGATTCTATTATTATCTCCATTTTACAGGTGAGGAAACTAAAGTAAACCAAAATTAAATGAGTTGCTCAGGGTCACATAGCTAGACAGCAAGGTAATATCCCTCTCTTCTCTTCATTTGCTTATCTCCATCTCTTTTATTTCTTCATTTCTCCTTTAAGAATATCCTCTGATTGTGACTGTAGAAAAATATGAGGAGAGTAAATTGAGTTGCTTCAGATGTTTTAAGGTAGAAAGGAAGAAGTAGGTAAGAGGAAAGGTCCTGCCAAACAACTCTGGGTCTCCAACCTCTTCATCACATCCATGAAAAATTCTTCACATAATCCAAATCTTCCTAAAAAGTTGGATATAAACCAAGTTGTGTTTTCTTAATTTAATTGCATTTTAAGGGTACCAAGATAACTTACTTTTAAAGGGAATCCTTAAATTAATCAGGGTCACAAGTTTGGAGTCAAAGACTTGACGTTGACCCTAGAAGGGGAAAAAATTAATTGTGCATGGGGTTGGAAGACAGGGGAGGAAGGTCATGGCAAAATGACATTTTATTTTCTTCCATAAGTTGGGGGTAAGGAAGAGAGAATGTGAGAAAAAGGCAATTACTTAGATTTGTCTCTGGGAAACCTCTTCATCACCAATTTACTTCTGGGAGGGTATCCTGAAATGTAACACCATTCAGAGAAGAGTGTCTAAACCATCTTGGAGCCGGACTCCTTTACTCCTCTCACTCCTAGTCTCTCACCCCCTCCTTCAGCTGTGATTTAAGAAGAGAAATAGTTTGTGGGGAGAACCACTTTAGTTCTCATTGTTACTTGCCGATTGCAGGAGAAGTTCAATTGGGCATTTGACACAATGATTTACAATTTAACTTTTTTATTGGGGCAGGAAAGACTTGAAGGAAAATGAGAATTGCACCTCTTAAAATTAGAGCCCTGCAGGGCTGAATAAGTTGTTGGAGTTCAAGACTTTACATTTTTATTAAACCAGTCCCAGCGCCTTGGGGAATTTCACACCAGGACTTTGAAAAAAAAAATCTATAATCTTCTGAGATCTACCCCAGCAACTACAGTCAAGCAATGAATGTTTCCTCAATGTAAAAGGACTTTATGTCATTGTAGTCTTGGCAATCTGCCAGTAAGAGTTAAGTACAAGGGTCGGCATCTCTCATATAGTGTATCATTGAAAAATAAATGTCTTTGCATACACATCTATGATAAGTGGTGAAATGACAATTAAGAATCTTCTGATTAAATTGGTCTGACTTTTTGTGTTCAATAGAATCATACTTCTAAACCTGGAAGGAATTTTGTAGGGTACTTACTCCAACCTCTTCATCACATTAGTGAAGGATTCTTCAAATAATCCAGATCTTCCTGAAAAGTTGGATATAAACCAAATTGTTTTTTCTAAATCTAATTGCATTTTAAATGTACTAAAATAACTTGCTTTTTAAGGAAATCCTTAAGTTACTCAGAGTTAACAGTCAAAGTTTTGAACTACTTGTACTATGTATGTATGTATTTATATATTGTGTATATATATGTGTGTGTGTGTGTAAAACATATTTGTGTGCTGAAGTCCCTAAACTATGCCTGTCTGACCCTCTCATTTTCTCGTTTGCACTCCAGCATATTCAATCAGTTGCCAAATTCTACCAGTCTAACACTACATTTCTGACAAGTACCCTTCTCTCCACTCATAGTTATAACTTTCAGTCAAGCCCTTGGAACTTCTTGCCTATATTTACATAAGTCTTCTAATTAATCTCCCTGACTCCTGGCTCCAATCTCTCCTATTTCCTCTCCCCTCCCCTGCCGCCTTCTTCTCTCCTCTCCTCCTCTTCTCCTCTCCTGTCCTGTCCTTTCCTCTCCTCTCCCTGTCTCTGTCTCTATGTCTCTGTCTCTCTCTGTCTCTCTCTGTCTCTCTCTTAATCTTTCTCTTTGTGTCTCTCTCTGTCTCTGTCTCTCAGTCTCTCAGTCTCTCTGTCTCTCTCAATCTTTCTCTTTGTGTCTCTCTCTGTCTCGATCTCTCTCCCTCCTTTCCTTCCCCTTCTTCTATCCTCCATAGAATCATCTTCCTTAAGCACAAGATCATAAATTTAAAACTAGACAAGACCTCAGAAGACATCTAGTCCAATCTCCTCATTTTACAGATGGGGAAACTGAGGCACTGACTAAGAGATTTGTCCAAGGTCACAGAGACGGCAATGTCAAAATTTAAACCCAAGTCTTCTGATTCTTAAAACTATTGTTTTTTCCACCGCACTGCTGTTTGTTTGATGTTCCTTTTTTTTTCCAGAATTCTTCAGACCCCATTGTCTCTAAAGTAAAATACAAACTTCTTACCCTGGTACTTATTCCAATCTACTTTTCTAGGCTTATTTCACATTACTCATCTTCAGGCTATATTATATTCAAATTGCACTAAAACCATTTATTTCCCTATTCCATCTCAGGTTTCTATACTTATGGATAAAATGTTCCCTCTGATTGGAATATTCTCTCTGCAACTTTGCCTCTCTGGATTAGTAATAACTTCTTTCAAGATTCAGCTCAGTTATTATTTCCATAATGAAGTCTTTCCTGATTCCTTCTGCCAAGTCTTTCTGGTCATCCCTCCTCAAATTATCTTTGTAATTTATATTTTCCTACATTTACATGTTTATATGGCCCTATCAGAACGGAAGCTCCTCAAAAGCAAGAATTACTTAAGGTTTATCTTTGTATCCTAGTATCCAGCACAGTTTCTTATCACAATCAAGTGCCCCATAAATGTTGATTGAATGAAATTGAATCCCACGAAGAATTCTTTGGTAAGGCAAAGTCAATCAAAAAGGAGAGCCCTTTTATTAATCTAGATACTCTCATAATGGGTTGAATAAAAGCAAACTATATCTATACAACTGCTATAGTCCTTACAGAAATCTAGACAAGACTGAACAATTTTGGAATTCTACCCCGCCAGAGCTAGATGGAACACCAGAAACTCTGCATTGCCAGACGATATTCTTGTGTATAACAGAATGTAAATAGAAATAAGTCAGCTTCAAAGTTGCTGAAGAGACACACGTGGGGACTTCACGCTCTGCTGAGCTGTCAAGCTCAAGGCCAATGTTAACAATATCAAACTCACTGAACAGCAACAATGCTCAGTACTGTTGGCAGCAAAGGCCTGCTCCTTGCTAGAGATGGAAAAATCCTGAGAAATTTGAGGGAAAGGTAGGTGAGAGAGGGAGAGGGGTTGCCAATTCTCTGTGACCTGAAAAAATATTTTTGTGTGTATTTGTAAAGCAGACTGATGTTTGCAGAAAAAATGGGAATGCTTTCCTGTAAAAAGCAATTGAAGACAGTTTCTGAATGATCTCCAAATCATAATTCCCCACTCTGGCAGCTGAGGGGAGCTGAGCTTGGGCGACATTCCCAGAGGTGGTGATTGCCTTTAGGCAGCTCACTCATCTGCACAGACCTTGTGAAACCTTCTCCAACAGCCTCTCAGGGTTTTGAGACTAGATGATGAAAACCAAGGTAACCAGAGCTAGGCAGGATAATGGAAATGATAGCTCAACACTTTTCTCTGTGGCTTTTGACATTGTTTTTTATAAGCCACAGAGAATGAGAAATAAAAAGAAGAGAGGAAAGAGACAGTCAAAATGAACATAGTGAAGGTCTAGGGAAGAAAGGGAAATCAATAGGGAAAGAAATAATCTAAGGGAGAGAAGCATATTATGGCAAGGTATAGAAGAGAAAATAAAGTAAAATAACAAAGTGAGAATTTTTTTTCTGGTCCACATGCATGTGTAACTATTGTGTTAGGAGTTTTCATAACCTATTTATTCTTTGTTCATCCCTACCTCAACAAGGCAATGTCACCAATAGTGATTATGGTGTGTTCTCTAGAGAGTGAGGGAATTTTTACCTCATTTACACTTTTAATTTTTAAAAATTTATTATTTATGTATCTTTAACATTCTTTTCTTTTTAAATTTTGAGTTTCCCTCACTCCCACCCACTGAGAAGGCAAACAAAATTATTCCAATTAATAATACATATGAAATTATACAAAACATATTTCCATATTAGCTATATCAGAAAAAATAATAAAGCAAGAAAATTGTACTTCAATGTACACTCAGAGTTCATCAATTCTCTCTCTGGAGGTAGGTAGCATTTTTTCATCATAAGTCATTTAGAGTTGTCTGATCATTGAATTGATCAGAGTAACCAAGTCTTTCATAGGTGATGATTATGAACATATTTCTGTTACTATACACAATGATCTTCCACTTCTCATTTCACTTTACATCAGTTCATATTGAACTTGTAAAGTTTTTTTTTCTCTGAAACTACCTCCCTCATCAATTCCTACAGGTTAATAGTACTCCATCACTATCATATGACACAGTTTGTTCAGCCATTCCTCATGTGGTGAGCATCTCCTCAATTTCCAACTCTTTGTCACCATAAAAAGAGCTGCTTCAAATATTTTTGTTCATATGTCTTTTTATTTTCTCTTTGATCTCCTTGGGGTACAGACCTAGCAGCAGTATTAATGAGTTAGAGGGTATGTACAAGAAAAGTTTTTCTTATCAAGGTCTCATTTCTCAAAAAACTAAAGAAGTGAGACAAAGTTATAAAAATAAGAACTATTTCTCAGTTGAGAAATGGTCAGAGATTATAAACAAGCAGTTTTCAGAAAAAGAAATCTAAATCATCAATAGTCAAATAAAAATGTCCTAATCCCCATTCATTAGAGAAACACAAATTAAAATAACTCTAAGATATCACCTCACAGTTATTAGATTAACTAACTGAATAGAAAAGGAAACTGACAAATGTTGATAGGGAGATAGAAAAATTGGGATATTGATGTACTGTTTGTGGAGTTGTAAAGTAATCCAATCATTCTGGCAAATAATTTGTAATTATACTCAAAGGGCTGTAAAACTTTACACCGAGCATTATCATTTCTAGCATTATATTTGAATTGTTTCTTTCTGGCTCCTTGAAATATTTTTTCCTTGACCTGGTATAATATTCGTGGGAGCTTTCATTTGAGGATCTCTTTCAGATTTTGATCAGCAGATTCTTTCATTTTCTATTTTATCCTATAGGTCTAGGATATCAGAGCAATTTTTCTTTTAAATTTCTTGACATATGATGTTTAGGATGTTTTTTTCTGATCATGACTTTCAGATAGTCCAATTATTCTTAAATTATATTTTCTCAATCTATTTTTCAAATAATTTCTTTTTCCAATGAGGTAATTCAGATTTTATCCCACTTTTCCATTCTTTTAACTTTGTTTCATTGTTTCTTGATATTTCATGGAGTTATTAGCTTCTATTTGCCCAATTCTAACTTTAAAGGAATTATTTTCTTCGTTGAGCTTTTGTATCTCCTTTTCCAATTGGCCAGTTCTGCTTTTTAAAAAGTTCTTTTCTTTAGTGTATTTTTGTGCCTTTTTTACCATGAAGCTCATGCTCTTTTTTAAGATGACATTTTCTTGAGTGTTTTTGGTGCTTCTTACCAAGCTATTAATTCTCTTTTCTTAATTTTCTTGCATCAATCTTATTTCTTTCTCCAATTTTTCCTCTAACATTCTTAACTCTTTCTTTATCTCTTATAGGAAATCTTGTTGAACTTGGATACAATTAGCATTTTTCTTTAAGACTTTGTAATTGTTTTCACATTACTGTCTTCTTCTGAGTCTGTCTTGGTCTTCCCTAGCACAGTAGGAGCTTTTTGTAGTCAAGTTCCTTTTTTGTTGTTTGCTCCTTTTTCCATCCTATTTCTTGACTTTGAATGTTCCAAGCATTAGGCTTTTTTGGGGGGCAGGGTGGGCTGCTGTTTTCAGAATTAGTTCTGGTCATCTACAAGTTTTCAGTATTTCCAAACTGGTTTAATCTGCAGAGAGGTGTAGATACTGCTCTCCTAGTCTACAATCTAGCTTTAGAGAAGAAGTGTCCCTGCTCTCCTGCAGCCACAGCACTAGCATTCTTCTTGGTCCTGGAACTGTGAGCAGGTCCCTGTTCTTTTAGAGACACAAGCAATTCTCCTCTCTTCCTTGAAACTGTAACCAAGGTTTCTGATCCCTTGTGACTAACCACCAGCATTCCTCTCCACCTTGGAACTGCATTCTAGAACTGTGTGTGGGAAATACAAAAGATTCCTTATTATCTCTTTGTGATCCTCTTACTGTCTCTGGGTTGAAAGCTCCTGTAGCTACTGCTGATGTTGCTGCTGCTATGGGAGCTACCTCCAAGGCCCATCTCTGGTGCCCTGCTGTCCTCCCATCCTTGTGTACATATATCTCTTGCCATTTTCCTAAGTTATCTTAGACTAGGAAGAATTATCTCATTCTGTCCTTTTGTTGGCTCTGTCACTCCAATATTTAATTTGAGGAGCTCTTTTAAAGTTGTTTATAGATGAAGATTGGATTTCTGGGATCTCACTGATCACTCATCCACTTACAATCTATGGATCAAATTTAAACAATCTATCATTTTTATTTAGGGCAGAAAGTTCTCTATACAATTAAAGGCTACCTTAAGTGAAATAGCTCTCATCTTTATTATAGTGGTATAAATGTTTCCTGATATTAAAAACCATCTTTACTTACTGGAAACATTAATTCCTCACATATAATAAATATCCCTTTGTATGTAACAGATATGCATATATGAAAGGAGTAGGAATTTAGTGTTTCAAAAATCCATAATTCCTACCAAATGAATTGCCTCTCCACTGAGAGTGATTGTGATTTAGCAGATGGTCTTCATGAGTATGTCAGTCATAAATAGACTGATATGACTAAGACTGGAAAAGGAAAGTAGTCTAATTTAGAGGGTGCTAACAACACTTATCCATCCATTGGCAGCATAGAAAATTGAGCTTAAAAACTAGTTAGCAAAACTAATCAATTAAAATAGATGATTGCTCAATACCTACTCTCAAAGTAAGACTTCCCCAGAAGTGGTCTCCAGTCTGAGTGCTGGGACTTTTGCCAAGGGATTCTGTGTGTCATTTTGTACTCTGAGTGTTGTGTGCAGTCCTTTTCTTGGGAATAGAAATTCCTCTGTTAACTATGGTCATAAAAGTTACCATCTGGTAGTCAATCTTCTGCTGGACAGCTTGCCAAAATTAGGCTAGTACATAGATGGTAACTCTTTATGCATCTGTACTTGAGGTCTTCCCATCCTTATAGCACTTGAGCCTCACTGACAGGTCAATTATCCTGAGACTCTTGAAAGTCTGGGGGGACCCTGTGTCACCTCATCAGATCCTAGCAAGGACTTCAGTGGAGAATATGTATGATGGGTGTGGACTGAAATGTCCCACAAACCCTGCCAAGTAGCAGTACACAATAGAAAGAACATAGAAACAATGACTAACAAGTTGATTAGGATGGGATTATATTTCATATAAGACATATGAGTTGCTTAGATTCACAGGTATGAGAAAATTCCTCAAATCAGTCTTTAGACATAACCTAGATTACTGCTTGGGGTCTCTGAACAGCAAATACAGGACTAGGATCAAACAATGCTAATTTTCTACAATCACAGTCCTCCTTTGGAGTCTAGATAGTATCAGGCAAAATTAGCATACCATTTACATTGTAGTTTGTCCCCACCCTGCAGCGGGCAAGCAATGAACCATGGGTAAAGCACACCAATACGGACCATGGGTAAAGTGACATCAGTTCCCTGGAGACACAAAGCAACAATTGCCCAAACAAATGACTCCTTCCTTGGTAAATGATTAAGATAAAAAGCATTCCAGAGAACCCCTATTAATACCTTCTCTTACTCTTACCTCTTACTTTTTACTCTCTCTGTAGCTTTACTCACCATGCCTCCTCCTTCCTTACCTTACCTTAATTAATTACTTACTATTCTGGCTACTCTGTCACTATATTCTCTTAAAATAAATCTTATTTCCTTAAAATGGAGTCAGTTTGAGCCATCAATCAATTCTTTGGACAAGACCCAATCAGCACCAATCATTTCTAGACTCAGAGCAAGCCCCTCCAATTAGCATTATCCACATCATAATATGTTTCTATATGTTGTGTAATAAAGAGTGTGAATTCTAAGGGTAAAAAGTTGAAGATTTCCTTGATGACCTTTATTCCTATTTAAAATTTTAATCTGTATCTCTCTCAATGACTCATACATTTGCTTTATGTCATTCAACCAGTCGACAGCTCATTATGAATAGATGCTAGTTCCTTAGTATAGTGGCATGTCTTTTAAGGAATCCAGAAGCAGCATAAGACTAGGTCTGTGCCTCCAAGGTGCTACCAAATTAGTTGGTAAGGCAAATTCAACTAAAATGTATAAAATATCAGTGATTGCCATCAGACAGTAGATGATTAGCTAGTAAATCATTTATAAGTATTGCAAAAATTCAAGAGATGGAGAGATGAGAAAGGGCTAAAGATGTCAGATAAAGCTTCATAAGACTTGAGCCATACCTTTAGTAAAACTTTTCTAGCCTGTGATACATAGATATATAGATTATATATACATATATATGTGTATATATGTATATATATATATGTATGTATTATAGTGTTGCAGGGAGAGAATGATAGGAGACCCTGGAAGGGCAAATATGGAACCCAGCTTGTAGGGTAAATAGGTTAGGATAAGAGGAGAGGGATAAGTGCTTTTAGCAGCAGCCCTCCAATGATAATCATAGTCCTCTTACCAACTCCAGCCTACATGGGACTGGAGCTTTTATTACTCTCTACATACACTGAATCTTTTAAGGTTTGATAGACAAAATACCGGAGTGTTGCTTCTCTGGTCCTCTTGGGTACCACCTAGACATAGTCTATTCCCTTCTTTGGAGACAGCCAGCTAAGGTCATGTTTGAGCCTGCTGCTTGTAAGGAAGAGGTTGAAGTAGGAAAGGAACAGTGCAAAGTGATGCATACATATCTTTTCCCCAATCTATGATCCAAAGTCCCTAGGCCATATAAAGTGTTAAAGATTTAAAACGAAACTTACTGCTATTACCCTTTTTCTTTCACTTGTAGAAGACAACGTAATATGGCTATAAGAGTACTAGATTAGGAGTCAGAGGAATTGGATTCAAATCCTAGCTTTTCAATTTATTACCAGTGGGTAAAACCTTAGGCAAATCACTTAACCTTTCTGTTCTTCAATTTCCTTAATTATAAAATGAAGGTGTTGAACTAGATGATCTCAGAGGTCCCTTCCATCTCCAAATCTATGTTTCTTTTATAATGGATGAAACAGTAATAATTCACATTATTGGTAGTGTATGGTTAAATTTTGCTTGTGTTGTTATTAAAATTATGTTAAATTTTCAATTTTATTTGAAAGAAATGTAAGGAAACTCTATAGATTGTTTTTTTTTATAAAAGGAGGGGACTTATGCCAATTTTTTTGTACAAATAAGGGAGGAGAAGGGAATGGTTGCTATATAAAACTTGGAAATCAATCATTGCCTTAAGGGACCAATAGGGTATCTGCAATTTCAATTAAAAATACATTTATTAAAGGTCTACTATATGCCAGGTTTATATGCCAGGAATTTGAAAAGTACATGAAAAGAAGTCAAAGATAGTCCCTGCCCTAAAGGAGCTGGTAATCTAATAGGGGAGAAAACATACAAACAAATATATACAAAGCAAGATATATATACAAGATGAATAGAAAATTGTTAACAGAGGGAAAACAATGGAATTAAGAAGGGTTGGAGAAGGTTTTCTGTAGAAGGTAGGATTTTATCTGGGACTTAAAGGGAGATCAGCAGTCAGAGTGGAAGAGGGAAAGCATTCCATGCATGGAAGACAGCCAGAAAAAATGATCAGAGCTGAAAGATGGAGTGTCATGTTCCTGCAACAGCCAGGAGGGTAGTGTTACTGAACTGAAAAATATGTGTTGGCTAGTAAGGTGTAAGAAGACTGGAAAAACAGGAGGGAGATAGGTTATAAAGTTTTTGAATGACAAACAAAGAATTTTGTATTTGATCCTGTAGGCAATAGAAAGCCATTGGAATTTGTTGAGTTAGGGGGTAACGTGATCAGACTTGCATTTTAGGAAAAATCACTTTAGTGGCTGAAGAGATTGAATTAGAGAAAGGAGAGACTTGAGACAGGCAGATCCACAAGCAAGTTATCATAATTGTTCATATGAGAGATGATAAAGGCTTGCACCAGAGTAAAAACAGTATTAGAGAAGAAAAAGGGACATAGTTAAAAAATCTTACAAAGGTAAAATCAGCTCACCTTGGCAACAACTTGGATATGGGGGCTGAGAGATAGAGAGATTGAAAACAAGTGTGAAAACCTCAGACACTTCCTAGCTGTGTGACCCTGAGTAAGTCACTTAACCCCAATATCCTAGCCCTTTCCTCTCTTCAGTCTTAGAATTGACCTTCAATTGGGGAATGGCTAAACAAATTGTGGTATCTGTTGTTGATGGAATACTATTGTGCTAAAAGGAATAATGAACTGGAGGAATTCCATGTGAACTGGAATGACCTCCAGGAATTGATGCAGAGTCAAAGGAGCCAAACCAGGAGAACATTATACACAGAGACAGGTATACTGTGGCACTATCGAATGTAATGGACTTCTCTACTAGCAGTAATGCAATGATCCAAGACATTTAGGAGGGACTTATGAGAAAGAACACTATTCATATCCAGAGAAAGAACTGTGGGAGTAGAAACACAGAAGAAAAACAACTGCTTGATCACATAGGTCAATGGGGATATGTTGGGGATGCAGACTCTAAATAATCATCCTAGTGCAAATATCAATAATATGGAAATAGGTCTTGATCAATGACACATGTAAAACCCAGTGGAATTACACATTGTCTACAGGAGAGAGATGGGAGGAGTGGAAGGAAAGAACATGAATCATGGAAACAAGGAAAATTTTTCTTAATTAATCAGTTAAATAAAATCCAAAAAAAGGAATTGATACTAATACAGAGAATAAAATATTAAGACTTTTGTCTTAGTAAGAGAAAAAAAGAAACAAAGTGAGAGAATGGAGATAACAAAGAGTACCATCTGTTGGAGAAGATGGGATGGAATGGAATCACTGGAACAATTAGCCTTGGTAAAAAGTAAGGCAATTTCATTATATAAGATAAGGGTGAAGGAAGACAAAATGGCAAAAGGCACCCAGAAGATAGAAAATGAAGAAGATGTAAAAAGAGTCAGTTAATGGCAAATGGCTTCAATTTTTTCTGAAAAATATGAAGTGAGGTTCTCAGCTGAGAGAACAAGAAAAAGAGGAACTACTTGGGGTTTGAGGAGGAATGAAAAGATGTGAAAGAGTTGCTGCAGAGAGTAGAATAATGAGTTAAGAGAGGTATAGAAGGATTGCCTAGTAGCAGTGTAAGGGAGAAAAAGGGGTTTTATGGGTTCAATATATTAAAAACTGGTCACCAGAGGATTGAACTATTATCAATCCTCAATTAAGAATAATCTCAAGTCAAAATTGACTTTTATGGAAGTTTATTTACAATTAAGAAAAGAGAGAGGAAATGAGGAAATAAGAATCTAACCTAGTAGGTCATTTACTATGACCCTCTAATTAATCCAAGTAGATTTAATTAACCCTCAGCCTAGAGTTAGAGGGCCAGAGGCCAGGAGGTGAATGAAGCAAACTTCATTCACAGAGCCTACTAAAAGAAATTTTTTAAGAGAAGTTCAGGAAGATTCAGTCTTTAAACTCACCATGTGGAATTCAAAAGAAGATATTTAAAGTAGTCTCACCAAGGTCTCAAAATTCCTTCATGGACCAGAAGAGCTCCTTCATCAGCTGCACTCTTCACCAGAAGCTGCCAGCTGACTGAGGACCTTCTCCTTTTAAAGACATCTCTTATGTGTCACTTCCTGGGCCTCCCTCCTAATTTGCATGTCCAATCACAATAGATGATCCTCACAGACCACCTAGGGGGCAGGTCAGTCAATTCTGATTCATCACTCACTCTAGCACACGTGGGTTATGGACCTCCCAGAATTAGAGGTGTTCTCACCTTTGGTGATTAAATCTAAAGATGGGCAGTGTAGACTTAAACTAATTATCATAGCAGTGTAGGCTCAGTTGAGGTTCTGCAACATAAATATATAGTGGATTGAGTCAAAACAGATAGATATAGAATAGATGGATAATATGGTTTAATGATGATGATGATGATGGATTTCTCTTTTATTACTAGATATAGTTCACTTGTAGAATGGAAATTTCCTAAGGGCAGGAACTATATTTCATTTTGTTTTCTTATCCCAGATATCTCACAGGATGGATGCTTACATAGAAGTTTGTTGAATTGAATTGAATAAAATAGATTTTTAAATCACCTGGTGAGAAAAAGGCCCTATTATAAACAAATTATAACAGTTGATGACTATGCTTCTTTCTAGATTTGATTAAAAGCAACAACAAAGAATCCAAATACATTCATTTTTCTTGAGACTCTTTTGAATGTAATGTTTTCTAGGAATAGTTAAAGAGATGGTATTGTTGAATTCTTGAATGATTTCCTCTTAGCTTTGTGTATAAGAGAGCTTTGCTACTCTATTGAACCTAGTCTTTGTTAAAAGCTTGCTATGTTCTTCTGAGACTGAAATATCACATTTTTTTCTGAACCAGTTCAAATGACACATGAAGTCCTAAAACATTCACACAAAATACATTCCAATGTATTTGAAATTAACCTCTTGGTCCAAGATAGTAAGACAATCCTAGAGATTCAAAATTACATTCATAATTTTGCTATAAAAATTATTCTTGTTTTATTCTTTTTTCTTCATTTTCTTCATTTCATCTTCTTTTATTTATTTACTCTTCAATGAAATGGGTAAAAGAACACACATACCCAACCCCCATTCTCAACTGTTAAAATGGTGTGTACTTACTAATGATAGCAGTAAATATGTCTAATAAAAGCAGAATAATTATTAAAATGTTTTTAGTAATAAGAAAATTTGATCAGTGTTATTATTTTAAATTCTGGGACTCCAAACAAGTAAAACCTGGGGGGTTTTACACCTAGTACATTTATAAAAGACTCTCCTCATTGGTGTAGAGAATAATTATTTTCCACTCTGTGCTTTTATAAAAGGTATCATTATAGGAAGTCTGGGAAAGGAGAGAGTATTTTTTTCCTTTCTAACTTCTTGAGGACACAAATGATTCTAGGTTCTCTTCAGAGAGATCCTTGGAAACAGAAAGAAAAAACTTTGGGAAGGTACCAATATATAGAGCAGCCAGCACCTCAGAATGTCCAAAATTTCCACTGTGCTCCCTAGGGATTTGGGGAAATTTCATCTTTGGTGAGATAGAGGCTTCTCTCTCTCTCAGCTAAGCTGAAATATCTCACTCCCAGGAGAGCTTATTCACTCTGAATTGTCTGGTGTATTCTAATCTGTATAACTTTTCTGACTTTAGTTCAATATCTGTTCAAAGAGATGGATTTTTTTTGCCATTCACTATTTACAGTAGGCTTTTGCGTAATTAGTATTTGGTCAGAAATGAGTCAAGTCTTTAGATATAATTGCTACTTTAGAAAGCAGCAAGAAACTAAATTTTTTCCCTAGCCATACAATCTTTAGAAGGGGCAGATAGAAATAATTCTAGCCCAGCACCCTCTCTTTGAGGAGAGCCAAAGAGTTAACTTTTGGTCACAGTCCCCTGCTCTGCTCTAGGGAGGAATCAAAATCTTTCTTGAAGAGAAGGAAACAAAAATTCCATAGATATGTATTCATCCTTCCCTATGAGCACCTACCTCACTGGATTGTTGTGAGGATAAAATGAGGTATATTTTGTAAAGTGCATTTAATAAATATTTATTTCCTTTCATTCTTTCCAGCTCTAAATTTATGATCCTATTGCATGTTGGCTCAAATCTATGAGGTAAATTTATGCAATGGGGCTCAGATGTACAGCAATTCCATACTTATTCCATAACTGCATATGACTACAATTAGACAGTAGAACTAACAATAGGCAAGGGTTTAGCTTTCAGCCCTGTTACTAAAAAGGCTGTTTCCTGCCCATCAGTTGAGGATTGGTATACATAGTATATGATTATAATGGATTATTATGCTATAAGAAACTAAGAGCAGGCTGATTTCAGAAAAACCTGGAAAGGCTTACATAAAAACTGATGCAGAGTGATATGAGCAGAATCAAGAAAGCATCATACACAGTAATAGCAATATTATATGATGAACAGTTATGAATGACTTACCTATTCTCAGCAGTACAGTGATCCAAGACATTCTCAAAGGACTCATGATGAAAAATTCTATCTGCCTTCAGAGGAAGCACTGATGGAATCTGAATGCAGATCAAAGCATATTATACTTCATTTTTTCTATTTTTTGTTTCAATTTTCTTCCACAAAATAACCAATATGGGAAAATATTTTATGTGATTGCATATGTAAGATCCATAACTTATGGCTTACCATCTCAGGGAAAGAGTTGAGGTGAGAGGGAAGAAAAGAACTTGGAACTCAAAAAATTTTAATGAATATTAAATTTTTATATGTAAAAGGAAAAAAATAAAATATTATTTTTTAAAGTCCCTTCCTTGCACTAAGAAAAGCAAATAAAGAACACCAGCAACCTAAAAACAAGATCAGTTGCTAGAGCTTATAAAATTAATATTAAAAATCCAATAAATTTAGTCTTCTCACAAACAAGTAATAATAAGATAGGGAAGAAGCCCCCCTTTTCCACTATCAGGTTTCCCCTCAACACTCCTGCTACTGAAATGAGTACCCTACAAAAACCTCCCACAGTCATACACTTCTCTACTTGTTTCATGAAGAGATCATATCTCATAGTTCCATAAAAGGAAACTGTAGATATCTTGGACACTTAGTTATGCTGTTGCAGTCTGCTTTTCTGCCCTCCCTCCTCATATTCCCCATGATTTGTCATAGTCTGTCAAAAATCCTCTCCCCTACCCCAGTTCAAGGGTTTCTCTCATGTTACTTTCATCTCTTCCCAAACTACAAATCCCAGAGAGTTTTGTAGCCAACCCATCCTCTTACCTTGAGTGTTTACATTATATTTGTATGAGATCTTAGGATTCATCTGAACCCCTCATTAGCCTTCATGCCTAAGGTCTCTTCTAGTTCAAAATACTGTACCTTTTAAAGAGGAGGTGAGGGTGGGGAGGGAAAGATCTCCATTAGGAAGAGTCAATCATCCTCACCCTTAACTTAAGGGACTTTTGGAGTAACAGTAATAACTGACATTTATATAGCTTGTTTGGAAAATGAATTACATTCTTTATCTCACTTGATCTTCTGAACAGTCCTGTGATATAACTACTCTAGGTATCCTGCTCAAATTTACAAAAGAAAAAATAAAGGCTAAGAAAAGTTATTTGCCTACAGCCATGGAACAAAAAAAAATATATTAAAGAGGGATTCAAGAACATCTATGCCATACAAATCTCCTATTACTGAGATTACCTATCCAAATTTTAGCCTCGGAAATTGGTTGCAGGAGAGATAATTCCAGGGATCAGTCCCAAAGCACTCCCTCTTTGTTCAAATGCATCTCCATTTTTTAAAAATAGCCACCCATTAGATTTGTTGGCTCAGACAGGAACAAGTGGCCATGATAGAGTATATCAGTTTCTCTAGTGACCTAAGTAAGGATTTAGTTTAGTTCTCACTTGCCTTGTTGGAGCAATTTTTTGTTGGTTTATCTAGTCCTGAGCCCAGAATAGAAAAGGAAGAAGATCTGAATTGAGATGAATTCAATCTGAAAATCTGAATTGTACTTTCAAGTGCCAGCACTTAACTCTGACACAAAACTCATCATTTTAATACAAATATTCTTTCAGTGATGCTATATATTTGCAAATCTTGAAATATAACAATATCTGAGAAATCCAAGTTGTGTGTTACCCAAAGAGCAAAAGAAAGAGATACATTCTGGGTATACATAGATTAGAATATGTTTCTAAAAATGACCTACTTTCAAGAAGGGTAAAAAGGATTTCATCCAAAAAATATATTATCAGTAAAGGAGGTGAGATAGTTATGTAATGAGAGTGTGGGATAACAGATGGACAGCCCAAGTGAAGCACTGGTACCCACAAACTACAAAAATATCTAGAAGAAGGTCTTTAGCACATAAGATGAAACTTATAGAAGGACCTGGATAAAAATCACATATGAAGAAAAAATATGAATAGAGTACAAACTGCACCAATGAAGGGAATATCTTCATCAAAGATTACAGAGTGCTAAAAACTGTCAATTCATTATAGAATTAGTCAAGATAAGAGTAGTCACTGTGTTGAAAAAAGGAGGAACTGACGTTGATCCTCTCTGCATTTGAATATGACAACCAATCAACCATTAAAATGATGCCTATAAAATTCTAAATTATTGGGGTCCCTCCATCATTCTCCATGCCCAGAAGCATAAGATGACATTGGAGAGTCCATGCAGCATAAACGACACCAGGATGCAATCCAAGGAGAACTAAAGGACAGTGCCAAGTATTATGGTCAAGAAAATATTTGCTTAGTTAAATTACCTTGTGAATTGTATGCACCCAGGTCTTATTTAGAAAAGGCAAGGACTCTTAGTATAGCATTTGCTATAATAACCGGGGTGCTTTTTTTAAAGGCTTTCCTTTATAAGAATCAAATAAGACCAATGAAGAGATATTAAACCAAGCACCTGAATTTCCAGAGTGAAACTTGACTTCCAATTGAAGATGGCTTTCACACACAAATGCACATACAAACATACAGACACATATACACATGTATATATACATCATATGAAGAAGAAAGAAAAGGATGGAAGGAAGAAAGAAAGGAAGGAAGGAAGGAAGGAAGGAAGGAAGGAAGGAAGGAAGGAAGGAAGGAAGGAAGGAAGAGAGGGATGCAGGGAGGGAGGATAGAAAAATATCTTCTGTTTTCTTCATACCTCACTTCTGACCAAGGGTCATAGAGTATTTCACAATTCAGAACCCCGATTTGTAAAATTTTCCCCTCTCTGTTGGATATTGCCTTCAATCCTATAAAAACACAGATTTCACTAACTAGACTCTTGAGTAGTATCATAGGTCCTTTAAAAGTATATAACCAAAATGATTGTTTTATTTTACTGCTCATAGCAGTTTTGCCAAAATGGAGTCATCAAAGTATTTCTTTTTATGTGAATTTACTTCTTTACCCATAATTATTTCCTGCACTCATCCTTTGTATCATGGTTTCAGCCATCATCAAATATTTAGGGTAGCTAGAGGCTCCCCAAACTAATTTGTAATATTCCCTTTAAGCAGCCAAAGCTGCAAAGAAAATAGGAAACTGATGTACAGCACACTCCCTGATACTCCTTAAACTTCAAAGATAAGTTCTGACTGATCAGGTCTCAAAATTCAAGAAACTAGTTGACATGGCTGTAGCTCCTTTCTCCATCACATATATGTTAAGTCCCTGGGCTTACTCATTAGAATTACCTGCCTCATTGGGCCTTATAAAATATCTCAGAATTGAAAACATAAAATTCTGGTTTATCTCCATTAATCTTGAATAGTCAAGAGAAATATCTAGATTAGGAGATCTGTTATTCACAGATGTGACAAGGCCACCTCTAATACATGGTAAATCTTCAAGTGACAACATTTGTACAACCCAGTGAAATTGCTTGTCAGCTCTGGGAAAGGGGAGGGAAGAGGAGAAGGGGAAAATTGAATCATGTAAACATGGAAAAATATTTTTAAATGAAAACATTTTAAATACATGGTAGATCTTGGAAAGTAATGAATTTAAGGAAATAACTTTGGAAGCCATATTCAGACTGCCTAGAGTTGGTGGGATATTTCCATAGACAATATCCCACCAAATCATGGCCTCAGGTTCCAGGGCGGTATTTTAGGAGAAGGGATAATGTCTAAAGCTATAGCTGTGTAGTCTTCAGCTGAGTAATGGAGAAAACTGTTTCTCAGCTTGAAATAAATAAGCCCTATTCATATTCCTACATTCCTGCTGCCATGTTGTTTTCCTGACTTTGCTCTGAGTAAACAGATGTCTCTCCCTGTCAAGATCTCTTTATCATCTCTGATAATCTGATAAGGACAGTTTAGTTGATAAGGAAATAAGGATAGAACAAGGGAGTTGTCTTTTACCTCATGCTTCCAGCTCTGGCTCCAGGAGCATGGAGTTTATTATATATATATTATACACACACACACACACACACACACACACACATATATATATATATATACATATATATATATATATATCAAGACTCATTTCACACAAAAGAACCCCCCTGAAACTTTGCAGATATGCAGAAGTTACAAATTATGTCACATCAAAACACAAAACATTGGCTTCAGAATAGACCAAAGCCAAAGCTGAATTTTGACTGGCTTATCAGAAAGCCAAGTTGGGGAGTATCCCTCTCAGGGTCAAATTGCCCCCCATTGATTTTGGCCTTGCTATACCAGGCAGCAGCATTTCTGGTCAAAGGGGAACAGTGTTAATGCTTTAAATTCAGGTTTGCTAGGAACTTAAAGCTTTTCAATAAGACCACAATACTTTTCAACAAGAAATTACAAGGATCACAAAAGGGGTCAAAAGAGGAGTCTCAGATTTTTATCTATTCTCTTATTGGCTTCCCACATCTCCCATCCCTATCTTGGGATATACTCCTCCATTTAAACCACATTATGATATTTAATATATTTATACATCATAGGTTGGTGGCTTTGACCTATAGCCTTTTAAATTTTTTTTCTCTTTCTCTGAAATATGGCCCTTTACTTAAAATTAGATCATACCCTTTTGGCTTGTCTGTTGATTTTCTCCTCATCTATTAATCATCTAGTAATTCCTATATATATTGAACCCCAAAAGATAGGGTCACTAAAATTTGGGTTTAACAAGAACAATTGATCCTAGAATAACCTCAATTCCTTTATTTGACACTGTTACTAAACTGGTAGGTCCAAAAAATGTAAAAACAAAGCCCACTCTGGATTTCATCAAAAAGCATTCTATAAATTCTTATACTATCACCATGGGGAAATTAGGAAAAAAAGATGGACCATTGTAAAATTAAAATGGGTTTCTAGTAGGTCTTCTGAAGTGTCCTAGAGCTCTGTTTTTGCTTTGTTCTTCTTCTACATTATTATCTATGATTTTTTCATGAAAACCTATTTTTCTTTAAATTTTCAGATTAAATAAAACTGGTAGGATAGCTAATGTCTTGCTTAGATAAAAGAATCCTCATAAAAACTGCCTGGAATTGATTGTAATCTATTTTTTAGGTGAGGGAATTAATTTTTTTTCTTCTGTGTTTTATATTTGGCTTTATATAGCACAAAACTTGAAGCTTCTTCTTGGAGGTTTGAGTGGAATGGTTTATATGTGCTAAAGTTCAAATCTACCCCTCTCTGATGAGAGATACCAAGGATTCAATGCTGCTAGTTAAAGAAAAACTCATTTCTCAATAATTCTCTGTGGTACTGGTCAGTTAGATTATTTTTGTTCTTTGTTCTATACTTATAAGAAAAAGTATTATACCCTCAACTTGGGGTCTCTTGGAAAGAGATAAGACTATTTTAACCATCTTTTGTTATCAAGTTGCAAGCCCCTCATAATAAATGTCTTACCCAATTTACCTCAGTTGATCTCTTTGTTAAACTTCAAATAGCACAGACTATTTTGATGAGATGTGGTATCAAAAGCAAGGGAAGTTAAAGTTCTGCTCTATTCTAGGTTGGCAAGACCACATCTGTAATAGTGTGTACAAGTCTTATTATCTCTTTTTTAGGGAGAACATTCATAAGCTATATAAGAAGGATCTTCAGGAAGACTGAAAGATATAAAACCAGTCCCTGTAAAGAGCCAAAAAAGGAACTAAAAATGTTTATCCTGAGAAAAAGGAGGAGAGATATAATCATCATCTTCCAGTATTTAAAAGATTGTTTGGTAGAAGAGAAAATAGGCATTTTTTGCCAGACCTGAAAGGATAGAACTAGGATTAATTATTGAAATTTGGTAGTGCCATTGATTTCTGTTTTTATAAGGGAAACTTCTTAGCCAGTAAATTTATTTTTCCAAAAGTGGAATGGGTTTCCTCTGGACATCACTGAACAGAGATTGAACTTTTAGGAGATGTATAAAGGAGATTCCTCCTTCATACATAAGTTGAACTAGATGGTCTCTCAGGTCCTTTCCCCTCTAAGAAGTTTTAGGTCAATCTGAAATTATTTTTAACTAAATAATTAAGGGAAATGGTTATATCATGAAATTTTATATCATGAAAATATTCCTTCCCTTGATTAAGCAAGAAACCCTCATTACCACATTCCCTTTTCCTTTCGTGTAGGGATAGAAAGAAACTGTTAAGTAGCACAGTATACAGAGTGCTAGACTTGGAGTCAGGCATACCTGAGTTCAAATTCTGCCTCATACACTTAGCTGTGTGACTCTGAGTTAAATCACTTAAACTTCCTGAGTCTCACTTTCCTTATCTGTAAAATAAGGACATAATAGAACTTAGCTCTTGTAAGGATCAAATGAGAGAAGATATGTAAAGCATTTTGTAAATGTTAAAGTAATTTGTAAACATTTGTAAATGTTAAAGTACCATATAAATGTTGTTGTTGTTCAGTTATTTTTAGTAATGTCTGACTCTCCGTTATCCCATTTGCAGTTTTCTTGGCACAGATATTGTAAAGGCTTGCCATTTCCTACTTTTTAGATTTTTTATATGCTGATACAATATTTAATAATCATTTTCTGGTATGTTGCTATCCATGTTCTCTACCTACCTCCCATCCTTCCCAAAGATGGCAGGTAATATAATATAGGTTGTACATGTATTCGCATACAATACCTATTTCCACGTTCATCATATTGTGAAAGCAAACATATCTCTTACACTAGAGAAAAACTCACAGAGGAAATAAAATGAAGAATAATACTTTCAGTCTGCATTTAACTTCTTCTTTTAGCAGAGGATAGTCTTTTTTGTCATGAGCCCCTTAGAGTTGTCCTGGGTTCTTGCATGGCTGATAATAGTTCATTCATTCACACTTGATCATCATACATTATTGCTTCTACTGTGTACAATGTTCTCCTGATTCCTCTTGATTCACTTCACAACATTTCATACAAATCTTTCTAGGTTGTAGGGGTCTTTTTAATCATCACCTTATTCATCACAATAGGGCACAATAGTGTTCCATTACAATCATATATCATAACTTGTTCAACCATTCCCTATTGTCATTTTCTTTTATAGTTCATTGCACAAATGGGAAAATGAGGCAAGCAGGTTTAAGTGACTTGCCCAGGGTCACTTAGCTAGTAAATGTCTGAGACCAGATTTGAACTAAGAAAGATGAGTCTTCCTGATTCCAAACCCAAAACTCTATCTACTAAGCCATCTAGTCATAATTAAAAAGGTTTTGGCTATAAAGTAATGGTATGTTTTGATTTATTTTGTGTTTAATGGACACCCTATATAGAGTAGGAGTCCAGAAGACCTTTGTTCAAATTACCTGACACTTACCAGATGTTTAGCCTTAAGCAAATCACTGAACTTCAGTTTCCTCATCTATAAAATGGAGAAAACAAAGCTTATTAGTCTTTATCTCACGGGGATTTTGAGACTCAAAAGGAAATAATGTACCTATACTATTTAATAAACTTTAAAGTGTTTGAATTAAGCAATATTATTCATAACCAAATGAACAACATCTCCTTCAAGGAATAATCTTTTGACACCAGCCATTGATTCTTAGAATATAGCTCTCAAAATGTTTTGAAGCTCCACTTTGAAAGTTGCTTTCTGAGTCTAAGGCACAATCTTCATATATCTTCTAGAGTGGCAAATCTTCATCCTTTGAGGATTGATTTGATGTTTGGGAACAAACAGAAGTTATTCTGAACCAAGATACTCAAGTGTAACTAACAATTTTGCATCCTACGGCAAGAGTTACCTAAGGCAAACAGCACCAGCTGAGACACGTGGTATCAAAGATGCCCTCAAATCAACTTTGTACTTCATGAAGTGAAAATAATACAAGTAATTATGAGAGATTCTATTGAATAGGACAGAGAATTAGTTTCTATAGTGGCAGAGGGGATAGGATCTCAGATTTGGAAGGCATCATTTAGTCCATCCCAAAGGATTTGGATTCACAAACTATTTATATCCCACCAGAGATGCCTTGTCAAGATTTTCTTTCCACACAGTATATGGGACATACTGTAGCACAGCAATTATTACCGACTCTCTCTAGGAAGAGGGGAAAGTATCACTGCAGGGAGGTGAGAGGCTGGTCTACCTAGAAAGAAGAGAAATGAAGTATCAGAGATGGGTTAAAGATGGAGTGAGGGAATTTCTTTGGAGGATCAAAGAAAGAGAGTGAAGAGGCTGCAATTTAAGAGCCCCACAGTTTTCCAAAACCCAAACTTCATTTCCTCCACTATTTGATCAAAGGTTCAACTCAAGATCCCCTGATCTCTGTCTGTTCTGTTAGAGAACTGAATTGCTAAATTTGGAGCCTTCTACATTTTGTGATCTGGGATAAAAGCCCGTTGGCCCTGACCTAGTTACAATTCTACCAAGAATGGCAAATAAGGTAGATGATAAAGCTATATAATGTTGCTTGGTACGAAAAAGGTAGGTACAAAGTAATGAGGCTATTTTTATGTAAGACTCCTAAACTGACTATGATGGCAATTCTAGAAAAGGGATTAGAATTCTAAAAGTGGCAACTTTGCTAAAATAAATACAATTTTTCTACAGGGACTAAGAAGTCAAAGATGAAGGACAACCCATTTGGCTATATTAATTCTAGGATATGATGGATTCTAAGATAGAGCACTGTCCATTAAGTTAGGAAAACTGGGCTGAAGTACTGGCTGTGCCATTAAATAGCTATCATTAAGTAGCTCATTAACAAGTTTGTGGACCTCCTTGGTCTTCATTCTTCACATCTGTATAGCAGGAGTGTTGGGAAAAAAAATTATTTCTAAGCTCCCTTCAAGCTTGAGGATTCTGTGATTCTGTGTACTTGTTAAGATGTCAGTCTTGGGGCAGCTAAGTAGCACAGTGGATGGAGTGCCAGGCCTGGAGTTAAGAGGACCTGGGTTCAAATGTGGCCTCAGATATGTCCTAGCCATGTGACTCTGGACAAGTCAGTTACCTTGATTGCCCATTCATTGCTGTTCTTTTATCTTAGAATTGATACTAAGACAGAAAGGAAGGATTATTTTAAAAATCAGACCTATGATTTATGGCCACGAGTCATATATGTTGCCTGCTGCTATGCTGACTTAATGTTTTTATTCTTTATCTGTCTTTTTGTATGTTTTTGAGAGTCACTATTAGATTTCATTATGAGCATAAAGAGAGAGGAGACCTTCCCTCCATTTAACATACTTTCTATAGTTCCTGGCACAGCACTATGTACAATTAGGATCTCACTGCTTTTTGATAAAGATCATATTAATAATAATAGTAGCTAGCATTTGTATAGTATTTTAAGGTTTGTAAAGTGATTTAAAAATATCTCATTTTGTCCACAACAACTTTGTAAAGTAGGTGCTATTATCCCCATTTTACAGTTAAAGATACTAAGGTTTAGAGGGTTAAATGACTTACTCCATACAGTTGGTATCTGAGGCTGGATTTCAAATCTAAAAGATTTCAGATCCAAAATTCTATCCATTGTACCACCTCAGTTTTGTAACCCTAGGGAAGTTGTGTTAGCCATTCCTCTGTTTCCTCATTGGTAAAATGATCTTTAGAAAGAAATAGTGAATTTCTTTCATATCTTTGCCAAGAAAACATCAGATAGGACCACAAAGGTCCAATACAACTGAAAAGACTGAACAGCAACAACAACAAGCAAGATTTATAAAGAGTGGAGAGAAAGCAGTTTTTATAATGATATTTTCCCAAATTATATGTAAAAACTTTTTTAACATACATTTTAAAAAATTTTTGAATTCCAATTTCTCTCCCTCCTTCCTACCCTTCCCACATCCCACACACCCCTTCCCCAAAACAATAAGCATCTGATATAGACTTTACATGAGCAATCATATAAAATATTTTCCCATTAGTCATTTTTTGAAGAGATTTCAGAGGAGGAGGAGGAGGAGGAAGAGGAGGAGGAGGAAAAGAGAAAGAAAGAAAGAAAGAAAGAAAGAAAGAAAGAAAGAAAGAAAGAAAGAAAGAAAGAAANTCTTTCCAGGTTTTTCTGTTATTATTCTGTTCCTCATTTTTTCCAGCACAATAACATTCCATTAAAATCATATATCACAACTTGTTTAGCCACTCTCTGATTGATGAACAACCTTTCAATTTCCAAATCTTTGCACCACAAAAAAAGTGGCAATAAATATTCTTGTACAAATCGGTTATTTTTCCTTTACTGGCTCAAAAAGTATGGACAGTTTTATAATCCTTTGGGCATAGTTCAAAAGTGCTTTCCAGAATGGTCGGGTCAGATAACAATTCTACCAACATTGCATTAGTGTCCCAATTTTCCCACATCCTCTCCAATATTTATCATTTTCCTTTTCTTTCATATTGGCCAATCTGATAAGTATAAGGCGATACCTCAGAAATATTTTCATTTGCCGAGAAAGTAGATAGTAACAGCATTTTAGCATTTTAATGGGTGACTGGGAAAGACTGCCACCAAAAGATGGCATTTTTTTCTGAATCTTAAAGGCAGCTAAAGATTCTAAGAGTTGGAGGTGAGGTGGTCAACTATTCAAGGCACAGAGAGCAACTAGTGCAAAAACATGGCATTGAAGATAGAATGTCTTATAAAATGAACCATGAGTAGCTCAGAATAGTTGATTATGATGTGTGGGTGGGAGTAAGACATAAGACTGGAAAAGCTGTCATCAATAGACATAAACAGGATCATCAATCTAAACTCCAAGAGATCTAAGATTAAATACCATCTAATCAAACTTCCTTTAATTTATAGATAAGGACCCAAGGAGATTAATTGACTTTCCCAAGGTTACATAGTCAGTAAGTGACAGAGTTAGTATCTGAATCTATGGCACCTGAGTCCAAATCCATCACTTTTTCCATTGCCTTTTGCCACTCATTTGAAAGATAAAGAACTGAGGTATAGATAGGTAGGCATATGGCCTGCTTAAGGTCACAGAGCTAATGATAGAAGTTGACCAAAACTGAATTTTGTGACCTTATCCAGTGCTTGTCCCACTACAGCACACTGACTTGTTAAGTAAGGAAACATGGATTTAGGGGGCTGATAGACATACTCATAATAGACTAACAATAATAAGGCTTGAAGGAAAAATTCGTGTTTGATTCTTAACCTCTAAGTGGCTCAAGGGTACCAAAATAAAATTCTATTCTTGGCACAGTTTTAAATATTTCAAGTTTTCAAATAAAAGCCTCGTTCTTCTTTTAGATTGTCCTAGATGCCATGGAGTTTGAAAATGTTTATTCTACTCATGACAGTTATTTAATTTTTGAAGTTATGTTCTTTTCTTAAGAGAAAGGTTTGAATTAGAAATAATTTGAAGTAATGAGAATATTCCAAAGAGTGCTGCATTTAGGGTCACATGACATCATTTTGAAAGTCTGCTTTGCAACTTATTACATGTATATTTCCTTGGGCAAATTATTTAACATCTGTTCATCTTTCTTGACTCAGAACATAACCCGACTTCTACATAGCTGGTAACATAGTTATTGAATGACTACATGTTGTATACCTGGAAAGAAATAATAACTGATTAACTCAAAGAACTCTGAGCTTACAAAACTGTGTGGTATGGAGACTCTGGAGAAGAAGAAAGGGAAGTGAGATTCAAAAGACTTGCATGAACTGATCCAAGGTGAAGTGAGCCAAACCAGGAGAATAATTATATAATAATTACAATATCATCGAAACATGCAACTTTGAAAGATTTGAGAATTCTGATCAATAAAATGACAAAAAAAAATACTTAAATAAACAGTGATGACGCGTGCTACCCAACACCTGACTGAGAAGTGATGGAGTCAAGATGCAAAACAAGATCTATAATTATGGACATGGCCAATGTGAGAATTTGCTTTATTTGACTGCAAATATGTATGTGTGTATATATATACATGTATATCTGTATGTAAATATATACAGCACATAGTTCTTTTTCTAATGGAGATGGGGATGGGAAGGAAAAAAATGTTCGTTAACCAAAAAAAAGGCAATTTAAAAGGGAACCTAAGAAAGAGACAACAAAACAGTGCTTCTTTCTTCTGTGATTAACATAGCTTCATGCATAACGGCTGCTGGAGGGATTGAGTACTCCAGAGAAATATCTGATCAAAATCCAAACCGTGGCAAAGCCTGCCTGTCCAAGTATGCTTTCCAGAAAGCCACAAGTATCTCTCTTCTGGCACTTGGAGAGGGCTTGAAATATGCCAGGCAGCATGTGGAGCCATCACTGTTCTAATTAAATCGCTATGAGCAGGATTGCTGCTAGAGCTTAACATGCTGCTGAATCCTAGGGGCCCCATAGTGAGGCTTTCAAATCCTATATCTCAAGGCAGGGAGCCAGCATGAACTGCAGCCTCTGAGGTGACTGCTTTGCCTTGGGCTTTGAGGACAGGCTGAGTGCAAACAGAGCTTCTTGACTACTTAGAGTATGTGATTTCATGGGTAGTCCCTCCCCTAACTCTTTTCTCTACCCTCTAGCTGATACCTGAAATTCCTCTAAAGAGGAACACCATTTTCCTTTTTAAATTTGAAACTCTTGGTCTTAATTTAGTGCCTTATACCTGATAGGTGCATTATAAATTGAGAAGAGTTTATTCCACAGTTAAAAGTGAAGCTTGAAACTGAAATACCTCACTGGAGATATGTGCTCTGCATAGTCAGAGAATTTCAGGGTGGAAGGTACCTTAGAAATCATCTTCTGCAACCTCTTCATTTTATCAATATGTTGAGAAGAAAATAACTTCACCAAGAACATATAGATCTGGGCTCTGAATATATAGATCCCCTGATGAAGTTGTTGCCTTTTGAGGAATCTAATCTCAGGGGAGAGAGAGAGAGAGAGAGAGAGAGAGAGAGAGAGAGAGAGAGAGAGCAAGAGAGAGAGAGAGAGAGAGAGCGCAAGAGAGAGAGAGAGAGAGAGGCATCAGCATAACTAGCTATTTTGGTGCCTGGGGAAGGCTACATGGGCTATAGCAGTGATGGTGAACCTTTTAGAGATGGAATGCCAGACCTCCTATGTGCTGAATGTGCTCTACTTCTCTTACCCCACACAGGGGAGGGGGAAAGTGCTCCCATTGAGCTGCTGGGCAGAGGGGTGGGGGATGTGAAAAAATGTTGCCAGGCACAGTGGAGAGGGACAAGGGAGCAGCTCTGCCAGAGTCCCTCTACCTTTCTAGTAATGAATTCCAGGCGGGGAGGAGAGTGGCCGCATGCCCACAGAGAGTGCTCTGCATACCATCTTTGGCACCCATGCCATAGGCTCGCCATCACTGAGCTATAAGTTCAAATATAAATAATAAACATTTTAAAAATAATTAAGTTGAGAAGAAAGAGCTGGTAAAGATCTAGAGATGTAATGCTCCTACATGGGATATAGAGGGTGAGAAAAGCTCCTAAGTGGGATACATATCAAGAGGATACAGAGTTAGGAAATGGAATAGAATTAGAGCATCTAATAACTTACTTATTTAAGAAATAATTCCTACTAAATATATGTTAAACTCATTTATATGTTAATAAAAGAAAATAAGGGCTATGAGATACTCTTAAGTTTCAGTTCCCTAAAGCAAAGACCCAGTTTCTCCATATTAATTTTTGTTCTGGACAGGAGAACCCTCACATCAGAAAGATAATGCCATTCTAAGGGAATAAAAAAGGGAAGATAAACTTTCTATTTAAGAAAAATTCGCCTCAAGCTCACACTATATATATATATATATAAAGAAAGAGAAATTCCCAAGTCTTTCACCCCACCTTGGGACACTTACTCGGCAACTACCTTCTCTGTCTTATTCTTTTCTATTAGATAGGGACAATGATTCTTTCGAGGAATATACAGCAATGAAAATACTATAAACACAATATATAATATATATAATATGAATCCTATATTCATATATTAGTCAAGAAATTTTATATGATGGGCTTGGTGTTGAAATCTGGCCTCAGACTCTTCCCGTTGTGCAACCCTGAGCAAGTCACTTAACCCTATTTACCTCAGTTCCTCATTTGTAAAATGAGCTGGAAAAGGAAATGGCAAATCATTCCAGCACCTCTGCCAAGAAAACCCCAAATGGGCTTAAAAAGAGTCAGACAACTGAAAAAATGACTTTATAACAGCAATTATATATGAAATATGCATAATATACACATATAAATCTTAAGCTGCATATATAGTATATGCCTAGTATATTATATGTAAGCAATTTAATGTGTTTACAATCCATATATATTATATATCATTTCATTAATAATATATGAACTGTATTTGGGGACATAATGGTTGTAACTTCTCATAAAGCTAGGAATAAACAGAGAAGGAATGTGAATTAAGCCAATAACATCAAAATCCATTTTTTTAAATGAACTTAGTTTTGTCCATCTGTTTTATCGCCTTTCGTTTTCCTAGTCTGTGGCTCAGTCTGGCAGGAATGAATCATCAATTCTCTGCCTCCTCCAGGAAAAAAAAGAGATTCAACCATTTTACATTTTTTAATGTAATACATATATATATGAAGTTTATGAAAGCACATTCAGACATGTTTGAAAAAGTAGGAATTCAGTTATTTCACTGACTAAATGAAAATATTGACATAGTAATAGGTAATAACAAAGACTGTCTCTCATGAAGAGAATAATCTTGAAGAAGGCAAGTTCCATGCAGATTACCCTGCAGTCTAAATTCTAGAAACTGAGGGGGATCAGGGACTTAGGAAGGATACTGGTGAAAATGCTCTATAGTGAGGAGCACTGCAATGGAGTATAGAAGAACGGTGTAGAATCTATTTCCAGATTAGTCCTTTATTTGAAAAAAAAATTTTAATAAAACAACCACACAGATATACAATTCGTGTGTGTGTGTGTGTGTGTGTGTGTGTGTGTGTGTGTGTGTGTAGAGACAGACAGAGAGAGAGAGAGAGAGAGATTTACATAAATATTTATTAATATATGTAACTTCTCATCTATCTGGGATTATTTCCTTGTGGTCGTTCAAAGCTGGACAAGATGACCTCAATATATCCTTTCAAGTCTGTTAACTGTGTAATAAACGAATTCATTTTATATCGCTAAACCATAGCTCCATCTAATGGCCAGAATGAAAACTTCAACTTTCCCCAACGCCTTAAAGTAATAGAAGTCAAGTTCAATCAACGATCATTTATTAAGGGTCTTCTATGTGCCCGGCGCCGCTATACTGGGAATACGAAGAAAAAACATTCTTAAATAACAAGTCCCTGCTTTCAGTCTAATGGAAGAGAGAACATGCAAACAACTCCGTAGAAACAAGCTATTTGCAAAATCTATTGAAGATCATCTCAGAGAGAAGGCAGTAAGGTAAAAGAGAACCGAGAAAGGCTTTTCTGCAGAAAGTGGGAATTCAGCTGAGCTCTGAAGAAAGATCAGGAAACTGAGGAGCAGAAATGAAAAGGGAAAAGGTTCTAGGCAGAGAGAACAGCCAGGAAAAATGCTCAGAGATGAGAGAGGATGAGGGCTGTTCAAAGTCTCGTTGTTACTTCATAGAAAATAATTTTTTTTAAAACAATGATCATCCTTTCAGTCCACTTCAGAAACAGTTCTTTGATACGTGTTACTATGTCTATCAGTTATTTCCTGTGGGAACTCCACACACTGGTCAAATGGGGGGTTTGGTAATAAAGGGAATTCATGATTTTTTTTCTCATTGTCTTTTTTTTTTTTTTACTGACAATCTGTTCTAGAATTATTTGCCTATATAGGGCTTCTGTAACATATCTTCTTTCCCATCTGCTAGTAAGAAGTGGGATGTGACTTTAGCTGCTGGTGGAGAATAAGAGAGGAAGCAGGCAAAGGGAAGTAGTCAAACCCCTGTTTGCAAGAGACAAGGTCACTGGACTCAGAGAAACTAAAAGAATATCCTGACCATCAACACGGGAACTGAACAACTCAGATTCAGAGAGGAAACTAGCATGGAATGACGGCAAGTGCTTGCCCCTTTGTGGATCTTCATCTGTGGAATTTTGTGTTGCTTTTTTTCCATAAGCAGTGAACTGGCTGCCAGAAGAAGCATCTGGAGCTCTCTTCCAGTGACTGGACACCCCATGCAAAAGCATCACTTTTAGGAAGCCAGGCTTGCGTTCCATGCCACAGAGAGGAGAAGCTGAGGACTGATTACCAAGTCCAGAGACCATGAGTCTTCATCTAATGATGGACTCTGCTGGATAGCATGAGTCAAATATTATCTAATCATGGTGTTGCATTGTCCACCCTTCTGTAATGCATAGAACAAGAGAAGCTAGGTAGTGCAGCGGATAGAGCACCAGGTGTGAAATCAGAAAGACATGATTTCAGTTCTGCCTCAGATAACTACTAGCTGTGTGACCCTGGATAAATCACTTAACCTTTATTTGCCTCAGTTTCCTCATCTGTAAAAATGGGGATTATAATAGAATCTACTTCCCAGAATTATTGTGAGGATCAAATGAGATAGTGATTGCAAATTACTTAGCTCAGTGCCTGGCACATATATAAATGTCTAATGTTATTAGTATCATTATCATCATCATCATTATAAAGGAAGAGTAGCCATTAAATGCTAAGCAAAATGAACTGTCCTTAAAACTGCTGAAGTTTCTTGAACCTCACAGAAATTATGGCCATTCAGCCTCCCCCTGGATGCTTTATTATTAAGGTATAAACCACAAGGTTAAACAGAGTCAAGTGCAAAGTCCCCTTCCATGTGGACTGAGCCAGTTATTTTGCTTGGGCCATTAAAGCTTCCTGGTCATCTAAATTAAAAAATTCAAGAATTCAGCTGCTTCCTGATGATTGGTAGACCACCAGGAGCAACTCAATTTTTAGTTAGATTCCAATCCTGCCTGTGCATCTACTAGTCCTGTGACCCCAAGCAAATCACTTAAGCACTCTGAGGTTGTTTCCTCATCTGAAAAAAGGATTTAATAACACATATACTTAGCTCAAAGGATTGTAAAGTGAGGTTCAAACAAGATAATATACGCAAAATGCTTTGGAAACTAAATAGCCCTGTATAAATCCCAATTAATTATTTCTAGAATTCTCTGTCTTCTTAAAATAAGAAATAATAGGGGAGATAAGCCACCATTGTGATGAGTTCAAGACTGATTAATAGAGTCTTAGATATATATTATATATATATATACACACATAGATATGTACATATATGTATGTATATGTGTGTATATATGATGGAGACAGACAATGGACAGTAATAGGAACAAGACCCTCATGCTCTGAAATCTTGCATCTCTCACTAGTCAGCACTAATTAAACATAAACTGCAGCATTAGTCAAGCATGAACTGCAAAAGCTGTATTGTTGATTAGTTATCATCAATCACTTGTACTGGATCTATAATAATCCATACTAGACATCAGCTTTGTGCCTAATCTGTTTTATTAATTACTCATATTATTCTTTATTTACTTTAGTTCAGAACCATAAGACATAATTAATGTACCGCATTCTGCACCACCGCCACCCCGCCATAGTCTCATTCCAGAAGGGCAGTAAGACCCCTTCCACACTAAGAAATGATGACAAACTAGACACTGGGGAACAAGGGACCTGCACACTGGGGATTCTGACATTCCAGAAGAATCCCTCAAACCTGTGTGTGCTCCTTATTCTCTATGACATACATATTTTCATCTGAATTTGGCCATGCCCATTTTCCAGAGTTTTCGAGATAAGTGAAGATTCCTCTGGAATGGGACATGGCTATCCCCCAGACCCTAATAAATATGCCAACCTGATCCACAGACTGTGGAAGCTGCTACTCTATGCCTGGAGAGCTACTATTCCATCAGCTCCGGAGAGGCTACTTTACTAGCCCCAGAGCTTATCCATCAGCCCTAAGGCTACTTGATTAGCCCCCCAGACTATTTCCCAACCTTAATTCTCTTCTTCCAAGACAATTCTTTTCTTACTTCTGTGTTGAACAGAGTTTGAGTCTCCCATCCTTGGGTCAACAGCCTAATACAAACTTGGATGTGTTTCTCCCACAACAGATATATATCACATCATATATACATCACATGCACACACACACACACACATATATATATATCACCTATATTTATATATATCACCTACATTTACATATGTATATATCACCTATATTTTTATGTATCACCTTTATTTTATATATCATCTATATTTATATATATCATTTATATATCACCTATATTTTATATATCACCTATATTTTTACATATCACCTATATTTATACATATATATAAATACACCTATATTTATATATACACATACATATTCAAAACACTATAATTTTCCATTTAGCATTGGTTTCTATTACAAGATCTTTAAATTTAAAAGAATATTGGGGGCAGCTAGGTGGTTCAGTGGATAGAGCACCAGGCCTGGACCCTGGAGGTTCTGGGTTCAAATCTTCCCTGGAACACTTTCCAGTGGTGTGACCCTGAACAATTCACTTAACCCCAGTTGCCTAACTCATACCACTCTTCAGTCTTGGAATTGATACTTAGTATAGATTCTAAGATAGGAGGTAAGGGTTTATGAAAATAAACAAATAAAAAATAAAGGAATGTTGACTCCGTTACGTTCAAATTATTCTTAAATAAGTGTGTATAAAAGTAATAGATGATTACAAGTCTTCATTTCATTTTTTAAAAGATACAAGACTTGCATGCTTTGAAGTTTTCTTAGCACTTGTTCATATTTCCCATCTCTCATTTCTCAGAGGATACTAGTCAGGATGTTCTGCTCCAGGAACTGTATCTTGAAAAATTCTCCCATGTGTGACATATTTCTAGGTCATCTCACCCTTGAATTTAGGTTTGCACATTTCAGACCTTGTGCATTCAATAACACCTATAATTCAGAGCAGCTGTTCCTAGCACATATAGCAGCTTTAGGAGTCGAAAAGCCATGTGTAAATCAAAGAACTCTTGCACCATTTAAAGCTATGGAAAACAAACAACTCTAAATGTTTAATTAGGTCAGAGGCTTCTGGGTGGCTCAGGGAATAAAAAGCCAGGCCTAGAGATGGGGGTTCCTGGGTTCAAATCTGATCTCAGACACTTCTTAGCTGTGTGACCCTGGCCAAGTCACTTAACTAATCACCTAGTTCTTTTTGCTCTTCTGTCCCAATAGTTACTATCTATTCTAAGAAAGAAGGAAAGGGTTTCTAAAAGATGAAGAAAAAGTAGCTATCAGGAACAATATCTTAAAACTGTTTTGGTTTGTTTCTCCTTTCCAAGGTTGAGGAGGACATTATACTTCCTTGTTTCTGTTTTCTCTCCTGTCCTCCATGTCTTAGATCCCAAAGCCTAAACTTTCACGTCTTCTATCCCAAATTCTCCCAGTCAACAGATCCCAAATTGCATCAATTTTTCCAGACATCTTAACAGATTTGTAAAAGAAGTCCAGGGAACCAGAAACCCACTGCCAAACCCTTTCTCAGTGACTCTTTTCCTTGGCATAATATAGTCACCAAAAGTTCTTTTGACTGTTTTGGGTCAAAGTCCAGTTCATGGGGCAATGGCAGCCTGGAGGTGGGGATAGAATAAAGGTAGGTGTGTGAGGAGATTGAGAAAAGTCAGGGGTGGGAGACTTTGAGAGTGGAAATGAACACAGTGTTTATGGTTTTATTTGGGGGTTTGGGTTATGTATGAATTTTCTCTTACAACAATGACCAAAGTGGAATTGTGTTTTGCATGACAATAAAAATGGGGGCGGGGGGGAGGAGAAGTGAACACTTACCCATTACCTTCAAGAATCTCATTTGTATTTATAGATTGAGTCTGTGTGCCCATGTAGTACACATGGGTCTGTCTAAAACAGTGATAGTGAACCTTTTAGACACTGAGTGCCCAAACTGCAAACCTCAGGCAGTATGTGAGCCCCCCACCTTATCCCAGCCAGGGGAGGGTGGAAGTGCTCCCATTGCTGGGCAGAGGGGTGGGTGATGAGAGGAATGTCCTCAGGCACATGTGGAGAGAGGGAAGGGAGCAGCCCCCTCTGGCAGACATGCCATAGGTTTGCCAACATGAGTCTAGATGGAGCTCACCAAAGGCATGAATAGAAATCTCCAGCCTCCTATGTCTACCCTTCTCCCAAGGAAACTTTGATTCCTGCCAGGAGGGGAGCAGAAGATGGAGGCCACAAAGATGGCCATTTTGATGCTTCCAGAGAGGGCTCCTGGGCTAAATCTTTTTAAATATTATTTGTGTATAAGAAATAATTCAAAGCCATTCTTAAAATCCCTATGTCTTTAAATGGGATGGAGTGCTCCAAGTTATGGAGGCAAGGGCTTAAATCCCTCCTTATCAAATTCCAGTTACACAAAGGCAAATAGTATCAAAAGCTATTTTTCTAAGCTGATAAACAGAATTCAGAGAAGTTCTAAAGGTTCATATATTGCAGACAATACAAAAGGTGAAAGAGTCTCCTTAGAAGGGAACTATCTCAACTTGACTATGAGAGAAATTTCAGATCTCAACCAAGGTGAAGTTTCCTGAAGTCTCTAGTGTAGTTAGCTGGGGATTGAGACATGATTAAAGCACTGGTTCCTCTCCATGTTGACTTAGACCTGGAGTATTTCTTTCCTTTCAGTGATTTCTCCCAAAAGAGAATTTGGAACTCTTTCTTCTCTTAAAGGTGGAAACCAGCAGCACCAGCATCTTTCCTCTTGTAAGCTCTCACCAACTACTCAACTCATACGTTAAACATCAACCAATAATAAGAGTGATGATGATAGCTAGCATTTATATAGCATTTACTATGGGTCAAAAGTGCTTTACAAACATATATACAAATAAAACAAAAAACATTTGATTTTTTAAAACCTTTGTCAAATAGTAACATGATTGTGTAATGGACAATGGAAGAATTTGACTGCAAGAAAACAAAGGTTTTTATGAAATCCTTGAATTTATATGAAGGGAGGATGAGAAGAAGGAATACGATTAATTGTACCAATTTGTCTTTTCCCTCCTTTCCTTTGCCCTCCTTTCTTAGCTGCTGAATATTTAGCCTTCTCCCACACCCCACCTGCCTTGGACAACGCCCTGATCTTGAGATAATCTTCTTTTGGTCCTGGCCGTCAAGGTGTTTTCCTTTCTTTTCTTTTCCTTTTACTCCTTCCTGATCTTGCCTTGTAATACATACTAAACCTTCCTCCCCTACCGAAAAAAGCAACAATAAATGAATGATACTAAATGTATTAAAAATACAATAGATGAGTGGTACTAAAAGGTGGAGAAATGCTATTGGGTATTTTGATGAATGTGTATGCATTATATTTTCATAACAAGAAATAAATATATTTTCATTTTAATATAAACATCACAAATATCAACACATTTCCATATACAATGAAAAATAGAAAAAGAGGCTTGTGAATGAAACCATGAATCTTTATTGTACAACACTTTCATTTTTTTCTAAAATGTCTATCAAACTTAACCAGATAGAACCAAAATTTCTTTGCTCATGTATCCCCTTGTGAGTTTCCTTCTTTCTTCAGTGTATTTTAAAATTTTTCCTGATATTCTTTTATTTTTTGTATTATCATCCTCCCTCTAACTCTCCCCCAAATATCCTCCCCCACCCCAAAAAAATTAAAACCCTTCCTTGTAACAAATAGCAAAACAAATTCACATGACTTGAAAATGTATATTTCATTCTGTACCTATGTTCTTCTCTGCCAAGAGATGGAAAGTATGCTTCATCATCAGTCTCCTGGAGTCATTACTAGTCACTAAATTTATCAGAATTAACATTTTAAAGTTGTTTTCCATTTATATCACAGTCACTGTATTAACTGTTCTCTTTCCTGTTTCTAACTTCACTTCACCCTACATCAGCTCAGACTAAGTTTCCAAAACTCTAAAGTGAAGAGTACCTTCATTTTATCATTTTTATCTTTCTTATGGCACAATCATATGATGTTCATGTTACAAAATTTTGTCAACTATTCTCCTGGTACCTAATTGGGTTCACTTTGCTACAACTAAAAGTACTACAATGACTATTTTTGTAACAATGAGTCCTTTCACACACATTTTTAATACCAGGTTTTCAGGTCTTATTGAGGTGATCAGTTTCTCAGAAGCAGAGTAGACTAATAAAAAGCAAATCAAAGGGGGCAGCTGGGTAGCTCAGTGGAGTGAGAGTCAGGCCTAGAGACAGGAGGTCCTAGGTTCAAACCCGGCCTCAGCCACTTCCCAGCTGTGTGACCCTGGGCAAGTCACTTGACCCCCATTGCCCACCCTTACCAATCTTCCACCTATGAGACAATACACCGAAGTACAAGGGTTTAAAAAAAAAAAAAAAGCAAATCAAGTCAAAACTGGATTTTTAATTTGTTGGATTCTATTCACTGCTCTGAGTCCTGGGAGCCTTTGCCTCCTAAAATCCAAGAAAAGCCCCAGTTATTTAACACCAAGTCCAGCCTAAAGAAACATTGATTGGTTTGTCCTTCAGAATTCTCACCAATCAGAGGAGAGGCATTTTCCTCTCTGAAGGAGTTAGTCAAGTTAGAAAAATCTGGTTTGAATGCTGCTTCAAACATTCACTATGTGTGACCCTGACCAGGTAAAAATCTCTTGCAGTTACAGTTTCCTTTCCTATAAAATGGGGATAATAAGATTACTTAGTTCAGTGGATTGTTTTAAGGATCAAATGAGATAGTACATGTTATAAAAATGCCAGCTACCTTTATTTTATTCTTTTGGTCATGATAAGAAAACATCACCCTGTCCTCCTGAGTACAATTATTATTTTTAACAAAGAGCTAAGAAGCTTAGATTATTTTATTAAGGACTGGTGATTAGCTTGGATAACATGTAGTCCATACCCTTCATTTTAGACTTTTTGGAAATTTAAATCTCAGAAAGTACAAATTACTTTTTCAAGTCCGTTCAGGTAGTGATGAAGAGAGCTGGAATTTGAACCCAGTTCTTCTTGTCCTTCCACTCCACCATACTGATTGGCCTGTAAGTAAGACAATTAGCCAGTTGCTAAATACTTGTATGGTGTGGTTGATCATGACATCAGCTAAAGAACAAAGCTTTTTTTTTTAATTTTTTAAAACCTTAACTTCTGTTTATTGACTTATAGGTGGAAGAGTGGTAAGGGTAGGCAATGGGGGTCAAGTGACTTGCCCAGGGTCACACAGCTGGGAAGTGTCTGAGGCCAGATTTGAACCTAGGACCTCCCATCTCTAGGCCTGGCCCTCAATCCACTGAGCTACCCAGCTGCCCAAGAACAAAGCTTTTTAATGAGGGTTCTTTACTGTTTGCCTCTTGGATCTCTTTAGCAGTCTGGTGAAGCCTATGGACCATTTCCCAAAATTATTTCTATTTCCTACATACATAATAGAAAAAAATGTAAAAGTTCAGCTAGAGAAGCTGATGAAAATAAAGAAGTATTTTTCCCATCCAAGTTCACAAACTCCCACCCCCACCCCTGAGTCCTACACATATGAGAAATCTCTGCTTTAAAGGAACAAGCAAAATTAGTTCCCCTTCAGTTTGAGCTGAGGCTCAGAGAGAAAAGTAAACATTAATCTCATCTGCATTTTTCATAATGTAAAAAAATGTAACATAATTATACCCCTAGGAAAACCCAAATTTCCCATAAATAGAAGAGCCTAAAAACAGATAGCATACTGTGTGTTTGTGTGCATACATGTACAAACACATATATATATGGAATAATATATATTTATATACATATTTTGTATACATATACACACAGAGTATACATATTGACACATAGGATGGAGTTTTATATATAGTATATTATACATAATATTATATAACATATATAATATATAATATGTGGTTGCATCTATATAAGTATAATGCTATATAATATATGATAGATAAATATGTATCTATACATATATATCATATATCATATACAGATAGATATAAACAAATACACACACATACAGTGTAGCCAGAACAGGACTAGCCTTCTGTGAAGTGACCCTTATGAGGTTCATTCTAGAATAGTTGTTCCATTTGGGTAAAAATTACAGAAACACTGTGATGTTCAATGAATTAAGAAAATATTTTCCCATCATCCTGGGTCATCGCTTTAGAGGGGTTAGAAAAAATGGAGAGAAAGAGAAATAATTGTAAAGGGAGACTGAAAGGTGTTAGTCTGTGAAAGCATGTGATGTAGAGAAATATGAGTGTGATTTACTGTGGGCATTTTTTGTAGAAATCAACAGTGGGGCATTTGAATTAGACCTTTTAAATCAGCTTGGCTCAGAGGAATGACAGAGAGATAATAAGATAACAATAAGAAGAAAATGCATGAGTTCACCACAGTGAGTTCATGTCTTCATCAGCTTATGGTCTAAACCTATATTGTATTACCTGCCTTCTCAAGCAGAAAGGAGGAGTGGAAGGGAAGGGGGAAAAAAAGAATGAGGCAGATTTTTGGACATAGCTGTGAGAGAATATGAGAATTTGTTTTTCTTGGATAAGCATATTTATTATAATTTATTACATATTTATAATAAATCCTATATGTTATGTTTTGCTACATATTATGTTATACATATTTAAAATAGTAACAAAAAAGACTATAGTGGGGGGTTTTCTATAATATTTTAATATTAGACATCAGTTCCTTCCCAGCTTTACTTGCCACCTCTACAATCATGGGCAACTTATTTCCTTTCTCTGGATTTCAGTTTCCTCATTTGTAAAATTGAAGGGTTTGTACTTGACAATCTCTCAGGTCCTTCCTTTCTATAGCTCTCTTCAGCTCATGTGCTAGACTTAATAATTATTTTCTGCGTTTGCATGTGCCTTACAACACTGATGCAGGACTGTAAGTCATCTTCCTACTTTTTATCTTTTAAGAGTGAAAAAAGAGCCCATTGGAATATACAGTCCCAAGCCTTGGCTGTTTACAAATCTACTATGAGATTGTGACCCAGGAGCTTCTAAAACAAATCTCTGATTAAAAACTTCAAGACTCAGGGGATTTGTCCAAAGCTGATTTTTCCTTCTGCTCTTGAGGAAATCAATGGGGTTGCAGTGGAATAAAGCACTGACTCTAATGTTAGAGGACCTAAATTTAAATTCCACCTTTGCTGAATGACCTTGGACAAGTTAATTAAATTCCCTAGAACTCAATTTTCATATCTGCAAAATGAAGGGGTTGGACCTGAATACTTCTGAGGTCACTACTACCACTACATTTATAATCTTATGAATTCCATTATACCTTGTTTCAGGTTATATTTCCTGAAATTTTGGAAATGCCCAATTGATTCATTTTCTCTCATTTGGTTTCCTCAAAAGAGTGTGTCTCCTTTTTTTCCCCCAGTGATCTCAATTTCTATGGACTGGATTTGGTTTTTTTTTTAATTCATTTTGGAAAGAATTTGTCATACACTCCATCAAGTAAAGCCAATAGGTATAACAGATGAGACTAGATCAGAAAACATATCCTATAAACATTGACCATAAATCCAGAACTCAAACACATACATAATTGGCTGTATTCCCAATTTCTTTAACTTTTCTTTGTTTAAAGTAGTTTTTTTGTTTCCCAGTTATGAAATATTCAAGCATTGACTTTTATTTTCTCCTTCCTATCTCTACACTTAAGGAAGGAAGGAAAGAAAGAAGTTCAAGTATTTCCATGTCTGAATGTTTTTTCCATCTTTTAAGCACAATAACATTCCTGACATAATTTGTTCGGTCATTCCTCAATTGACAAATACCTTTTTAGTTTCCATTTTTGTCACCAAAAAGAGCTACTGTATTTTTGTACATATGTGATCTTTTCCTTTTCCTTTGATCTTTTTGGGGTTTAGCCCTAGCAGTGGCAATATGGGTCAAATAATATGCAGTATTTAGTAACTTCTATGCATAATTTTCTTTCTAGGGTGGTTAGACCCACTAACAGAGCATAGATGTGCCTGATTTCTTGCAGTTCCTCCAATATCTGTCATTCTCTTCCTTCATCTTCTTTGGCAATCTGATAAGTGTGAAGAAGAAACTCAGAACTGATTTGACATTCAATTCTCTAATTATTAGTGATGATTTGGAGTGTTGTCTTTTTTTTTAATGTGGCTAGAGATAGCCTGGGTTTCTTCCCTTGAAATGTCTGTTTATATCCTTTTACCTTTTGCCAATAAGGGATTTCGTGTCTTTGTACCTTTTAACCAGGGCTGTGTGTGTGTGTGTGTGTGTGTGTGTGTGTGTGTGTGTGTAGCAGACTGTTCTAAAAGTATTAATGTCCATAAAGATATAAGAAAAAGTTTTAGTTATTAAGGCTTAAAACCATACTAAGTTTTTTGGAATAGCTTGTATGTATCTAGGAAATAAGATCTTTCTCAGAAAAACATCCTTCAGACACTTTTTCACTCATTTATTATGTCCCTTCTAATCTTAGCTGTATTGAATTTGGTTGTACAAAAACTTTTCAATTTTATGTAATCAAAATTATCCATTTTATCTCTATGGTCATCTCTAAGTTTATCCCTTGTGGACTTTTCCCCTAACCATAGATCTGATCGGCAATTTTCTTCTTTGTTTCCAAAAGTTATTTATAAAAGAACATTTTATATCTAGATAACATCCATATGGAATGAGGTATGAGAGTTTGGTCAAAATGCAATTTCTTCCATAATTCTTTTTTATTTTCCCAGGATTGGAGGCTTACTCCAGTAGCTTGGATCTTTGTATTTATCAAATCTTAGGCTACCAGGTTAGTTTGTTTCTTCATTTAGTATGCCTCATCCATTACATTGATCAATTCCTATTTTTTTTTAACAAGGAATAAGATGTTTTGAAAACTATTGCATCGTAGTATGTTTTGAAAATTCGTTGTTATATCCCCTTCATTCTTACTTTTGGAGACTGAGGTTGTACAGTGGATAGAGTGCTATCCTGAAAGACTGACTTCTGATCCAGCCTTTGAACTTCCTAAATGAATGATTGGTTAGTGTGGCTTAATAACTGCAAGAAACCAGTTTCATACATGATAAAAATGAAATTATAGGGAATTAGTACTTTTACCAAGTATGGAGCTTGCTTCTTGGCTGTCAAATTTTGAATTACATTAGTTCTTCAACTCCAATCTTTACCAAAGACAACAAGGTGATTATTTCTACTTCATACTAAATATTTCTTTTAATACAAACTAGGTTAATCATCCTTTGTCAAGGAATTTAGTGCCAATGGAGCATTTCAGCCTATTATATAGAATCAAGCAAAAAAGTGTTTTGGGCAGTGAGCCTCCAATCAGTAACAATGACAGCCCAGCTAAAGTGTATCATTGGTTTTCTTTTGACCAATCATATTTTCTTGGTTTCAATTTTAGCAAGTTTGAATATGCCCATTCGTCTCAATCTTGGTATGAATTTTAATTTCAAATGATCATATATATTTTGTCTTACTTCTCATCTCCAAGATTTTACCATCTACACAATTCCTGGTTGTTTTTTTTGTTTTTTTGTTTTGTTTTTGTGGCCCAGACATGCTTTGTATTCCTTTGAGCCATGATAATGAAAGTCTTAAAATGAACATTTCTTTCAGAGCTCACTTACTTTTTATGTATTGAAACTATAATTTATAAAGAAAAACATTGTTTAATAGAAATATACTCTATTCTTTGAGATTCTCACTAACATAGGTAAAATATTTAGACATTCACTTCCATGAATGGAATGGTTTTTGTCTTGCTTCTTCATTCTGTTGTTGGTCTTTAAACAAAAGTCTATACCCATAAGCAGCTTGATTTCTCTTGTTATTAACAAGCATTTTTAACTGCCTGCTATATGTTAAGAAGTATGTTGAGGTAGAAGGGCAGGGAATGATGTGCCATGAAGTCAAAACCAAGCAGAGCCACTAATGAAAAAAGGAAAGTTGTCTGAAAAGTTCTGAGCTTTCTATAAAGAAAGAATTTAGGATGATTTTAATGCTTTACCTTCTAGTCCTCCATTCAGAGGCAACTAAGGAAGTTGAAAAGATGTTGAGTATCAAATACAGAATCAATCTGCAAGGTAATAAGTTTTCAGGTGATCAGCTTTTCCTGGCAGAAGCATGATATTCCCTAAAGCCAAAAGCAAACAGAGACAGTCTGGAAACATACAAGTGACTTTTCTCTAAAAGAGCAGCAGAACCAGTGAAAAATGAAGCCAGAGAAAGAGCCACTTCAACAAAAATCAGCAGCAGCAGCCTGGTGAAGAAGTAGTGAATAAAACTTGCATGAAAGGGGCAGCAGAGGATAAAGGGTACAATTTGGTCTGTAAAGAGCAAGAGGAGATAGGAGCGATGAAGAAATGGCAAGAGAACTACAAGACTTTAGGAACTAAAAGGGTTGGAATAGGCAGTTAGTGGCAATAGAAAGACATGGCGGGTCGCCAAAAGCCTGAAATGTGTGACCAAGGTCTTCGCAGTCACAATATGAACAGGCATTACGGAAGCAAGTCAGATATTATTTAATGTTGAGGTTTGGCAGAAGGTTCTATGGAATAAGATTTTTGCCTATTAATCAGTCACATTTTTGGATCTTTCATATATAGATCCAACCAGTCAAATGCCTCAAAGGATGGCAGAAAAGGTAGGAACTCAGAATGGGCTAAGATGAGCAAGGAAAACTATGCAAATACGTCTATATAAATATACATTTAATCTACATTGCAGAGTTGATCAAAGAGGATGGGACAATAATAAATGCAAGGAACTAAAGGTAAAATGGTTCAATTCTTATTTCTTATTTCACTTGTATTTTCTTCACTAAGGAAAGTTATCTTTGAACCACAAAATATAAAATAAAATTGATAAAATGAATATGAAAGTAAATAATAATATCTAGGAAGGAAATAAGGACAGGAGATTCAGGAAGAGACATAGATTTTCACATATGACTTTTTTTCTTTTTTTTTCCTTTTTTAAGATATTTTATTTTCTCAATTACATGTAATAATGAGTTTCCAAAATCATAAGATCCAAATTTTTTCCCTTCCTCCCTACTGGAGACAGTAAGCAATTTGATTTGGGTTATACATGTATTATCGTGCAAAACATACTTTCCATATTGGTCATTGTTGTAAGAGAATACTCACATAAAATCAAAACATAAAAACACAAACTAATATGAGAAACAATATGCTTTGATCTCCATTCCAACTCTAGCTTTCTTTCTCTGGAGGTGGATCACATTCTTTGAGATCTGACCACTTTTTAAAATTTTGTTTTGCTCAAATATTGTAAGGGGTGGAGTTACACCTTTCCCACTTCAATTTAAGGACCACAAACTTCAATAGTAATAATTACACAATCAGTAAGGCAAACTACTTTTAAAAACTAAATTTTGGGGGGCAGCTGGGTAGCTCAGTGGAGTGAGAGTCAGGCCTAGAGACGGGAGGTCCTAGGTTCAAACCTGGCCTCAGACACTTCCCAGCTGTGTGACCCTGGGCAAGTCACTTGACCCCCATTGCCCACCCTTACCAATCTTCCATCTATGAGACAATACACCAAAGTACAAGGGTTTTAAAAAAAACTAAATTTTTAAGAATTTTCTTAATGATTAATTTTTTAAGTCCTTAAATAAATTGAGAAGATGATAAAGCTCTAAGAGCTTTCAAAGCAAATTATATCACATAGGAAAGAGTTGGTGACTGGCTAAGAGTCATCCATTCCCCTTAGCCAATATATAAAGACATCAATTGAGTCCATCATTAATTCAGTCCATTAGCATAGTGTCCCAAATCTGGAAATTCATCATTTTTTTCAGGAGTGAAATAGGCAAACCCTTTGCACCTTTACCAGAAGATAGCAAAGAAAGTGGGGAGAATGAAGTCAGAGTTAATATTACATTCTATCCCTCCCTTTCTGACCCTGTTAATGGAGAGACTGAACCAGTAGAATATAAATCATCTAATTAAGACCTAAAGAGACATACCAATAGCCATCTGAAGACCACTCAAGAAAGGAGAACCATCACTCTGATTTTCTGCCTTCTGTCTGGAAAGTGGCAAGATTCAGAGCTGATACCTTGAGGGAGTCAAAGAAGAACAATGTTTCCCTATCTCCCACCTCTGTGAGAGACTGTGAAAACATGGTCACCTCTGTCCTATCAGTTTTTGTTAGAAGTTTCCAAGTAGCAGGTGCAGCTAGGTGACTCAGTGCATAGAGAGTCAGGTCTGGAGATAGGAGGACCTGGGCTCCGATATAGGAACAGATACTTCCTAGCTGTGTGACCTTCAACAAGTCATTTAACCCACATTGCCTAGCCCTTATTGCTCTTCTGACTTGGAATTGAAGTTAAGGGGGAAAAAAGAAGGAAGAAGGACGAAGAAGGAGAAGAAGGAGGAGGAAAAGGAGGAGGAGGAGGAGAAGGAGGAGGAGGAGGAGGAGGAGTTGTTTCCATTGCTGCAGAGAATGACAGCCCTTTTATAAAAACTTATTAAGAGGGGCAGCTGGGTAGCTCAGTGGATTGAGAGCCAGGCCTAGAGACAGGAGGTCCTAGGTTCAAATCCGGCCTCAGACACTTCCCAGCTGTGTGACCCTGGGCAAGTCACTTGACCCCCATTGCCTACCCTTACCAATCTTCCACCTATAAGTCAATACACAGAAGTTAAGGGTTTAAAAAAAATAAAAATAAAAATAAACTTATTAAGTTAGTCTGATAATCACTGAACAAAACAGTGAAGGTGGGTCATGAAACCCACAACCCCTTAGGGTAGCCCTAAAAATGGTGAGGAAAAAACCATTCAGTTCATTTTAGGTAATCAATCAGCAAGTTCAATTGCAATTTGGATGAGTAGGCTCAGATAGGATTCTATACTTGTTACAAGGAGGGATTTTTACTTGAGGTAGATGATGGGAGAAAGAGGGAAATAATAGATTCAAAAGAAAATAGAGTCAATAAAATGTTTTAAAATGCACATAATGAAACAAAAAGAAATTCAAAGGAGCACACAACAGAGCCACTTTGTAACTTCCTTGTTAAATCCAACATACAATCTTTGAAAATAAACCATATGCAACAAAAATCTGTGGCTTCGTAACTTGGTTGTTTTACACATACTGGAATATGTGTGATTACTGATTATTCTTAACTTCACAATAAACGTAAAAGAAAGTTTTAAAAAGAGATCTGAGAATTTTAGTGGGCTGCAATCTCAATATGATTCAACAGAATATTTTGAAAAAAAAGGCTAATGCAAAATTAAATCACTATATTTTACTGGTGTGTTTATAGGACAGTAAAACAGGGAATACCCCTGCCTATGAAGAACTAAAAATGAGCATCACATAGAGGGCAATGAGATGAAAAGTAGGTGTGAAACCTAACTAATGAAGAACTCCAAAGAAGAGCAGGAATAAAGGATATAGTCAAGGTATTGTATAATGGGAAGAGAAGATCAGCTATTTAAATGGCAAAAGTAAGAGATAAAAGGTGGCTAGTCACAGTATTCCGCTGGTATCCTCTCAATAATCAGAAATAAACATTCAAAGTCTTCAGCATATAATGGTGGACCCTCTTGTAGTGAATCTTTGGGAGAACATGGACAACATTTATATGTGACTAGCAAGTATTGATGGTTGCAATCTGCATCTCAACAGGAATCTCAAATCAATCAGAATGCAAACCATTTGAATATTCAGATTAAAGTGCAGAATTATCCGGGACTAGGCAGTTGATGGTCCTATTCTACTCTGCTTTAATCAGACTACATCTGGAGTATTATGTTCAGTTCCCAAAATCATATTTCAGGAAGGACACTGATAAACTGCCGAGTACCTAGAAAAGAGTGACTAGGATGGTGGAGGTCTATGGAAATGGCCCAAATGAAGATTGACTGAAGACTCAGGGAATAGATCATAACTTTCGGCAAGCTATCATGTGGAAAGATCAGACTCATTCTCTTTCACCCCAAAAGGAAGAGCTAAGAGCAATGAGTGAAATTGCAAAGAGGCAAATTTAGCTTTCATATAAGAAAAATCTTCCTCCCAGAGCTATCCACAAGTAGAATGGGTTGCCTCAGGAGATAATAAGCTATTTTTTTTGCCAAAAGTCTTCCAGGAAAGGCTAGATGACTCCTCTTCAAAAATACTCAAGAAATTATTTTCTGAGGTCCCTTCAAACTCTGAAATTCTATAACTGTAGTTCTGTGAAGCAGTTCTTTACCTCAACAAAGAAGTTTTCTAGAAAACTATTTTCTTTTTCATTAGTGTAAGAATCTACATATTTCATTATGGGGGGCTGAGATTTATCATACTTAAGGATTTTTCCTGCCATTTACTCTGCTATTCTATTCTAATTGGATAATTTGCTATTTTTATTGCTATGATTTATGGTTCTTTCTTGCTCATTTGGTACAGTAGGTATTGAAAGGAAGCTCAATCCATATTTCTTCCCATACTGAACCCAAGTAATATGCGATTACAGAGTAAATTTGAATACCTATTAAAATATACCCAATTCATATTGCTGATTACAAATAATTAATGTAGTAAATTATCTGATTATTCCTTCACAATATGGCTAACTACTTCTTTGAAATTTCATGACAACAATAAAACTACTTGTGTTTCTATGTCCTTTTGAAGTTTGCAAAGCATTTTCTTAGCAACTACAATCCTGTGAGAGTACAGGTAATGCTAGCATTATCATTCCCTTTTTACAAGTGAAAACACCTGGTCCTAGGGCAGTTAAATGATTTGCCTCTTACCACACAAAATGGTTGGGTATGCCTTAGTATCTGATGTTCTGGTAAAACCCAAGGAACCTGACATTCCCTGATTGAATTTTGTAAGGCTGGTTATGAGTTTTCTACTGGTCAGCATTTTATGCTTTCTAATTTATTTTTCAATTCAGCTTATTCTTCTACTTATTCCTGTTTTTCCCTTCCATCCAAAACCACATATTTTGCATACTCCCTTGTTAATTCCCATCATAGTATAGAGGGAATTATACCATTATGAGTTGGTTAGGTTCCTAAAGTTAGTGAGCAGTTAAGATTAAAATCACATATAGTGATAATTACCCTTAAGAAGCCTCTAAATGACCTCTAAGGAAAAGCATCTTTAAATAGTTACAGCTAGAAAAAGACTATTGTTTCTTTAAATAACAGCAATCTCTATCAGAAAGCATATGAATCTATAATAAGTGTGATGGGAACAATTGAATATTGTATTAATTAGAATTTTATACCTTGGACTTCATCCCCCAGTTCTTCAGTATGTCCCAGAATTCCTTTTAATCTCTCTTCCATGTGCATGGTTTTGGGAGAGCTCACTCTTGACTCTAGCCTTTTAGTTTCCCTTTTGCTTCAAGTTAATTTTTGATAAATCTTTATAAAATATAATACTTAGTTATTGTATATTAATTTTAAACTTTTCAATATTCATTTGGTTTTTCCCTATATCCGGTTAAATTATACATCAGAAGGGAGGGAAGAACCAGAACTTCTCAAATGGAAAACAAAAATGGGTAACAATTTATCTGGCAGGGAAAATTATGGTTTGGAGGGGATTATATTAGATGGTGATCCTACTAGATAACTTTTTCTTTTTGCTTGCTCTTTCATGAGACAAACACAAGGAGGTGCAAATGAACATAGGAAGATTCTAGATGACTTTCTAGTGCCTTGTCTCTTTTAAATCTTTCTGATTTAACCTGTGTATAGCTTGTTTATACATATTTGTTTGTTTGTTTGTTGTCTTCCCAAATAGATGATAAGTTCTTGAGGTCAGGAACTATCTTTCAAGTCTTTTTGTATCTTCATCACTTAATACAGTGCCTGGCACATGGTATGTGCTTGAAAACTCCTTATTGACTGATTGATCAGGAATACTAGGAAGATTGATCAAGGCTGTCCTTCTCACAAGTTTAAGTCTCCACAAGTTTAAGCAGAAATCCATCTGTAAGTATAAAGAAGAGGAAGTTCTAGAACAACACTGGGTGCAGAAGATCACATTATGAGAAACATGCAAGAATTGACATCTTACACTTAAGTCAATATTGTAGTATAGAGAGAGGGGGGTCATATAGTTTTTTCAAGCTTTGGCTGAGTTCCTACTTTATGTGCATGAAGACAAAGGGATAGCCTCCAGTGTTCTCACACAAACATTTGGAAATAGACTTAGACCAGTTGCTTACTACAGCTCTAAGTTAGATTCAGTGATTTGTGGTATGCCTAGTTGTTTAAAAGCCATAGCTGCTGTAGCCATCATGATTAGAAAATCTTCTTCCTTGGTATTAGGGAGTGAACTGAAAGTATTTTCCCAACACCAAGTGGAATCTACTTTAAGAAACACCAACTTACAAGCATTCACTTCTCAGAGATTATCAAGATACCAAGTGATCCTGTTGGCTAGTGAAAATATAACTTTTCACCGGTGCAGAAACTTAAATCCTGCTACTCTGATTCAAGATTTACCTCTGGAAGGAGAAAGTCTACACATCTGTGAAGATGCACTTAACATCATGCATAAAACAAGACCTGATTTAGATAAGCCAATGAAAGACCCCGATATTACCTTATTCACAGATGGATCGTCATATGTAGTAGACAATCAGAGATATACCGGAGCAGCCATAGTGACAGCCTCTGAAACCCTTTGGTACTCATCATTACCATCTACCATGAGCGCTCAAGGGGCAGAATTGATGGGCCTAATATACCCTCTAAAAATTTCAGAAAATCTCAAAGCTAACATTTTTACCAATTCTCGTTATGCTTTTTCGAGTGTCCATCATTCGGCTAGAATTTGGAAAAATCGAGGTTTCATTACATCAAATGGCAAACAAATAGGGTATGGCAATTTAATTAATCAGTTGTTGGATGCAATCCAATTACCAGCCCAAGTGTCAGTCATCCATTGTAAAGCTCATACAAAAACCCAAGGACCAGTGGAATTAGGGAACAAATGAGCCCACGTGACAGCCAGATATGCAGCAAGATATGGACCTTTGACAATTCTGAACTTATCTTTGGTGGAGGAAGAAGATCTCAAAAATGCATACTCCCCAAAGGAAGTGAAGGATTGGAAGAAACATCATGGTGCATACCTTGTTAACGGAGTTTGGTTAGGAGCAAATGGAAAATCTATGTTACCTAAATCCTTATATTACACCTTTTGCAATGCACTACACCAGAAAGGGCATTATGGAACTCTGGGCATGGCAGATTCTATAAATAGGTATTGGAATACAAGGGGCATATATGAAGTTGCTATGAGAATTTCACAGAGGTGCAAAATTTGTATGCATTACAACCAGACAATCACAAAAGTTCATAGTCTGGGAGGAAAACCTTTAGCGTACACACCATTTGAATGCTTACAAATTGATTACATCACAATTCCAAGGAGTAAAGGTTATAGATATGCTTTAATAATAGTGGATAGATTAACTAAATGGCCAGAAGCTTTTCCAGCAAAGCATAACACCTCAGCTTTTGTCGTGAAAATCTTACTAAGAGAATTAATACCTAGATTCTCAATACCATTACATATTGCATCAGATTCTGGGTCCCATTTCGCAAATAAGATTCTAGCTACAGTTTATGAAACATTAGGAATAAAGAGACATCTTCGCTCAATATTTAGACCCCAGTCCAGCGGACAGATTGAACGGGTGAATAAATCTCTAAAAAATCTTGTGGCAAAATTGTGCAGAATCTCATATGAAATGGCCTGATGCATTGCCATTAGCACTATTCCACCTAAGAAGCCAACCCAACAGCATTACACATATATCACCATTTGAAATGCTGTATGGACATCCACCATTCCATGGTAAAGCACCTCAAAGCATTCACAAATTATCACACCTAGGTATGGAATGCAAGCTATATGAATATATCAAATTGCTCAAGCAACGATTAAATCAACTTCACAAATTAGGCTTGATACATCAAAGAGTACCTTTTGATTTTGATCTACACAACTTCCAACCTGGAGATTATGTTTACACCAGAAACTTCGCTAGGAAGTCTGTGTTAGAACCCAAGTGGCTTGGACCTTTCCAAATAATTTTAACAACTCCAAGTGCAATCAAAATTGAAGGAAAAGATCCGTGGTTCCATGTCACCCATGTCAAGCCAGCTAAAGACATGTCCCAACAACAACGACCACAAGACCCAGAAACTATACAACACAAAGATCAATTAGCACCAACTGATCAATCAAGCAAGTCCTCAGAAAAATCCAAAATCTATACATAAGACCATAGAAACAGAGAAGCAATCAGAACAACAATCAGAGCATGAGTCAGAAGCAGAAGTAGACCAAGAGCCAGTAAACAATCAGATTTTACACCCAAATGATTATCCCAATCTCAATCACTTAGAAGAATCATCTGTAAATAATTATGACAATAGAAAAAAATCAATGAAGGAAGAAGACACAACATTTGATTTGCAATCAATACCAGATCTAGAAACTGATGACGACGAATGAATGAAAGCACAAAGGCTTAATCATGAACTCTTTTTTTTGTTACCTATAATAATCATCTTTATTGAAAAATCACAAAAGAAAAGAAGAGAAAATAATCATATATGATAGACATTTAAAAATTTGTTTCTGACTCAAGTCAGAAGGTGACAAGCGCTGGTGCATCAAAACAATACAAGTAAGAAGTTGACAAGCGCAGGTGCATCGAACACCTCACTTGTTGCTGACTTCGCAGATCTTCACGAGGACAGCAAACCTGAGAACTACAAAGACATCTGTGACCAAATACATCTATCGTAAGGAGGACATCCACACTGTGAAGAGGAACATCGGATCAGCATTGGACACATGTATTTGGAAAGAGATAACTTACACCCAACAGAATTCTCACTGCACACAACACTAGATTCCATCCAAGCAGTACATGCTAATTGCAAAAGAATTCCAGTGGAGTAAGTATGTAACACATCATTACACGGATAAGTCACTAGACAACACATAAAACATTTTCCTGACTTCACATTTACATATGAAACACAAAACTTACACTTAAGAGAGAAGAACTTGTCTGCCTTAGCACAATTTTCCTTTTGGTACAGACACCGTTCCACTCAAATCACCTGACATGTCATGTACATATGTAATTTTGCTTACTAACCATTAGTAATATGTTTTACTAACACACAGGGACAGTTTCGTTAGTTTAGTAAGTTAGTACAGGGACAGTTTTCCTAAAATTTTCTTTGTAAATATTGTACATAGCAAAGGTCTATGGTTTAATCAATAGACTTACAAAAATATAGGCTTACTTATTATTACTAACATTTCTAACATAGGCATAAGTGTACTAACCTATTCATACACTAACTTTAGCAAGAGAACTAGAATTTAGAAGCTTATTTGCAAAAAATATTTGCAAAAATTTTCTTAGTTAATATTATCTAATTAGTTCATAAAATTAGATAGATGCATAGATAGGATTCATTACTTTGTTCTAGTTAGCAAAAATTAGCCTTAAAAATGTGTGAATGTTTAAATGTAATTGTTTTCCTTTCTGTTCAAAATTTTTTTGAAAAACTGAAACCCCCATTCCTTTCCTATGCTTTTACCTTAACCCGTCTTAGTTTTAGCTTAGTTTAGTTGTAGCATAGTTTAGGAGATAGCAACCTTTTATTATTTTGTCAACTTAGGGATAAGAGCTTAGTGAGAATTTAGCTTAGTGTAAGAGTAGTAATCCCTTAGACTTTAATAACTATTAAAATGGTGCTAGTTGCACATTTTAAAAAGAAAAGGGGCATTTGTAATATAGAGAGAGGGCGTCATATAGTTTTTTCCAGCTTTGGCTGAGTTCTGAAATCAGATAGGGGTTTGGAATCTTGAGGAAAAGTCAGTTGGTTTGGGTCTCCCGTGGAGGGAGGTTGTCTGACCAGCCAAGCTGCCTCCTTACCTATCTGTAGAATTGAAATTTAGCCTAGCTTTGAAATATTTATTTAAGAAATTGTTATTTTGGATAAACCCTTTATATCTTCCTTCCCAATATTATTTCCTACCCTCCCTCCCTTACCTTATATGTCTGTGGAGTTAATAAGGAGAGTAATTAGAGGGGAGTTCAAATTCGTGAAGGGTTAACTATAATTGACAATATTAAATATAAAGAAACTAGTCAGTCATCATTTATTCCCTTTAGATATCAAGAGCACTTTGTAAGCTTGAGTTAAAGGCAGGTCCTTACTCAGACTCCATCTCTGCCTCCCTTCTCCCACCTGAGGTTCCTGAGACAACTGTTAGGACTTCCTTAATCCACTTTCCTGTCAGATCATCCTTTTGAAAATAATAAATCCTTTTGTGTTTCAACAGACTTATTAGTATAATTGGTCAGTAGTTATTAAGAGAGGGAAGAAGAGGGAAAGAACTAACATACTCTGGGCTTGAAGGGAAGCCGGGTATCCATCTTGGAGGAAGGTGTAACTTCAAAACAAGTCCCTTCCTGTGAAATTAACTAAGCCTGTTGTTAATTTCAGTTTAGTCTATTTCCCTCAGCCTGTGTTTAAGTCTGAGTCCTGGTCTATAAGCCCTGCTGTATTTGCCTATTAGATTAATTCTCCCTCTCCCTGAAGATCTTATTCCTTCAGTGTTAAACTCCTGACTTCAGCCCTATTATATCCTGAATCTCCTTATTCCAGCCTACCTGTAGCCTAGATTTACTATCTTAATAAATCCCTGATAACCTCCTTTCAAAATTCCCTTGTACCACACACCTTTCCTCAAATTATCCCCATTACAATATTCTCTCTCTCTCTCTCTCTCTCTCTCTCTCTCTCTCTCTCTCTCTCTCTCTCTCTCTCTCTCTCTCTGTCTCTCTCTCTTTCTCTCATAAAAATTGCTTCAGAAGATGATTTCTTTAAGGAGTACTTTACACATTAATCCCAAGTCAAATAAAAAGTGATTCAACAATAGCTTCATAAAATATTAAAGCAGGAAAAGATGCTGAAAATAATCTAGACTAAGAGGGCAGCTATCCACCGACTCAGTGGATAGAGAGCCAGGCCTAATTCAATTCAAATCTGGTCTCAGACACTTTCTTGCTGTGCAACCCTGGCCAAGTCACTTAACCCTCATTGCCTAACCCTTATTACTTTTCTACCTTGGAACCAATATACAGTATTGATTCTAAAGTGTAAAGTAATAGTTTAAGAGAAAAAAGAAATACTTATTCAGTGGTTGATTTAATGAATGAGCATACATTTTTTTCCTTGAATTACACAGACAGGAATTAAATTTACTTTGTGAGTGACCAGATCCTTTCTTCATTTAAAATTCCTTCAACCAGTACATTCCTATCTTCTAATAAAGTATTCAGAAACAACAGAGAAAAGTGAGAACCCATGTGTGAATATCCCTTTAAAAAAAAAAAAAAAAAAAAAAAAGCTTGAACAGTGACTTCTAAATGCTCAGTATTTGGCCTTGCCCCAGATTTCTGCTTGGTTCAAATATAATCTGCCAATGAATAGCTGTAAATAAAATGGGCCAGTTACAAAAGGTAAATCCAAGAGGAGTCAGTCAGATAATGGATGTTTCTTTGTATATAAAGAAACAGCAAAAGCTATTTTTGTCCTTACTATACTGTCAGTCACTTCTTAATCACTGGCCAAAATCCTCTGAAAGCCCAGGATATGCCTTTAGTCTGAATGGGTTTTCCTCAGTATGAAAAGATCTGTCATCCTCCCCTCTTGGGTCATTTAAGGACAATAATTGTATCTAGAAGATCAGGATCAAATCATATTTCTGTGGTTCTGTGGGTATCTAGTTGCTAGAAGTAAATTTGTGGGTCTCTGTATTCTTTTCCTGAACTAGTGAGGTAGAGTTCATGATACAATCTCAGAAAACACCTTTCTTCCTTCCCACCCAACCCCCCCACCCCCACCTGCACTCCAACCACAGAAAAATAAAATAAAATTATAACTGACCTTCAACAAAATGAAGCAGGCAGTTCCTTACTAGAAGGATTAAGTCATCCTATTTACTTAGATGACAGTCTGCTAAACACATTTGACCTGACAGTTTTTAGATATTATAACTTAAGTGCATATTTCTTGGCTAATGTGATCTTTTTCTGCAACTTGTAGTTTTCTTACCTGTTTACAATATTATATTTTCATCTTCCTTCTCCCATATTCCACCTTGGTTTTATTCAACTGGGTAGAAATGTATATTTCCCTGGAGTTTGAATAATGGAAACCTTCTACATCAACATTCAGGTTCCAAGATTTTCTACATAAAGTAACCATCAAGTTATATCATAGTTTCCAAAAAAAAATTTTATAAATGTATCCTGGGGAAATATTTCATATCAAGGCTAGTGGACCCAATGCAATCAATACATCAACAAATAGCCTTTCTTAGAGAAATCCTGAGGTGTGAATAAACAAGTAAAACATCTTCTCTTTCCTGTCCATATTCAATTTAGGAAAGGAGTGGTGGAAACAATTCTGCTAAGCACACTCCAAAGAGCACAATAAAATGGGTCTTGTAATCAAACAAATAATACATTCTAATTCCCCCCCCAGAAAGATAATAAAATTGAGAGTACACTAACTGCTTAAATGGGATAAACAATATCAAGAAAAAAGACTCAGTTACATATCTAATTCAGAATTGGATGAATGGCCAAACTTAAGGAATAGTTATTAACATTTCAGGGTCAGCTTCTCAAGAGATCAATAGTGAAGTACTCTGCGGATATTTTCTAGGTCTTGTGTTTATTAATATTTTTTCAGTTACTTGGATATAGGTATAGATGGCATGCTTATCAAATCTGCATATGATACAAAGCTCAGAGGGAAAATTGATATACTAAAAGACAGAAAATAGGGATAAAAGTAAGGTCTTACACTTCGGGTTCAAAAAAATCAATTTTACAAGCTCATTATGAATTAATAGTGTAATGCAGCAGACAGAAAAGCTAATGGAATTCAGGATGACATTTAAAGAGACAAGAATGAAGAGGTGACCCTCTCTTTGTGCTCTGTTCTGGTCAAACCATATTTGGAGTATTCTATTCAATTCTGGATTCTGAAGTTTAGGAAGGGCATTAATAAACTAGAGAGTACCCAGAGTTGTGTAATCAAAATAAAAGATTTTGAGTCTATGCTATAGAGTGATTGGTTGAAAGAAATAAGAGTGTTTAGCCTGGAGAAGAGAAGCCTTAGGAAACATGATACCTCTGTTCAAATATTTGAAGGGCTTTCTTGTTGGGTTATTCTTGTTTTGTTTGGTTCTGGCAAGTAGAACCAAGTAGATAAGGCAAATTTAAACTTGACTTTAAAAAAATCTTAACAATCCAAAAGTGGAATGATCTACCTTTAGAGGGGATAGGTTTGGAGGTCTTTAACCAGAAAGAGAATGATCACTTTTTAAGAATGTTATAATGAGAATTCTTTTTCAGGAACACTTTGGAGTAGAGTTAAGATTCCTTCCAACTCTAGAATTCTATGATTCTATAATTCATTATTGTTGTCACTAGTTTGGGTTTGTTTTTTTATAATTTGCCAATTGGCTAATTCATCTCAAAATTCACCCATAGAAAAATAAATATCTGATGCCCAAATCAAATAAGATCATTTGGACCAAACACATACATATCACAAAATAAAATAGATGTGATTTTCCTAGAGGATGAGAAAAGGAGTGGGATATTACATAAAAACTTATAAGCACATGGAATTTCAGAAAAATGTTTAGCACCACACAAATATGGAAATCTATCATAAGGCAGAGTGGCTAGTTGGTGCACAAGGCTGGAATTAGGAAGATTTGAGTTCAAATCCAGCCTCAGAAACTTACTATGTGACCCTGGACAAGTCACTTAAACTTGTTTGCCTCCAGTCCTTGCCTGTAAAATGAGCTGGAGAAGGGAATGGCATGCCACTCCAATATATTTGCCAAGAAAACTCAAAAGGTGCCCCCAAGGACTAAGACACAACTGAAATGACAAACTGAACAACAATCATAAAGTATCTATAAAATTAAGACATAATTTTAACAATAACACTAAAAACAGACACAGAAGTATTCCTTCAAAACAGAATAATATTATCTATTAGAACCCTTCCCGGATCTCATTGTGCTTACATGATATAAAGTTGTCCATATGGGAAGAAGGTGAGTGAAAAAAACAGAAATAGAGAAAGCTAGAGAAACAGAAACAGAGCTGAGATTCTCTTCTGCCTTCCAGAAGGGAGAAAGAGGAAGATGTGTGTGCATTGTCCCTATATCCTTCCTCCTGCTTCCAGTATGGTCACCTGTAAGAGTATAACAAAAATTACTTTCCCACTTTCATGGCTCTCTACTGTCTAGTCCTCAGTTCCTTATGAAAATAGGAGACAAAAATCACATCTTCTATATTTCAAGTTCTAGGTCAGATTCCATGGTCATTGGGAATGACATCAGTTTTAAAGAACATGTTGCTTTGAACTGGATACAGCTATACTCTGATAATAGCAGAAAAATGTTGCCTCTCAACTATATTCATATGGTATACACTGTAGTGCAGAGATGCAATCAAACCTGCAAAAGGCTAACTGCAGAATTCCTGACTAGGGGCAGTTAATCCTGGAGGCTTGGTTAGAGCAGGAGGGTCAACTGAGCTGGGTCTTTGGGCTGAAACCTGGCCTTGAGTCTGTGCCTTTTCTCTTGAGATTTTGTAGTTTAGCTAATTCCTCTGGATCTCCCTGACCTTCCCTATCTCAATCCCCATTTCCTTTCCTAATTTCCTGTGGGTTTGGGGAGAAGGGTGGATTTAGGTGTAGCAATCAAACTTTGAAGACTTAGGTTTTCCTCCTAGTTGAGTAGGGCTTACCCTTGATACAAATTATCTCCTGATTCATTGTGTGTAACTTCCCTAACCTTAAAGGCAACAAAGCCTCCCCGGCTGAGTGGGAGCAGGCTCTCGCTCAGTTTGCCCCATTCCTGTGTCCCTCCCCCACCTGGAGCTTCTCCCTAGGTGGTTGTTAGGGTAACTTTGTATCCCTCCGACCTTTATAATCAACACTGAAACTTAATAAACCCTGTTGTTATTTAATCAAACCTTTTGCTAAATCATTGGTTGAATGATAAAAGAGGGATAAGGAGAGAAAGGAATAGTTTCTCTTTGGGTCCTGAGGGGAGTTGGAGGCATCCGTCTTGGAGGAAGTGGTGATCTCTATACTTCCTCTGAGAAGCCCGTCTATTTCACAGACAGGGAGGAGCCTGGGGACTCCTTCTTTGTGAACTTGAGAAACTGACTAGAAAGTCCTCTAGTTAGTTTCAAACCATTTCTGACTGGCCCCAACCTTTGTCTGTAGAAGTGCTCTTCCTACCTGAAGGGTTCAACCTGTTTCTCTTCAGTGTCCTCTGTCTCAAGCCCATGTACCCAGGCTGTGTCTCCCTGTTGCAACTGCCTGCCCAACTACCTCATCCTCTCCCCTTGCCATTCATTATACTTCAACGTCTTATATTTCCCTAAACTCAGCCATTCCCTTACATCTATCCTACCACCTCGATCTACTACCTCCACTATTGTACCCTCCTTTCTCACCTACTGGCTTAGGGACCCACAAACCCCATCCACTTGCTTTATCCCCTTATTACAACACTAACATGAGCTTTTAGCAAAAACCTAATTTTTTCTAAAGTTGGAGAAGAGAGTAGCTATTATTATTTCTTTCTACCCAACCTCCAAATACTTAGAAGATAACAAAATTATATTAGAAACCTAATAACCATGGTAGCCTTGTTGTGTTACATTATTCTGTCATGGTAATATAATAGCTGAAGTTAATATTGTCTTCTTTCTTTTCTTCCTCAGTGTTTACACATCATATACTAGAAGGCCAAAAGATATTCTATATGACTTTAGGGCTTTATTCATGCTTAAAATATATTTGTTACACTTAGTCAAACTGAGTTGAATTCGTTCTTCTAACTCTAAAGTCAGTGATGAGGAAGATTATACAAGGTATTATGCCATCAACTCCTAGATGAGACAGGGATTAAGAAAAGTTAAATGAATTGTCCAAATTTACAATTAGTAACTGGCAGAGCCAGTCCTCTAATCCATATATGGTAATTCCAAGTTTATTTTTCTTTCTACTAAAACATAATATCAGAATAGAATCTCTCTAAAGGACAAGGACTCCAAAGTCTTGTGTTTATTTTTTTTTTTGAGAACAATGAGCTCTGAGTAAATATCCTTGTTAATTTACACAGAAATACCTATTTTCCTAGTGTTAAATTTTACCACAAAGGCATAAAAGAAAAAATAACGAAGTCAAAGGGAACCACTATATGGAAAACTTGGAAACATCCGTCTAACAGTTATCTGCTACTTGCTAAGTGCCTACCATATTGTATGTGTTCAAATTCCATTCACATGACAGGCAAAACTATTCACATTTTCCACTTAGATTTTGATATTTTTCTATTTGTACAACCAATTTATAAAATATAGCTAAACTCTAGAGATATAAGACCAACCCTATTTTTGATCCAGACATGTTTATTCTGCTTGAAGAACTCACCCTTATCTTTATTATATTGTTTAAATCAGAGCCTACTCTCCCCAGGGACTGTGGTAGTATAGAGAAGAGTAGGACCTCCAGGTGTTGAAGGAAAATTTTTGTACTTCTTTTCCTTCTATGTCTTCTTAATAAATACCCCTTTACAAAAGTTAATTGATACTAATTGGTTAATTGATACTAATTGGTTCTAATCATGGATGATTGATATTAGAAAGAACCTACCCAAGGGGCAACTGGATGGCTCAGTGGATTGAGAGCCAGGCCTAGAGACGGGAGGTCCTAGGTTCAAATCCGGCCTCAGACACTTCCCAGCTGTGTGACCCTGGGCAAGTCACTTGACCCCCATTGCCTACCCTTACCAATCTTCCACCTATAAGTCAATACACAGAAGTTAAGGGTTTAAAATTTAAAAAAAAAAAAAAAAAAAAAGAACCTACCCAAATGGAAGCTAAGGACAATAGTATAGAGAAAATACCCCTCAATCTGATAGAGATACTCATAGAACCCTAAGAAGACAAATAGCTAGCCTTGCTAGGGGGAGACCTGACACATCCATATAATTAGGAGTTAAGATGTTAAAGAAGTGGGTTTGATCACTTAAAAGATCTATAAGTTGTAAAGTCCAGTGTCTCTGTCTGCCTCAGGCTAATAGGCCAAAATGACTGGCTTCAAACCTGGTTATCTTAATAACACAATCTGACTGTTAGGTGTGATAATTAGATTAAGTCTACACAGCCCATCTTTAGATTTAATTGCCAAAGTTAGGAGTACCTCCAATTCTGGGAGATCTATAACCCATGTGTGCTAGAGTAGGTGATGAATGAGAATCAGCTGACTGCCCCCTAGGCAGTCATAAGAGAATCATCTGTGTGATTGGACACACAAATTAGGGAGGGAGGCACAGGAAGTGACGCATAAGTGACCCCTTTAAAGGGAGAAGGTCCTCAGTCAGCTGGAGCTTCTGGTGAAGAGGGCTGCTGATGAAGGAGCTATTCTGGTCCATGGAGGAATGCTGGCTGGAATGCAGAGACCTGGGTAAGACTGATTTCAATATCCTCTTTAGAAGTCCACATGGTGAGTTTAAAGACTGAATCTTCCTGAACTTCTCTTAAGGAACTTCCCTTTAATAGACTCTGTGAATAAGCTTTACTTCATTCACCTCCAAGCCTCTGGCCCTCTGACTCTTGGCTGAGGGTTAATTAGATCTACCTGGATTAATTAGAAGATCATAGTAATTTACCTACTGTGTTAGGTTCTTATTTCCTTATAGAAGAGAGGAATCTCTCTCTTCTCAATTGTAAATAAAATTTCATAAAGTCAATTTTGACTTGAGATTATTCTTAATTGAGGATTGATAATTGTTCAATCCTCTGGTGACCATCTTTTAATATATTCAACCAAAAAACCCTTTTTCACCCTTACATATGTTAAGTTGACAAAAGGTTTTATATTCTAAATAAACAAAGAAAGGGAATGGGAAGGAGGGCAAAGGTAAGTCCCTAGCACTAAAAACTCTAATGCTCCTCCCACCAACTAAGAGGTCTGCATGTACCTGCCTTCTGTGACTTGTTGCTGTCTGTCACCCTAACCTATATAAAATGTTCCCCAAAATCCCTAATATATAGCTTCCTTGACTATGGCTGCTCCAAAACAGTTTTTGGGTTGAATAATTCAGATCCATTGGATAAAGGTTGGTGGCCAGATGGCAGAGTCACCAAGGCCCACAGGCAAAAGTCTGTAGGTTTCTTGGAAATATAGACAGATACCAGTCTTGGTTAAGGCTGGCTTTCTTCTTAGGAACGCAAAGATAGCTTATAAACAAAATCAGGAACCAAAGGCAGGAACAGAGGGAGAGATAAGTCCAGAAGCTGAAAAGCTGGTCCAATGGCTCACAGCTCCATTCTGGGCAGGTCAGTTAACCCCTCAAAGTTCTAAAGGAAACAGCAACCAACTTCCTCCTTCAGGCTTCAAGTCTTCCCTTTATCCTGTTCTCACATTCTTTTGGAACCCTCTTCTTGGCGTTCTATCCAAGATTCCTTTTCATTGCATCCTTTTCCAATTCACTTTCCTATTTTTCTATTTTAATAGATGAGGATCCTCAGAATTTATAAGAGCTACACTTTAAAACTCCAAAGATTAATGATTACATCACTGTGAAGAGATTCACTATGCCGTGATTGAAAGACTTTATCATTTGCAGATGCAAAAAAAAAAAAAAAATTTAACTCATGGCCAACCTGCTAGTCTTATATGACTGGTCTCCAAACAAGAGACACCTTTGGTCCATTCCTCAAATACTTTTCACCTTGGTAGAATATACCAAAATTAGTATTCTATTGGCATAGCTTTTGAAAAACCCAAAGTCATTTTCACATTCAATCCAAAACAACAAATCTCAAGTGCCTACTATATCCAAATTCTTCTGTCTATCTCTGAAGATAAACAAACAAAAATAAAATAATCTTTGCTCTCAAGCAATTTTCATCCTCAGGGGAAGAGGTGAGTATAACATATACAGAAGCAATTAAAAAAGCAATATGAAAAGGTCCAGCCAAGGAGTTGGGGGCTTAGTAGAAGTTAGCTCCTGAGCTAAGCCTTGATGAAAGGTAGAAATTCTAAGAGGTAAAAGAGAGAAAGGAGAGCACTTCAGGCATAGGACTCAGATTTTGCAAGGTTCCAAAGATGGTTGCTAAAATGTTAGAATACTAGAAAGATAGAGTACAGAAAGGGAAATAGCAATAGTATGACTAGAATAATAAAAGAAATATAAATAGTGGAGACCTTTAAATGCTAATTTGAAAAACTTGCATCATTTCCTAGAGATAAGAAGCTACCAGAGATTTATGAGTGAGAAAATAATATCAATGTTAATTCTAAGTCATTTTAAAAAGCACATATATATAAATATAAATTACATTTAATGTGTTACATTTATCAAGAATTACTCATATAATCTATGTGTGACATTCTTTTTCCTATTATTTAAATAAGGCATACACATATCCACTGAGGACATAAATTCAGTTCTACATTTAAACAGTGATGAAAATAAGAATAAAACTATACTGTCCAGGACACATGAATTTCCAAACAGGGAGAGAAGAAATGGGACATGTTTATATTTAAACTCATATACTCAATATTTTTCTATTCCTTCATCCTCTGGGCTATATCACTCACGTGTTATCAATTGAAAAGGCCTTTTCAATCAGCAAATCAATATGCATTTTTTTATTTAGTGTTTATTTGGTACAAATTCACTTGTATTCTACCAATCTTGCCAGGAAACCTTTAAATTAGTGTTTTATCATCTTGGCTCACAAACTTAGGGGCAGATAAAGTGGGCAAATTTTGATTTTTGTTTATATCCTGATGTGAAGTAGTTTGGTATAGAAGATAGAGGGAGAGACAGAAAGATTATCTTGCTTCTAGCACATATTGACATATGACCAGGGGCAAATTATTTAACCTGTCTGTCTCTCAGAAACTGATGAATTCACTAAGGAAACCACTATTTCAGAAGCCCCCCATTAAAAAAATAAGTCTTCGCCATAATAATTCATATTAGATACTTAATGAATATAATAAAGCAGAGAGCTGATCTAAAATCCAGGAAGATCTGAGTTCAAATCCTTAATTCAAATGGTTGGTTGTTTCATTGTTGATGATGATGATGATGATGGTGCTACTGTTGTTGCATTAAACCTTTCTAATCACAATTTGGATTGCAAGTATTTTTCTCACCCAAGAAGAAAGTGTGTTGACTAGCAGCCAGCAAAAGGATATAATCTGTTTGATAGAATTCTAACTATAAATTTAAATTATCACTCTGTGTTACAAATAAGCTTCTTTGCGTTTGGATTTCATGAATCAATTCACCAAAGCATGATCTCAGCTGGATGATTTGATAAAAATTCAGTTTAAATCTGAGCTCTAAATTTTGGAACAGAGAAAAACTATTTCCTTAAAAAAAAAAAACCTGGAGTCTGGGAACTTTATTTTTTTAATTTTGTTTAATTTTTATTTCCAGTTTCATGTTTTCTCTCTCCCTTTCCCCCTTGCCCCTCCCTTAAGAAGGCAAGAACTATAATACCCTATATATAATATGAAGTCATATTACATATTTCTGCATTAGCCATACCCTCCCCCTAAAAAGCAAGGAAAATTCAGGAAGGGGAAAAAATATGCTTCAATCTGCATTCTGTGTCCACCAGTTCTCTATATGGAGCTTGATAGCAATTTACATCATGAATCCTTTGGAGCTATAGTAGATCATTATATAGATCAGAGTTACTAAGTCTTTCACAGTTTACAATATTTATAATATGACTATTACTGTGTAATTTTTTCTCCTGGTACTACTCACTTCACTTTGAATCAATTCTTATAAATATTCCCAGTTTTTTTTTCCTGAAATTGTCCCTTTTCATAATTTCTTACCACAAAATAGAATTCTGTCATATTCAAATACCATAACTTGTTTATCCATTTTCTAATTGATTGGCATTTTCTCTTTTTCTTAAGGCACTTTCCATCTTATAATCAGTACTATGTATTGGTTACAAAGCAGAAGAGTGATAAGGGCTAGGAAATGGGGATTAAGTGACTTGCCCAGGGTCACGCAACTGGAAGTAAATCCTCACAATTTCTAACTCTTTACCCCCACAAAAATATTGTTGTATATATGAGTTCTTTTACTTTGATCTCCTTGGAGTTTAGAAGTAGCAGTGGTATTGCTGGGTCAAAGGGTATACACAGTTTTCTAGTCTTTTGAGCATAATTTCAAATGATTCTCCAGAAAGATTGGACTAGTGAACACAACTCCACCAAAAGTGTTTTACAGTAGTGTCAACAGTGTCCATTTTCCTACATTCCCTCCAGTATTTGTGTCATTTTCCTTTTCTGTCAACTTAGCCAGTCTGGTTAGTATGTCATAGTACATCAGAGTTGTTTTTATTGAATTTCTTTAATTATTAGTTATGCAGGGCATTTTTCCATGTGCCTTTTGATAGGTTAATCTTCTTCCTCTGAAAATTGCCTATTCATATCCTTTAACTATTTATCAATTGGAATGTAGCTCCTAACTTTGCAAATTTGACTCAGTTCTCTATATCTTTGAGAAATATAACCTTTATCAGAGAAAAGTGCTGCAAACCCCCCCCCTTCCTGATTTTCTTCTGCTCTGGCATTGTCTGTGTGAAACCTTTTTAAGTTTAAGTAAACAAAGTTGTCCATTTTACCTCCCGTGTGATTCTAACATTCTCAAAACAAACTCTGAACTAGATATTAGATGGTCTGCACATCCTTAAACCGATATCATTTCCTCTTTGTCCAGCTTTGAACTTACTAATTTTTTAAATAAATACATTTTCTAATTCTTATTCTAGAATTGTAAGGTAGGTTGGCCCTCATATTTCTTATCTTTCTCTAAGTCAATGGCTTTGATAAATAAATGGCATACATTATAAACTTCTTGAGAGAGGAGATTATTTCTTTGTATCTGTAACATGAGTATTTAGTACAGTATTTGGCAAGTAGCACATGTTTTAAAAATACTTATTGATCAATTCCCATCCTTCCATCCCTAAGTAGTTGAAACAGTGGAGAGAGTTCGATTTGGAGTGATGAAGACCATAGTTTAAATTCTATCTTGGACGTTACTAGTTAAGTGAACCTGGACAAGTCACTTAATCTCTCTCAGCCTCTGTTTCCTCATCTGTAAAATAAGGGGGCTAGACTTCATGGCCACAAGTTCATATTTGTAAGTAATATAGTCACCCTTCATTTTATATGTGTGTGTGTGTGTATTCAAAGAAGACTAGATATGTATAAGGGTCTGCAGAACCATTTTCAGGACTGTTTATCCATCTTCAGTGTCTACCTGGTAAAACTCTCACCTTTGACTCTAAGAAGCCATGGTATAAACAGCAGGTACCTTGGTAAGCCATTTCAGCAGATGTGCTAAACCAGATTGAGGATGGCCAATGGGCCAAAAACCTTTCAATGAGTTAAGGGGATATCTATGAAGGCTTCCTCCTGCAGAATGGGCAGATGAGAACAATTTGTTCCAATAGCCATGGAGGCAGAAGTAGGCATTGTGGAAAGCTTAGAACTTAATCAGACCTAGAAGATGCCAAGGTCATCCAGTGCATCCCAGGCCATTACCTGACTTTTGTTTTGTCACTAGACTCCCATGACTCTAGAAGAGAGTGAGGGTGATGACTTGGTACAGCTCTGCCTTGCTTAAATCCAATTCCTGCACGAGTCAAGATATCATCTCATGATATCATTGATCCACTTCAAAACTGAAGGACAAACAATTTTTTGCTCTGGGGATTTTTCATTCAAATTGACTATCCCAGATTTCTGAATAAAAACAAGCAAAAAAACAGATCTTCCTTTACACGGCATTATATCTTCTGCTGTTGGACTTTCTCTGAAACCTGCCTTAATTTTCTCTACTACAGGTACAAGTAGGATTGAAGGGAAAGAATCCATAACATCTACAATGTTTTATTTATTTTTTATTCAATAGGCTAAGATTGTTTTGCAAATGAGAGACTTAACTAAAGCAAAAAGATGTTAATTATAAGTATAGAAGATATTAAATAAACAACTCTGAGGTACCACCTCACACCTAGCAGATTGGCTAAAATGAAAGAAGGGGAGAGTAATGAATGCTGGAGGGGATGTGGCAAAATTGGGACATTAATGCATTGCTGGTGGAGTTGTGAACTGATCCAACCATTCTGGCTGGCAATTTGGAACTATGCTCAAAGGGCTATAAAAGAATGCCTGCCCTTTGATCCAGCCATAGCATTGTTGGGTTTGTACCCCAAAGAGATCATAGATAAACAGACTTGTACAAAAATATTTATAGCTGCGCTTTTTGTGGTGGCAAAGAACTGGAAAAGGAGGGTATGCCCTTCAATTGGGGAATGGCTGAACAAACTGTGGTATATGCTGATGATGGAATACTATTGTGCTAAAAGGAATAATAAACTGGAGGAGTTCCAGGTGAACTGGAAAGACCTCCAGGAACTGATGCAGAGCGAAAGGAGAAGAGCCAGAAGAACACTGTACACAGAGACTGATATACTATGGTAAAATTCAAATACAATGGACATCTGTACCAGAAGAAAGCAATGACACAGGACAGCTCTGAGGGATTTATGGTAAAGAATGCTACCCACATTCAGAGGAAGAACTACAGGAGAGGAAACATATAAGAAAAGCAAATGCTTGAAAGCATGGGCTGAGGAGGACATGATTGGGGATGTGGACTCGAAACTACCACACCAATGCAAATATCAACTATTTGGAAATAGGTCTTTGAACAAGGACACATGTTAAAACCAGTGGAAATGTGCATCGGATATGGGTGGGGGAATAGCGGGGGGAGGGGGGGAAGGGGGAAAGTAGGAGCATGAATCATGTAACCATGTTAAAAATTAATATTAATAAATGATTTTTAAAAAAGAAGATATTAAATAAAAGAGTTAAAGACCAAATTCCCATAGTCAGAGCTATCTGAAAGTGAAATGGACTGCCTTAGGAAATAATGGGTTTCCTCTCCTTCAAGGTCTTAAAAGAAAGAATAGATGACTTCTCAGATACGTTGCATAAAGTATTCTTATTCAGGTATGTATTGGACTGAGGTCTTCCAGCTCTAGAATTCCAGTTCACTTTTTTCTATAATACCTTCAAATTGCCATTGTACATTGTACATCTTTGTAGGAGGTAGAGAAGGGATAAGTAAGAGGATACACATAAGAATGGGTAGCTACCTATCAAGAATACTGTATCTATTCTTCAGGCAATGATTTGCCTAGATAACATTTACCTTCTCTTCCAACTCTGAGAATCTATTATTTGAGATTATATTATATATTGCCTCCCTTTGATTCCTGCAGGGTTTTGCCATTATTCACTAAGCAAGTTGTAGGTTGTTATTGCATGTTCACAAAGACTAATTAAATTATTTTACATATTTTAAAATAGTTGTAGGATAAGAAATAATTATTTCCTAGCTAAAATAGCATCATAGATTTTTCCAGTTTTCTTGAATTGAAAATCTTGGAAACCAGCCTGAGTGAAGAGCTTGTGGTATTCTGTTGGAGTTCTCTCCTTTCCTTCAGTCTGTACCAGCATGTTCATAGAATAGAGCTGACTTGTCAAAGGTCCCCTCTTATCTTCAGCCAAAAGGGTTTCAACCACTAAAACACCACAACCTAAAAAGAAACAAAAGTAGGTATTAACTGGGCCTGACCAGAAGCAAAAGAGTAAAACAAATTTCTTCCTCATTGTCTCTTGTTCTTATCTCCCACCTTCCCTTTAGTGGGACCAGTTCCAGGGCTGACTACAAGGAATAGGCAGGTCCAATTTTTAGGTGAACAGAGGCATCAGTCCTTCCCAAACTCTAAATCTGGATGCAATGAAAATATCAAACTCCTTTCAGAATGAAAATAAAGCAATGAACATAAAGTACTTGCAAAGCCTTAGCTCTTTCATTCAGCAACACAACAAAAATATATTGCCCATACTAACCAATTCTATCTAGAAAGAGACAATTCCAGGTCACTCCTCTTCCATTCCATAATATTTCAGTTCTCCACATGGTAATATGTGAAACAAGCCTATGCCAATGCATCTAAGTCTGTGGTTCAACTCTTGTGCCAGTACATTAGGATGACTACTTCTGGGTTACTAGCTCTGATTTCCCAATTCTCAACCTTAGCTTTGGACTTTAGACCTTTTTAATTGCTAAGAAGACAAAATGCTATCTCATTCTTGGTCTTGGGCATTTTAATCCATAGGAGGATCAAGGGAGTAAATGAACAAATGCAAAACTTGGAGCCATCAAATCTAAGTTCAAATCCTGACTCTACAACATGAATATATGCATATGTATAAATGTGTACATATACACACATATACAAATATACACATGCATTCATGCAAATTAGGCAGATCCCTTGATTTCTTCCTCTCTAGGTCTCATTTGAGCTCAAGAGATCTGATCTATGGTAGACTAGGCCAATTGGGTGTCTGCATTCAGTTTGGCATTAACATGGTGAGCTCCTAGGATTGAGGAAAAGAAGCTACCAGATTGCCTATAAGTGAGTGTGAACTGACACAAATTTAGAAATAGATTGAGTCAATGCTAATCAGTAGTAGAATTGAGCCCTTCAGTAGCCCTTGCATCCCCAGATATAAAGGCAGACTTTTAAAAAGAGAGAGAGTAGATGCAGAGAGGATGAGTATATGTGGGAAAATATAAACTCCTTTTAGTTACTTGGCCTTATTTAAAATTATATACAAAAATATACAGGACTAGAGCACTGGTGTTGGATTGAGAGAATGTTTATAGGGATAAAGTTATGCATACTTGCATAAAGAAAAAAAGCAATGCATAATTTTTTTAAAAAGTGACATCAAATATCTTGTATGCAGGTGAAATCAATGTGGGAGGTTATTTTAATGAAGGTAATCCTCAATTCACACCTGTAAGGTTGGATCAGATTGGCAATGATTGACAATGGAGTCACAGCAAAAGATTAAACTGGCTATATTAGCAGAGGGGAGGGGTGTGAGTGAATAGAATTCTTTCTCATCCCCCTCCTAAGGCAGTTACAGCCTTGAAATAACAGTTTTAATAGAAACCCATCTTAGATCAAGAAATGGAGGCTGTTTTTTCTTGGCTAACCCAGGGCTAAATTGGTAGACAGATAAGAAATAATCCCACTGAGATTAGCAACTTCCACTATTAGATTATTCCCCAAAATCTAAGGTAGATAAAGGTTCAGGATGTCTTCAAAACAGCAATCTTGCTCTCTGGATAACAGCTGTATTCAGTGCTTGCCTGGATGAAGATTTTGCCTAGGTAATGTATGAAAGCCTAAATATAACTTCACACAGGCTCACAAACTTAACAAGGGAAGAGATTTATTAATTTCAGGGGAACAAGGAAGGAGGGTAAATTACAGGATTGAGGGTAAGGAAAACTACCTAATACCTTCAGGAAACTTGTTAGATATAGCAAACCCCAGAGGGGAATGCCTTTGAATAACTAATACTTCTAACTCCCTTGCAAACTCACTTTCTCTTAATCTAGTGTTATCAAGTTTAAGATAGTGAACATAAGATTGATTGTAGAATTTGATTAGAGATTAGCTGAGATACTGCACAGTAAGGTATTTTCCCAGTGCACACAGCCTGGATTAGTCTGTATGAAGTAAACAGCAAAGCAACACCTTGCTCCCTGAGGTCAGAGATGAGCTAACAAAAAGAGAAGCAATCCTACCCTTTTCCCAGCCACCCTCATTCCCCAAAAGTGAATCTTGCAAGCTGGGTGTCCTGGCTTTTATACCACATTTTTAACCGCCCCAACTGCCCCCTCTCCTGGAGTTCTGGGGGGGTACTGTGGACCCTGTGAGGCAGTTTCATCCCACTTAAGATCATGCATGTTACGTACCACATAAGCAGCCAGCTATTTACTCTGTCTATATCTAGAAGGTACTATTTTGATTTTATCCAGGAAGTATGTGTAACTCTGAAAGGATAAATGGCTTGAAGTATCTACATTTTTATATATACTTCTTTCTTTAGAAATCTAAGCTTCTTGAGAGTAGATTACTTCATTCCTTGCATTTGTATCCCCAGCACCTAGCAAAGAGCTTCAAAAATAGTATTTTTAAAATGCTCATTAAGTAATTCATTGATTGTTTTAATCAAGTCACTTCTCTTTGAGTCTCAGTTTCCTCATGGGGGGGGAGAGGCAAGGATTATACCTTATGATCTTGTGATGCTAGGTTGTGATAAGGCTAGGGGTATAATAAAAGTCTGCTGATTCCCAGGTCTATGTTCTTGGCAAACTTGCCTCAGTGAGGGGAAGAATACAGGCAACTATAAGCAGCACAACCTCAACTGGCTAAGGGGCAGGAGACCTAACAAGTCATTATCTCATTACATAATAGCATCATAAGATCATAAACTTAGAAGTAGAAGGGTCATCTTGTCCAATATTCTTATTTTATAGATGAAGAAACTGAGGCTCAGAAAGATTGGCTTGTATAAAGTCTTCACAAGACAATAATCCCTTTTAATAGATCAAAAGAGCATTGCTTTAGAGTTGGAAGGTACTTTTAAAATATAGTTCAACCTCATCAGCAGAGACTTACAGATTGTGATTTGCCAAAGATCACATAAGGATTAAATGGGCTGGGTTTTAACTCAGATCCTCTGACTCAAAATTCCCTTCTTTTTCCTTTACTATCCTAAGAAGAGGAAACTGAGGCTAACAGAGTTGATAAGCCCAAGATCATAGGACTGGTAAATGTCAAAGGCTATCTCTTAACCTATGCCTCCTGCCTAAAAGCCCCAATGCTATTTTTAGGACACCATACAGAATATAATTATGTCTTAGTTCACAATATCTACAACAAACCAACAAAAACACACATACCTGGTTTACAGGCTTGGTAGATGTTCCTTAGCAGTTGTACACACTTATTATCTTCCCAGTCATGGAGGATCCGAGCCAAAATATACAGATCAGCTTCAGGAATAGGATCTCTGAAAAAATCCCCTGAAATACAAATACAAAGCAAATGGCCTGAAGTCATCCAGTAAATAATTCAATTCCACTTGGATAAATCTGAACTATGTCAAAGAATCCTATGTTAAAGCAACTCCAAGGACACATAGGAAATATAACCCTTTGTTGAGTTGTCTCTGCCAAGGAAGAGTCAAAACCCTCAATAAATGCAACTGAAAATACTGAGCAATAATAAAGCTATTTGTAGTATAAAGATCAGTTATAACTAGGAATTTTTGTGCCTTGAGGAAAGAGGAAGTAAGTAGTTGGAGGGGAGAGATCACTTGGGGTGCTGCCATTCAGAAGGAAAAAAGCATCACATAACTCCACCAGATTTTTATTTTGCTTAAGGATTAGCCACTGCTAAGGAGGTGGAGGAGACCAGAGTGTACCTGAGACAAAGTCATTTAGCAGGTGGGACTCCGTGGTAAGGAGTTAATCTGGAGTGTGGTCACAGGGGAGAAAGAAGCTTGTGAGGAGATAAACTCTATTAGTGCTCTCTAAGTTTCAGTAGCAGGGGCAAAGTCTCAATCATCCTGCACTAGTTAAAGTTATAGTGAAGACTATTTTTCCTTAAGGACAGAAAATTGCTGGAAAATGTGTGAGACAGAGTATCCTTCAGAACTTGAATTTGAATTCTTTATCTAAAACAGAAGACTTTTCATGGGCAACTAAGTGGCTCAGTGGACTGACTGAGAGCAAGGCCAAGACAGAAGTTCCTGGGTTCAAATATGACCTCGGACACATCCTAATTGTGTGACCCTGGGCAAGTCACTTAACCTCCTTTGCCTACTCGTTACAGGTCCTCTGCCTTGGAACCAACATACAGTATTGATTCTAAGATGGAAAGTAAGGGCTTAAAATAAATAAATTAAATTAAATAGAAGATTTTTCAAGACAAAAGTTCCCACAGATCACAACTGTGATTCATACATCTATCATATCCAGAATAACATGCATTTGTAAACAACCAACCAACCCACCTTATTATATCATTCAAGGCAAACAATCCTTACTATATTAAGTGGACCTATTTCAAAATGAATTCAGTTACACACTGAAGCTTTTTGCAGTGAGGAAAAGGAAAAGAACAATGACACAGCCACAAATGTGTAATATTAGCTATTCAATCTCATTAACTCTTCCAAGACAACCATGAAGACCCAAAGGACTTTTGAACTAGAAGAGATTGTAGAGATATTTAATCCAGCCCCCTAATTTTATGCATGAGAAACCTAAAGTACTAAGAGATTAAACCCATATTCTTCATTGTTTCCAGCCCAGTGCCCTGTCCACTTAAATACTGGCTCAGATTCTAGAAATCATGTATTTCCTGGTATTTTTAAACAAAGAGATCCATTTGAAAATTCTTAAATAAGATACTAGAAAATCTGATGACATTTAGTGACACAAAAGTGCAACGGTGGTAATTTAATATGGTTCTTTTACAGCACCTGAACACAAAAAATTATGAAAATATTAATGTATGTAGATGCAAAAATTCTCCATCTATATAAATGCTGCCATCATATGCTAGAGGAGCTTGGTAAAGACATTCAGATAAGCAGTGAGCATGTTAGCAAATAGGCCTTAGAGACATCTGCAACAGCCACAGCAACAACTTTAGGAGTTTTCAGTCTACAGACGGTAAAGGGGATCAGACAACTGGTCAGAAATATATTACAAGGGACCCTTTGCTGGCACTGAACAAAAGCTTCTTTTGAATTATTCATACATGGGTCTGGGTTGAAGTTTGAATATGAAGAAGAATGCTAGCAGTTGTGACTATAGGAGAGTAGGGACCCTACTTACAGGTCTGGGACCAAGAAGAACTCTAGCATTTGTGGCTACAGAAAAGAGAAATCATAAAGGACTTAATATGATTAAACTGTTTATTTTCCTATGTGGGAAGATAATACTTTTACCTCCTAAGAACTTTATCATTATTGAATCATTATTAAAAAACAAAAGAGAGGGGTAAAAAGGGGAGTGCAGATTAGGGAAGGAAGTGGTTAGAAGCAAAATAGACTTTTGAGGAGAGACAAGTAAAAAGAAAGAGAGGAAGAGAAACAAGAAAATGAGATGATGGGAAATGCACAATAACTGTAATGGTGAATGAGATGGTGATTGGGTTGGAATACTATTGTGCTATAAGAAATAACAAACAGGATGGCTTGAGAAAAACCTGGGAAGATCTATATGAACTAACGCAAATTAAAGTGAGCAGAACCAGGAGAACATTATACATTACAGCAATGTTGCACAACTGTGAATGGCTTAGCTATTCTGATCAATACAATGATCCAAGACAATTTCAAAGGACGTATGATGAAAAATTCTATTCACCTCCAGACAAAGAACTGATGGAGTCTGTGTACAGATTGAAGCATAATTTTTTCACTTTTTTTCTCTTTTTTTTATTGTAACATGTCCAATATGGAAAGAGGTTTTGCATGAAAATATATAATTGATATACTTCTTGCCTTCTCAATGGTGTGGTTGAGTCAAGAAGAAGATAGAGAATTCAGGACTCAATTTTTTAAATGAATGTTAAAAATAAGTTTTTAAAAATTATAAATAAAAGGGTGTTTTACAATCCTTGGTATATTATGTTCTTTGGCTGGTACTTAATTTTCCCAGAAGGGGGAACCAGATATATAGGTACAAACTAAATTGAACTTTATTTCATAATAGAAGGACATAGACACACCCAATTATGGGAAACCTCAATGCTATCTCTACTCTCTATTAAAACCCCTAGTTAACATGAAAGATTCCAGGGGATAGGGAAGAAAAGGAGAAGGTGTTTCTAGGTTTTTAGTAAGTAAAAATAGAGGAAGAGAGGAGTAAATTCTAATTAAAATGCTCCCCTATCTTTTCTCAATAAATTTCCATTTTGATGTAGTACACAATTGATGATGGTTCCTCAAACACACACCTCCATTTGATGGACTTATGGTACAATATCAGGTTCATTTATTTAAAGAGATGTTCTGGCTTCCTAGGGTAGCCCTTCTATAGATCCTGGGGGAGTGGGAGAAGTAAGCAAAAAACCCTTCCCTCCTTTGCTGGAAGTTTAAGAGAGAGCTATGTTCAATGCTAGGCAGGACTCAACAAAGAGAGAGGGTAGAATTTTTCTACAATTCTTATAGCTTGCTGGGAGTTTGGTTCTTTCTGGCTCAGTACCAGTCATCTTTGTCACCATCCCTAACTATGCGGAAGTAAGTAGACCATGTCCTTTTGCACGTGAACCAAATACTTGGCCTATCAGAAGGAGCGTGAGAGTATGTTCAACTCCAAAGAAATTACTCCAGTTTGGGAAATCAATCAATCAATAAGCATTTATTAAGTGCCTACTCTGAGCCAGTCACTGTCCAAAATGCTGGGGATTCAAAAAGGTACTTAAATTTCAACTTTTTATTATTGTTATTATATAATACTATACATATACTTTGTGCATTTCTGAGTTTCTTTTTTAAAGTGATTTCTTTTTTCAGTTACATGTAGAAACGATTTTTGACAATTGTTTTCTGACATTTTAGGATTTTCCCCCCTCCTTCTCTCCCCCTGCCCCTAGGCAGTAAATAGACTAATATAGGTTATGCCAGTGCTTTCATGCATTAAAATTCCAACTTCTAAATGTAGACAAAGATTCATGTAGTTTATATGTACCTACTAGATTACCCACTAACCATCAAACCCTTGGTAAATTGTTTAATTCTTCTGTTCTTAGGAAGACTTTTATGAAATAGGATAGTCATGAGGCACTAGAAGAGGTCTTATAAACCAACTAGTACACCTTTTCTTTTTACAAGTGAAAAAACTGAGGTCCTTAATGAGTGCATAATTTGCTTTTGGTTATACAAGAAATAAATAATAGCAAAAGAACTCAAAACTTGGGCCTTCTGATTCAAAATCCATTGCTTCACTGCATTATGCTTCCTGTTTCCTTATCTGTAAAAAAAAAAACTATTAGGTATAATAATATTTAAACTACTTTCACTTCTAAGGAATATATTTTTGGAAATCTCAAAGTATCATATAAATGTAAGATAGTATTACCTTTATTTATCCCTTGGGTCATAATTTCAAAACTGAAAAGCCATAATCTGATGATTAAATGATAAAGTTTTTATTCAATTTCACTTACATTTTCAGCTTGATTTTCAAAAACAAAACAATGAAAAATACTTCTTAACCTTGTTTGTAACCATACCGTCATTTTCTCCCTAATCTCCCATGAAATCTAGTCCCATATATTTATTTCATTTTGTGATATTATAGCCATTATGGGAGAAAACAGAAAATTAATCATAAGGCAAAAATATAGATGATGTAAAATCATATCAGGAGCCCTGTAAACTTTCTGAATATAACTCCGATCCTGAGCATAAGATCTCTGGTTCTTTCTCCTGCCATTTGGCTTCTTGGTATCCTCTGGAATCTGTTGATTCCAGTTATAAGTAGTGCTTACATTACATTACATCATAGAATTAACAGTTTTTATGCCAATGTAAAACAGTTTGTCATGTTTTGAAGATCAATAAATTTAATGAAAAGTCAGTAACCTCTTATCATATGCAAAGCACTGTGCTGGGGTGCTAGGAATAGAAAGACAAAGGACAGAATATTCATAGTCTCTCCAGTGCTGTTTAGTTTTAATTGTATCTGACTAGCGTTTTCTTAGCAAAGATACTGGAGTGGTTTGACATTTCTTTCTCAGCTAAGGGAAACTTAGGCAAACAGGATTAAGTGACTTACCCAGGGCTACAAAGCCTGTAAGTATATGAGGCCAGATTTGAACTCAGGTCTTCTTGTCTCCAGGCCCAGTACTCTATCCACTGTGCCACTTAGCTACACCCATATTCTATCCTATCCAGAGAGTCACTCTATAATGCATTTCTGTTTGTTTGCTGAAGAAAGGAAGGAAGAAGGAAAGAAGGAAAGAGAACTGTAGACTAAAATAACACATCCAGACCTACCTATATGGAAGCTGATCCGAGGTTCCTCTAGGAATGGAAAGTATTTCTTTGCCAGTTGAACCACTTCTATCTTTTCAAAGATTGTCACTTGGCATTCAGGATATATGGTGATACATTCCTGGGCTAGGGCACCTGAACACCCTCAAAAACAAAAACCAAGGAAAAATTCCAGCTAAAGATGGAGGTCACACCAGTAGCACAGACATCACTAATTGGTCAACTCCAAGGGCCCATCATTTAGGATATTAATTATCCAGGATCTTTACCTTCTCCCTTTTGCTAGCTCCTTTTTTTTCTTTTGTCATTTAATTTCTCACTAGCACTAGTATACAGAAAATTTCTCCTTATCCATGTACTACCTGGCCCCCACCCCATCCCTGCCTAATGATATCTTTCCCTTGCTACAGAGTATTTCATAGATACCACCTCACAGAATTATGGATTTAAAAGCATAAGAGACCTCAGAGGTTATCTGGTTCAACCCTACACATTTTTCGGATAAGAAAATTGAGGCCTTTGAAAAATCAAGCAACTTAATCAAGACCACCTATGTAGTATATACTGCAGTTGGATTTAGAATCCATCTTCAGACCCCAAACCCAGATATGCTTTCACCCTGTGCACCTTAGTAATATCTGCTCTCTGAAGTAACTGTCCATTGAAAGACTATTCGAGATAAATATATTGGTGGAGAACCCACAGAATGCTTTAAACTTAGGTCTTCTGAGTGATGAATTTAAAGCAAGGTATAGCTGCAAAGAGAATAATGATATAATATACAATAAACAATTGTAATTTTAGAAAGGTAGAGGATACCATATGCTGGAAAGTTTCATTTTGTTCTCTTCAGTTTCCTGTAGCACCTTTCTGAGTTATCTCTGTGATAATTAGATTAAGTCTACACTGCCCATCTTTAGATTTAATCACAAAAGGTGAGACCATCTCCAATTTTTGGAGGTCCATAACCCATGGTGCTAGAGTGGGTGATGAATCAGAATCAATTGACTGCACCCAGGCAGTCCTAAGAGAAGTGTCTGTTGTGATTGGACATACAAACTAGGAGGGAGGTACAGGAAGTGATGTATAAGTGACCCCTTTAAAAGGAGAAGGTCTTCTACAGGAGAGGGAGCTTCTGGTGAAGAGGGCTGCTGGTGAAGGAGCTTTTCTGGTTTATGGAGGAGTGCTGGCTGGAATGCTGAGACCTTGGTGAGACTGCTTTCAATATCTTCTTTAGAAGTCCATGTGGTGAGTTTAAAGACTGAATCTTCCTGAACTTCTCTTAAGTAACTTCCCTTTAATAGATTCTGTGAATGAAGCAAAGCTTCATTCACCTCTGGGCCTCTGGCCCTCTGACTCTTGGCTGAGGGTTAATTAGATCTACCTGGATTAATTAGAGGATCATAGTAATTTACCTACTGCATTAGATTCTTACTTCCTTATTTCCTCTCTTCTCAATTGTAAATAAACTTCCATAAAAGTCAATTTTGGCCTCAGACACTTCCCAGCTGTGTGACCCTGGGCAAGTCACTTGACCCCCATTGCCTACCCTTACCACTCTTCCACCTATAAGTCAATACACAGAAGTTAAAGGGTTTAAAATTTTTTTTAAATCTATTAAAAAAGTCAATTTTGACTTGAGATTATTCTTAATTGAGGATTGATAATTGCTCAATCCTCTAGTGACCAATCTTAAATATATTTACCCCAAAACTCCTTTTTCCCCCCTTACATTTCTCTTAACTCATTTTCACTCACAGGCTAAGTCTTCTGGGAGACAAGTACCTCAGGTTTTAGGTACAGTATGGACCCACATAGTTCAACATATTCTGTTCATGAGCCTCCAGTTGGTTTTACCTTTAATTAGCCAGTAGGCAGAATTAGTTCAAACCAAAAGTACTTGCTGAGATGGCATAATATAAGAAAAAATAACAAATTGCCCTCATAAACCTATAGCTGCATTCTCCCACAACTTCATACTGCATCAATGAGAGGTGGAAACTCGAGCATTTATACCCTTCCCACCTTTGCCTTCCCATCACCTTTTCCTGGCTCTCAGTATCCTGTTCAGGGCAATCTGACAAGAGGAGCACCAACTATAATACTTGGATGAGTTAAAAGTCCATAATGGGATGATTGGAAACCTTTCTGGTAACAAAAAAAAAAACTAAAATGTCTTACAATCTGCCCTTTCTCTATGCCCTACAGATTCTCCAGGCCATCCTACCTGACAATTCCCGCTGTGGTCTGGCCATTCATCCTACAAGTTGCTGGACTCATGGGGCTTCTAAGCCTTTTCATCCCTGTTGCAACTGGACTCTCACATATTTGGTTTGCCCCAGTGTGTGATTTTCTTGAAAATAGGAAATACTTTGGGCTTTTTTTTCTATTACAAATAAAAAACTTGTTGCATAATAATTTTAAGAAACATTTTTTATTTATTCATTGATAAGGTACACTAGTTGAGAAGCATACACTTAGGTAACATAGCCAAGGAAATTTTTTTCTGCCAGTACTATACCCACTAATGCTCCTTCTCCTCTAGTGGTATCATTATGCTGTTCCTCTTGTGAAATCCCTCTGACAGGCAATTCGATCAGCTAGGTTAAGTGGAACTGTTCCTCTTTGCAGACTAGCTATAACACTATTCAACTTATAAACTTCCAATCTCATGCCTTGACTGACAGGTCCTACTCTTTGATGGATGCAATGTAAATGTCTCTATCCAATTGGAAAATAAATCTATCATGGTTCATTAAAAGAAATTCCTCCTGAATTTAAGACCAAGCAAGAGATAGAGAACATTACAAAATATAAAATGAATAATTTTGATTATGTTAAATTTAAAAGGGTTTGTATTAAATTAAAAAGCTAGTTTGTGGAAAATAAACTGATTGAAGTTTTCCTGATCAGCTCCTCTACCACCACCTCTTTCTCATTGCCATTCATTGAGTATTTTGCTCTGAAAGTTGTTTAGTTCAGGCTACTTAGTAAGCAATTGAAGGAGCTCTTTCCTTTGTTAAGGATTATTGACAGTCAGTGTAAGTGGCCCTCTGCTGGCAGAACTGTTTTTTCACCTGACATTTCTGAATGGATAGTTCTTTTTTAAGCAATCTTAAATGTCAAAACATGCAATAGTTGAATTTAGAAACTAGGAAGAATATACCAGTGGTTTTAAAATGGATTCAACGGTATGTTTTTTGATGCTCCTTGATCATGGTTTTTTTTTATTTTGTTTGGTATCGTCTCTCTGCAGATCATTCCTAGATTTCTATATCTAGTCCCAGTCTCTCTCAAACTTCAGTTCCAGGTAGCAAATTGTCTATTGGACAGTTGATATTATCTGTCCCAAAGGCTCTTAAACTCAACATGTCAAGAAAAGGAGCCTATTATTCCCCCCTCCAAGTTCTCGCCTATTCCAAATTTCCCTGTTTCTTCTGCTGTAACTATTATTTCCAATGTTGCAGGTTCGTAATTTCAATATCATCCTGCACTCCTCATTTTCCTTCACCCCACATATCCAATCATTCACTAAATCTGGTATACCTTCATAACATCTCCTCCATCCAGATTCTTCTGTTCATTCATACAGTTACCTCATCACTTCTGCCTAGATTATTGCAACAGCTTCCCAGATGATCAACTTGCCTCACTCCAGATCATTCTATATTTAGGGCCCAAGTAATTTTCCTTAAGCACCGATGTGACAGTGTGAACCCCTGCTCAACCAACTCCAGAGGCTTCCCATTGTCTATAGAATAAAATATAAATTCCTTTATACTTTTTAAAACCCTAAACAACTTCGCCCTTTCTGTTTTTCAGCCTCACGGGAGATTTACTCTACTTAGGATACTCTGCAGTCTGATCAAACTGGCCTTCTCTCTATTCCTCACTCACAAGACTTCATCTCCCAAACTCTGTGCCTTTACATTAGCTGTCCTCTCTTCTAAAATGCACTCTCTCCTTTCCTGTTCCTCATAGATTCCCTCTCTTCCTTTAAGAAACAGCTCAGGCTCAAAGAGATCCAAAAAGAAAAAAGGGAGGAGGTAGAACCTTTCTGTACAAACCTATTTATAGCAGTTCTTTTTGTGTTGGCAAAGAATTTAAAATAGAGAGGATATCCATCAATTGGATAATGACTGAAGAAGTTGTGGCATACAATTGTAATGGAAAACTATTGTGCTACAAGAAATGGCCAGAAGGATGGTTTCAGAAAAATCTGGAAAGATACACATGCAGACAGAAGCATACTATTTTCCACTTTATTTTCTCCATGGGTTTGTTTTTGCTTTTTTATGAGATGTGTCTTCTTCCACAACAAGAAGAATATGGAAATATATTTTGTATGATAGTATATATATATATATATATGTATACATACACACACATATATGTATCCTATATCAAATTGCTTGCTATCTTAGAGATGGGGTAGGAGAGGGAGGGAGAGAATTTGAAATTAAAAATTAGAAAATAATTGTTAAAATTGTTTTTAGGGGCAGGTAAATGCCTCAGTGGATAAAGAGCCAAACCTGGAGTTGGGAGGACCTGGGTTAATCTGGCCTTAGACACTGCCTAACTGTGTGACCCTGGGCAAGTCACCTAACCCAGATTGCCTAACCCTTACCACTCTTCTACCTTAGAATAGAAACTAAGAGAGAAAGTAAAGGGTTTTCTTTTAATTATTATTTTTACATGTAATTGGGGAAAAGTGAAATATTCCTTGACTAAATAAACAAACAAATAAATGAATGAATAAAGAAATAAATAAAAGAAATAGCTTAGGCATCATCTCATACATAAAATCTTTCCTGATTTCTATAATTGCTAAAGTTCTCTCTACCAAATTGTGTTTAATTAATTTGTATTTCTTTATACTTGTATATTAAATATATAGGCATATACATACACATATAATATTCTATATGTATTTTGTATGTACTTTTCTCCCACAATAAACTGTAGATTCCTTGGGATTAGTGATTATTTCATTCTTTGTTCTTATATGTCCGGCACCTAGAACAGTAAATGGTACATAGACATGTTTAACAAATATTATTTGTTTGATCGATTCATTAACTTAGTTTCCCTGATGACAGAGAGATTTCCAGAGCCAAAGAAATCAGGGCATTTGAATTTGGATGCTAACTCTTTTAAATGGGCACTCCTACTACCTTGCGATATCTCAAAAAAAAAAAAACTACTTTATCAAAAGAAATTTTACATGGAGAAATGTTACTATCTATGAGTCACTCTAGGTAAGGCTCATTGGATCATAAAATCATAGATATTAACTTGGTCCCTAAAGCAAGCTATCACAGGAGCATAGAGGTTAGATCTGGAAGGGGTCTTGGGTGTCACAGTCCAGCCTGGCCATTTTACAGATGAAGAAACTGAGATTGACAACTAAGGCTCAATATCATATACCTAGCAAATGGTTTGATTAGGATTCACATATAGGTCGCCAGATTTCAAATTCTGTTCTCCCTATCCTGTCTAAAATTCCTAATAAATGAGTCAACCAAGAGGAAGAAATGTTTTGGGCTCAAGAATTTGAAAATATTTTCTTTTAAAGACCAGAACCTCAAACTAAAAAAAAAAACTTACCTTTTGTTGACTTCTGGAGGTAACTAGTGATACAGTAGATACAGTGTTGGGTATGGAGTCACAAAGACCTGAGCTCAAATGCTGCCTTAGACACTTATTAGTTGTGTGGCCTTGTGCAAATCCCATAATTTATTTGCCTCAATTTCCTCAACTGAAAAATGGGGATAATTATAGTGCCTACCTCATGGATCTCATGGGTCGCTGTGAGATATTTGTAAAAGCACTTGGTACTATGCTTGACACATAGTAGGAATTATATAAATACTTATTTTCTTCCTACATTTCCATAGAATCATTATAATCTTTATGTACAATTTTTATTCATCCTTCCTGAAAGGCCTTGGTTCTTGAGACTCCCCTGAAACAAGTCTTAATTCTTTAACTAATACTTACCACCAAGATCATAAATGAGAGTGAAAGGGGAAAGGTCAAATGCAGTAATCACATCTCTGCCATTAATACTCCAAATCTCATGTAAGCCACGCATGAATTTTACCAGTTCTTCTTCTGACCTATTAGTTGAAATAATATTTATATCAGTGTTAAATCTAGAGGCAATATGTAGCCATGGATAGAAAGCCAACCTTGGAGTCAATAAGACTTGGGTTCTAGTCTCACCTCTAATAATGCTGGCTTTGTTATTCTAGGGAAGTCCCTTAATCTTTCAGTGCCCCCAAATAATTATCGAAGACTATCAACATAGAGGGTGTTCTTTTTCAGGCATATACTGAACTGATGAAATCACACAAGATGAAAAAAGGAAAAAAAGCTACCTTATATACCATATAAATTACTGTGAAAAGTAATTAAAGGCAATCCCTAACTAATGTACTTTTAAAAAATGGAATCTCTGAGTCCATTGTAATGGATTGGATTTTGCCTAGGTTAGGGAATAAACTTTAATCATTTTTTTCTAAAAATCCATTTGTTAGTCTTATTAGATTTCATGATCTAATCGGCCTTCCATAACTTTCTCCTGATGAGTTTTATATAATGAAACACATTTATTACCATCAAAACAGACTTATTTCCATTTCATCAAATGACTAAATACTTTTATAGAAGTTCAATATCAAATTTTTATTCAAACACTGACGGTAGATCTACATGTCAAAACAAAGGGAAATATATTGGGGATTATTCAGCTCCAAATAAGACATCTAGCTGTCTCTGTTGTTTACTTAGGTCTTAGACAATGTGTCTGTACACTGAAAATGAAGTGATTAGGGGTTTAATTAGTGTACATATTCATGATGAGAGGACTAGGACACAAATATGATTTGATATTATCTGAATTATCCAGGTTGGCTATCTATGTTGCTGAAATTGGTAGGATAATCACACAAGTCTCAGCTTCACTTTGGTTCTTGTACCTCCTTATTCACTCTTATAGTAATTATAAATAAGAAGAACAGAACATTAAAGTGGTTCATTTTACCGGTAGATAGCTTCAAAGAGATCATCTGATGGAATACCAAATGTCCTCATATATTGATTTTTTCCTTCCCTGAGGGAGAAAAATCTATTATTACTTATGTGTACTTACTAAGCATCAGCATATTACTAGATGTTCCAGGTCCTAAGTACATATAAACCCTTTCTTAATGAGCTCATAAATACACATGCTCAACTGCCTGCTCCCTGAACAAGCACTGTTCTTCAATTTGGCCCAAGGAACATACTCATTAAGAGACCACTAAAAAAAATAATAAAAGGGTTTTAAAAATATTCTTAAGAACAATCTAAGAAAACATATGATGAATGTAAAATCATGGGAGACATCTCTATTATTGTCATGAACATCTTTGGCAGGTACACTTCTTCTGGTTTAACCCATTACCTGATATTTATGACAAGAGAGATGCTGATCTCCATTATCATACCTTTTAAGGATTCTTGAATACTTGTAATGTTTGGATGGAAGATTTATTATTGGAAGAGAGCCTTTTAGATGCCATTTGCTCTACCAAAGCATTTCTTAAAACTCAGTCAACTATAAACACAGAGGGTTGTTGTATTCTCTACAACTTCCCCAAATAACCTGATAATAAAGATGCAGCATATTATGTATTATTGTTTGTGAAGGCAATGTGTCCCTTCTTAAGATCCTCAATAAAGCTTTCTTCAATATGCACAAAAAGTATTTTCCTAAGGGGCAGAGAGCTAGGCCCTGAGATAGGAGATCTTGGGTTCAAATCTAGCTTCAGACACTTCCTACCTGTGTGACTCTTGGCAAGTCACTTAACCCCCATTGCCTAGCCCTTACCATTCTTCTGCCTTAGAACCAATACACAGTATTGATTCTAAGATACAAGGCAAGGGTTTAAAACAAAAACAAAGAAAATTATTTTCTTAAAAATTATATGTAAGGACAGCTAGATGGCTCAGTAGCTTGAGTTCTAAGTCTGGAGATGAGAGGTCTTGGGTTCAAATCTGACCTCAAACACTTCTTAGTTGTGTGACCCTGGGCAAGTCACTTAACTGCCACTGCCCAGCCCTTACTGCTCCTCTGTCTTGGAACCAATACACAGTATTGATTCTAAGACAGAAGGTAAGGGGTTTTTACTAAGTCAATGGTATGAGGCAATTAGCTAACTCAGTAGATAGAGATCCAGGTTCAGGGACAAGAGGTCCAGAGTTCAAATCTGGCCTCAGACACTTCCTAACTGTGTGATTCTGGGCAAGTCACTTAGCCCCCACTACCTAGCTCTGATCACTCTCTACCTTGTAAGGCAGAAGGTAAGTGTTTTTTTTTTTTTAAAGTCAAAGGTATCTTTGTTTCTGATTCTGTTTAATTGGAAATCATATTACTGGGGTCTCAGGAGTTCTAGTTTTGAATACTAATAACATTTCATTCCCATTCCAGGAATGCCCCTGGCACCCTGACAGGATATGAACTGTAGTCAAGTCATGGTGACTGAGGTGGGTCTCATTCTGAGAAAAACTCCAAGATGTACTAGTGTCTAGGTCAGTGGTTTTTTTTTTACCCTTTCCAGAAAAAAATATTACTTAGCACCCCTGGAAATTAATTTTTTTTATTTTAATAGCAATTAATAGGAAAGATAAATGCACCTGTGGCCATCACCGCCCCGCTGGATCACTGCAGCACCCACCAAGGGGTGGTGGCGCCCACTTTGGGAATCACTGGTCTAGGTGGTTGGGGTGAATGAACCATCCCCGAAAAAGTCAAAATGAGTGGGGATGCCAAATTAGATACTATATTGGAAAGCTATATTGCTTGCATCTGTGAGCCAGTATCCAGTGCCACACCTATGCTATAATAGTGCATCCCACCCCAAAAAAATAAAAGTAAAAAGAGGACATCATTAATAGATAGGAAGTACAAATGGAAACCCAGACAAGAGAAACAGCTTTGAATCCATGCTGGATTTATTATATACTTAAAAAACAAACTGTAGGAAATGGAGGTTCACAGTTTCACAGACTCTTTTGCTCTTTTCTTATGTTAAAATATTCCTGATCATTAGAGCTTGTCAAGTTTAAAATCATGAAAATAATTTAAACATATAATCAAGGCTTTTTTATGATGTTATTTTTTGTTCTCCATGTTCCTCACCAACCAATGTTTTATTTGTTTTTGTTTTGTTTTTTTGGAAGAAGGTATTCACTATACAAAAGTATGAGGTTGCTATGCAGTTTACCAGTCTCTGGACTTCCTCATTCCTTACACTTGCTTCAGTACTCTTGTTTTCCAAAATATTTCTGGTCATCTTCTCCTATTCCTACCTTGGCTTTGAAGCAGACAATATCAAAGTATATGTTGATTTAATGTGGTAGGTTCTATAAAGTTCTTCATAGAATTTCTTTACCTCCTCATCCTCTGAAAAAAATATTATTAGTTTATGAACTATAATTTTCATGGTGAACTTTTTGCAAATAGTTATTGTGCAATAAAGAATTAACAAATATCCATGAAATGATTTTCTTATCTTTGGGCACACCAATAACATAATTGAATCCATTTTTTTAATTTGCCTCTAAAATGAGAAGCTGAAATTCATCCTTCCAATCAGCTTCAATTTCTTTCTTTTTTTTTAAATTATAGTAAGAATGTCAAGAATTATCATGATCCAGGCCTTCCTACTTCCTAATATCCCCTTCCTTATATTCCCTCAGTCATGGGACAAAAAACACATGTAAAACACCAACTACTAAAGTTTGGAGTCAGCCTAAAAACTTTTCCTTACTTTTAAAGTGGTCCCTGACCATTTTCTCCACCTCTTTTCTACTATCACTGCAGCAGCCTAAGAGTGGGGAAACAATTTATATTTCCATTTATTTCAAGAATTGCAATAACCATAGAATCCATCACCAAAGGCCAGCCTACAGGTAAGGCACTTCTCTGTGCTTAGCTAAGCTGCTCCTATGAAAGTACTACCTCTGTTACTAGAACTGTAGTTAAAGTTTCCCAGCATAATAAAATCCCAGATATTGTGCTTTGCTGACATAATTTTTAAGAATGCATGGCTCACCTCCATACCATGATGAACCATAAGATTTCCTTACAAAACCATCAAATTCAAAAAGAGCTTTTATAGAATCAGAATTAGGGCAACTAAAATTTATAAAGAACTTTAGAGTATTTTACATATGTTATATCATTTGGTCCTCACAATAACCTTATTATCTCCATGTAATAGCTAAGAAAGTTGAGGGTAAGGAGTTAAGTAATTTGCTCAGGATCACACAGCTATTAAGTGTCTGAGGTGGAATTCGAACTCAGATTTTTTCTGACTACAGGTCTCACACTCTATCCAGTACATGGTCTAGCTGCATATGCAAAATCATTAAGAAGCCCATTATGCAATATTTTAGGATTCTCCCCACCCCACCTCATTTTAGATTATCTATATCATCACTCACTTCCATTAGCGTAGCTTTGTAGATATTGACAGGTAACACCAGTGTTTCTATATTTAATTTCAGTGTCCTTTTTCTTCCAGCTTTGGTTTAATGAATGCCATCAAAGTGCTACTCTAGGAAAAAGTAAACTATTGTTTTTAATTAACTTAAGTTAATTTAATAGGCTATTTTTTAAAAGTATAATATATAATTGTAATTATTATATAATATTTATTATATTATTATATTTATTATGTTGTATATTATTTATTACTTTTCAATTAATTATAATATAATACTATATTATATAATTATACTATATTAAATTATTTTATAGTATTATTATAATATGAATTCTGAGATACCACTTCATACCTATCAGAGTAGCTAATACGACCAAAAAGGAAAATGATAAATGTTGGAGGGAATGTAGGAAAATTGGGTTATTAATGGATAGCTGGAACTGTTAGATGCAACCAATCTGAAGAACAATATGGAGCCACAGTTAAAGAGCATAAAATTATGCATACCTTTTGACCCAGCAATACCACTACTGGATCTGGATCTCAAGAGAACAAAGATAAAAGGATCTATTTTTACAACACCAAAAAAATTAGCTAGTGACTCTTTTTATAGTGGCAAAAATTGGAAACTGAGGTGGTGTCCATCAATGGAGGAATGGCTGAATAAGCTGTGGTATATGATTGTAATGGGAAACCATTGCACTATAAGAAATAATGAACAGGATGATTTCAGAAAAATTTGAAAAGACATATATGAAGTAATACATAGCAAAGTGAGCAGAACCAGGAGAACAGTGTATATACAACAGAAGAACTATTGTGTGACAATCAACTGTGAAGGGCTAAAGTATTATCAGTAAAACAAGGTTCCAAGATAATTCCAAAGGATTCAAGATAAAAATAAAAATAAAAATAAACTATCCACAGCATAAGAAGGAACTGTTGGAATCTGGGTGCAAATCAAATCATGCCAGTCTTCACTTTATTTCCTTCATCAGTCTTTTATTGTATATGTGACATGTATCACAACATTCAGTCACAAGGGAAATATAAAAATATGTATTATAAGAAAACATTGATATAACCTATATCAGACTATTTACCACTTCAGGAAGGCAGAGATGAAAGAAGAGCATCTGAATCACAAAACATCAGAAAATAATTGTCAAAAATTGTTCCTACAAGTAACTGAAAAAATAATAAAAATATAATTCAAATTTAAAAGTTTAATAGGTTATTTCTGAAAGAAGCCTAGCAATTTTTTTTCTCTTTCCAAGTATTGTCAAATTAGCTCAAATAAAACATTGGAGAATATGCTATCACTATTTGAAGCGTCATGCCGAACTTACCTTATTGCTTCAGTTAAGTGATTCCAGCATGAGTAAGTAGTTTTGGACATGTAAAGTAACATATTGTATTGGGATTTAGTGCCAGACTTGGTGAGATACAAGGTGGCAAGTTCTGCATTTTGATATAAAGCTGAAAAGGAAACAAATTTATTACCCTTATGATCGTACATAGTGTTCATTTATCTCTATTGAGCATTTATTTAGATGATCTCAAATAGCAAGCTGGCATAGTACAAGAGTAGGATAATTTAGCACCACCAATATAACTTTGTGGTTTTAGCAGAAAAATCATACCTGATCAATTTATTAGACTTTCTAAAGAGGGAGTAAGTAAATGGGCAAACAAGTTAAAACTCATGGATTTTAACTTTTTTTTAAATTTTTTAAAAACTGTTTCTAAGAAATGAAATGAGTTGCCTCAAGAATAAAAAACAATAGGATCAGCTAGGTGGCTTAGTGGATAGAGTTGTAGATCTGCAGATTGGAGATCCTGCATGTAAATTAGACCTCTTACTAACTATGGTAACCCTGGTCAAGTGACTTAATCCCAATTGCTTAACTTTTAGAGCTCTTCTGCTTGGAAGTGATATTTAATATCATTTCTAAGACAGAAGGCAAGGGTTATAAAAAAAAAGAAGTAATATTTTAACATGTGTCAATAAGAAATTTAAATTAGAAAATAAACATTTTTCTAGATAAAGTAAGAATAGTTAGATATTTCATAATTATATAAAATATCTTAAAGACAGAAAGTGCTTATCTAAGTCTTACAGGTAGCACAACTCTTCTAGTTTATATTGTCAAACTTATGAAGCAGAAGTATAGAAAGTCTATATAAGGTTCATTTTGAAAAAGCATTGAATTGAGAGTAAGAAGCCCTGGAATCTAGTTCCTGCTCTGATACCATCTAGTTGTGTGACCATGAATCACTGATTAAATGCTCCGAACATCAATTTCCTCATCTTTAAAGGGGTGTGGAAGAGATCATATGGGTGGAAAATATATCTCATTAGTTGGATGTGGCTCCCAACACTCCTATTATTTAAACCAAATTAAAATGGAATCGGACCATATTTAACAAAATAAATAAAAATACAATAAAATATAGATTATTTTAATATGTGTATCTTACAAATCGGTATACACACTGAGATCCTCATATACAGCTTAATGGTCCCTGTGTAGTATCACAAGGAATAGAGAGCATTGGATCTGGAATCAGGAAGACTCATCTTCTTGAGTTTAAATCTGGCTTTGGATATTTACTAGTCGTGTGACCTTGGGCACATCACTTAACCCTTTTGCCTCCATTTCCTCATCTGTAAAATGAACTGGAGAAGAAAATGGCAAACTACTCTAGTATCTTTGCCAAGAAAACCCCAAATGGGGTCATGGAGCATTAGGCAAGATTGAAAAATAACTGAATGATGAAACCATTGGACTAGATCAGTGGTTCCCAAACTTTTTTGGCCTACCACCCTCTTTCCAGAAAAAAATATTACCTAGCCCCCTGGAAATTATTTTTTTTTATTTTAATAGCAATTAATAGGAAAGATAAATGCACCTGTGGCCATCACCATTTACCCTGAATCGCTGCAGCACCCACAAGGGGGCGGTGGCACCCACTTTGGGAATCACTGGACTAGATGATCTCTGAGATCCTTTTAGGCTCTAAAATTCTATGATCCTATAAGGAAACAGAATCAGTAGAAGAACCTCCTTGTAACTATAAGAAGTTTATTTTTCACAGATCTAATCACAGAAAAGAAAGGAGATAATGAGTTGTTAAATTAACTATAAACATTCAGCCTCACCAGGTGATCCCTTTATGAAGTGCAAATTAGGTCCTTTAGTGAATTAGAAAGTAATAAAGGATAAAGAATGATAGGCCACAGAACTGAATGACTTTGAAAAGTTCACTGAGTTCAGGTAGCAGACAAGATGCAGAAGTGTACAGAAAGACGAAACCATCAAAAAGAAAGGGGCTCTGACTGTGAGTGAGGCTGCTTGGACTGATCAGTATGATCTGCATTGGGACAGAAGCTATGATCTAATCTACTCCTGGACCTAAAGATGGAGATTTCACCTTACCATATTTCTCTCCTATCACTCCTTAATGGGGGACTCAAACCTTTTTCTCTGAGCATATCTGCTTACCTCCTTTGTCTGAAATGTTTACTTTGTCTTTCTAGATAGTTAATTACTAACATTTGTTGTTGTACTAATTGGGAAAGGTATTCTGATGTTTATTGGAGATATAGTTATAGAAAAGATCTAATACTGAGATGTTTTACCAAAAGTGCTGTCATGATTGGGATATGAAGGAACACTTTTTGTGGGAAATCCATCTGTACAAAATCAGTAGTAGAGTAAATTGTTATAGTACCAGGAATTTAACCAATTAAGAATATGAAGCCATTTCCCTGAGAATAACATTGTTTTTTAATGGGAACATGCAAGTCCATTAACAAAGAATAGGTTTTTCTCTAGCCTCTTCCTTAAGCAAAAGACCCCAAGTGAGTCCTGACTTTTGCTTTTATAGAAGAAAGATGGGTCCTCTTTCTGACTGGCCTGACCACACTTCCCTTAGACTTCCCCTAGAAGTCCCGACAATTGGTGGATATTTCAAAGAGGAGGTAAACTTGGAAATCTCAATTTCTCATTACTTCATCATAGGGAAAGTGGGTCTTTGCCTCAATAAGGAAAATGTCAACACACACCCCCTTTCATCAGCCAAGGGAAAGTGGCTAACCAACCTTACTTTCAAATGGGTCAAAGTTCAACAGCTAGAGAAACCTGGCCACTTCTCTAGCATGTTAAGAAATCGAATGTCAAGGAACTTTTGAAGTGCAGCTTCTTCTAGCAATCCTTGGCTTAAAAATATAAATTGACGGGGCAGCTGGGTAGCTCAGTGGAGTGAGAATCAGGCCTAGAGACAGGAGGTCCTAGGTTCAAACCCGGCCTCAGCCACTTCCCAGCTGTGTGACCCTGGGCAAGTCACTTGACCCCCATTGCCCACCCTTACCACTCTTCCACCTATGAGACAATACACCGAAGTACAAGGGTTTAAAAAAAAA
>NC_058132.1:477568295-477578295 GCF_016433145.1 Gracilinanus agilis
TGTGTGTGTGTGTGTGTATATATATATATATATATGTATATATATATATAAATTGACAAGCATGTTTTCAGTAACTTTCCCCTATTTAGGGACCTAGTCACCCCAAATCTAAATGACATTTAGTAAGGACAAAGAGGATTTATGCTCTCAGATATCTTATGATGAGTTCTTGTTTACAGATTTTAAAAAGGCTGTAAGTTCTTTCAAAGCTTTAACAAAAGACAAAATGTTAAATGTCTTGAGGCCTGAGAATAAATCAGAAAACTGTCTGTTTCAGCCTGACCTTGTGAGGCTAAGGAGTTTAGGGAAATGATTTCACATGGAAATATTACTAATAAATAATATAATTCAATATTAATTTTCCTCAGGGTGAATAGGAGTGTTTTAAAAATTCTAAAGAATATAGTCTCTGCTTAATGTAAAGAAACACTTTTGTGGGGTGGGAAGGAGTTATGAGCAGAAATTATTAAAGGCCATTATCTGAACCCACTGGACACAGTGTCCTGAAGCTTTGGAAATCATTAGAAATTATTTTGGAAGCAAAAGAGAGTGGTATCTTTAACTATTACAAAACTAAGCAATGAAGTGCCCATAATTAGTGTTTAATATTGTCAGCTTAACCGAGTATACCTACCAAGATTCAATACAAAGATTTTTCCAGCCTTCCCATGTTTAAAGAGCCTCAAGTTCTACAAAAGGGGTAGAAAAACAACTAAGTGGCTCAGTTGATAAAGAGCTGGGCCTGGAGATAGAAAGTCTTGGGTTCAAATTTGACCTCAAATACTTCTTAGCTGTGGGACCCTGAACAAGTCACTTAAATCCTAATTGCCTAATCCTTACCTCTCTTCTATCTTGGAACTAATACTCAGTATCAATTCTAAGACAAAAGGTAAGAGTTTAAAAAGGGGGGTAAAGTAAGAATAAGCTAAGTGCCTTAGAGTTAACAAAGACTAAACCAGCAAGTGCTCCAACTGCGGGGATTAAAGAATAAGGAAAGGAAGATTAATAATAATAGCAGACAATTATAGAACATTTAAAGGTTTGCAAAGCAATTTGCATCCAATTTAATCATTATAATATCCTTATGAGGCAGGACAAAACTGACTGTTTTGGACTATTTCTAAGACCCCTTACAGATCTAACTCTATTATCCCCATTTTAAAGATGAGGAAACTGAGGTTCAGAATGGATAAGCAATTTATCTATGGTCAAACAACTCAAAAATATCAGAGGCAAGATTTGATTCTAAATTCTTCATTCTTTCCATTATGCCATGTGGCCATACAAGTTCCTTTCTAGCTCTTACATTTCATTATCCTATAATAAATTCACTATAAAGTTGAAGGCATGATTTAAAAAAAAAACCCTTCTCTTAAATACTTATAATAATGAATTGGAAGTTTGTCTTTACAGGATTAGAACAGAAGTCAGTTAATCTATAATTTTATATTATTATCATCAAATATAGAATTTCAGGTATGGAAAGGACCTTAGTAGATATGTAGTCCAATCCATACCCACAAAAAATAAGCCCTAAGACAACATGGCAAAAAGTCAAAATCCAACCTTTACTTGAAGACCTCCAATAAGGGAGAATCCACCACATTTCCAGACAATCCAAACCAATTGTGAATAGCTCTAAATGTTACAAAATTTTCTGGTACATAAAGCCTAAATTATCCTTTTTTTGCAACTTTCACTTATTGTTTCTGCTTCTCTCCTCCAGAACTAGAAAAAACAAATCTAACTCCTCTTTCATGCTATCACACTCCAACTGCTTGAAGAAAATTATCATGTACCCCTAAGTCTTCTATATTCTGTGCTAAACATCCATAGATCCTTCAAGAAGTCCTCTATGCTATGGACTTAAGACTATTCATTCACTAGTCTAGTTGCCCTCCTCTGATTACATATTCCAGTTTATCAATGCCTTTCCAAAACTGTGGTACTTGAAACTGAACCCAACACTTCATATCTGATCTGACCAGGCCAGAAAAATTATGGATTATCACTTCCTTATTTCTAGAAAATATTCATCTCTTAATATAGCCCAAGATCACTTTTCTTTTTTGACTGCCATATCACATTTTTTAATCCTGCTGAGTTTTTATTCTCCTAAAACATTCAATATCTTAGACAAACTACTATACAACCATATATCTCCTATCATGTACTTATTAAGTTGATTTTTTTTTTAGCATTACTGTAAGACTTTACATTTAGCCTTATTAAACTTAAGGAATTTAGTTTCATTTTGTTAGATTCAACTCAAAATTATAGTCAGTCAAAATCTTTTTGAGCCCTGTCATCCTATGTCCATGTTGGCAAACCTATGGCACATGTGTCAGAAGGAGTTGCTCCCTTCCCCCTCTCCATGCCTGAGGATACTTCTCACATCATTCATCTACTTCCTCCCTCCCCTGTCTGGGGTAAGGTGGAAGGGCTCACATGTGGCATGAGGGTTGCAGTTTGGATGCTTGCCTCTAAATAGTTCACCATCACTGCCCTGTGTCATACCATTCAAAGCTTCTCCAAATTTTGTGGCATTGAAAATTGGAGGAGCATCCCAATTATATTTTTATCTAAGTCACTGATAAAAATGTTTAAAAGCTGAGAGTCAGGTATGGCTCCCTCAGAATTCTACTGACAAGTTTCTTCAAAGTTGACATTGATCTATTAATGACTATTTCAGAGTCTGGCTATCCTGCTAGTTCTTAATGCATCTTAGAGTATCCAGTCAATATCACTCCAATTTTCCATAAGAATAGCATGATATTCTCTGTCAAATACTTTTCTAAAATCTAGATAAAACATAATTTTAACTTTGCTTTGATCTACCAATTTAGAAAGGAAATCAGGTTGGTCTCACATATATCTATGTTTGCTGAAGTACCACTTCTGTTTCTAATAGTTCACTATCTCTTTACCTACATAGAATTTTTCCAGGAATTGAAGTCAAGTTCACTAGCCCATATTTTGCAAACTCTATTCTCTTCTCTTTTTTTGAAAATCAGAAACGTACCTATCTCCAACCCTGGGTTGCCTTTTCAATTCTGCGTGATCTTTCAAATGTCACTGATGATGGCTTAGCAATCATATTAATTATTTCTTTCAGTATTTGAAGATATAATTCATCTGAGTGATGCCTTGAATTCATCAAAGATAGTGGGAAGCTTTTTGTTGGGTTTTTTTACTCTATCTTTATATTAAATTTCATCTTTCTGTCTTTTTTGGACCTGTACAACTTTCTGCATCCATGCTCATCAGCAGGTTACCTATAACTTAGTCTTAAAGAGTTATCTGGGACTCTAAGAGATAAAGTGGCCTACCATCATTATTTAGCTACTGGGTCAAAGAGACAGAACTCTAGCACTGGTTTTCCTGAATCCAAGGTTGTCTTTCTAACCAAACGACTGTGGTATCTTTCAGATATCAAATAACCAACTTCCTATTAAAAATATAATATTAGTTCACATTTACATATTGTTATTCAGCCATTTTTCAGTCATGTCCTACTCTTCGTGATACCATTTGGGGTTTCTTTGGCAATGATACTTGATTGGTTTGCCATTTCCTTCTCCAGCTCATTTGATAGATGAGGAACTGAAGCAAATAGGGTGGAGCAATTTGCCCATCATCATACAGCTAGTAAGTGTCTGATGCTGGATTTGAACTCAGGCTGGCATTCTATCTACTATTCTAGCTACCACCTAGCTGCTTTACAACTTATAAAAAACTTTATGGAGCAAACTCTTGTCATAGCTGCAGGGAATTTTAAGTACTCATAGAAATATGAGTGATCTCATTGAAAAAGAACAATATGGACATGAAGAAGAGGCAAAAGAAGAGTCCCTCAAAGCAGAAGAGTCCCCAGAGGCATAAGCCAAAGCCAAAGCCAAGGCTGAGAAGGGACAGAAGTCTAGAAGGCAGACTCAGAAGGCTAAAAGGCAGAAGCCAAAGTCCAAGGAGGCCAAGTATGAGGCACCATTTGTCTGCCTCTGGTAGAATTCTCCTAGGAGCCCAATTGGTTCTAGGGACTCTAACAATAACAGTGATCAAGTAGCTCCACAGCTTAAGCACAAGCATCAAGGCAAAAAGAAGAAATCATCATTTTATCTACATCCATGAAATCTAGGAAACCTGTAGAAGAAGATGAAATGTAGTAAGAATGAGTGCTTAGTTGGTACCACCTAGCACTCAAATAATATGGATTTATTTTATCTTAATTGAAAGCACCTGCCTCCAGACAAATTAAGGTCGTCTCACATTTTTTACCTGAGTTCCTTTATTTTAATCCTTTTCAATTTCAAGAAATATCTCTTAATAACCTACTCTGAGGGACTCAAAGATGGACTTCTCATAAAGACTTTACTCCTACTCAAAGCCATAACCAGCCTTGATCTCAGAAGACTAGGGATGAAGATCTTCTGAGAGAAGAGGACAGTGTTCAATATGAACAATGAAACATATATATTTTAGCCATTGTCTAATTGATTCTAATTAGGGACATTTTAAGAGATTTGTTTCCTTTTTTCCTTTTGGGAAAAAAGGGGATAAGGGAGGTAGGGAAAACAGAATTTTGTTCATTGAAAAAATGAAAAAAGAAAAAGAAAAGAAAGAAAAAAGAAAATGAAATCTACTTTTAAAAATATAAAACTCTACCAACAACTACCCCATGAAGCAAATAAGGCAAGAATTCACAGAATTCAGCCCTATACTTTGTACACAAAATTATCTTGGATCCAAGACCAACAATTAGAAAAGAAGTAACTCCAAAACTATAAGCCCCATCTTTAAGCTCTATAGTCCTACTGCTACCACTGAGAAGCAGATTTCATCATTCCTCTCATTTGATCAAGAACTCTCTAAGAAGAGTATGTATTGATTTCTTATTTCAAATAATATTTTAAATAATATTGTTTTCACCAATATTAAACCTCATCTGAACTTTTCTAAGCTTATTAGTAGGGGTTCTTAAGCCTTTAAAAAGTGGCACTTTAGTTCAGCTACTCCACCTCTTTTAAAGATTTTTAATTTCCTGCTGATAGGTAAAGTAGAAGTAGGATGATCACCCATTGGGGATTCAGTAGAGGGGCTTCCTGCTTGTGTAAGGCTTATCAAAAATTGCCCTTCCAAATGACAGGATCATAGATCAGGAAAGGAAGAACCTCAGTTATTTAGTCCAATTCCCTCATTTCATAGATAAAGAAAGTGAGACACAGGGAGGCTAAGTGAATTTGCTAGTCTCACAGATAGTGTCAAAGGACGTAAACTCTACCCTCCTACTCCAGAACCTGTGCTTCTGCTGTGCCATGCTGCTTCTCCAATTCTGAGGCACTATGATTTAAATTGACAGGTATATTCCTTTGGGGACCATATTCCTATTCTATTTACCTTTTCCTCCCTTCATTTCCACCTTTAGGAGCTTCAAAGTCACACAGACATCAAGTAATTGCTCCATTCCACGGAAACTGGTGCCCAAGCGTTCAGCAATGACATCAAAGGTGAGGAACTCTTCAGATTCCAAGAGGTCGAACACTCCTAATTCACAGGCAGTGAACATAACCTCATAGCAAGTAAAGCAAAAAGAGAGTTAGGATGTTTTATTCTTCTGAGGAAAATATGTAATGGGAGTTTAGATAAGTTAAGAGATACAATGAGCTTTCTCTCCAGAGTTCACCTTCTCCTAAAGAATGAGTCAGTCCCATAAGGTATGGAGTCATCAGTTGGTGGGGAGGGTGAGTAATGGAGGTAATAGAAATGTTCAACAATATTTCTTATTTATGCAGCACTTTGCTTTCCTCTAGTAACCCTGGAAATTGGGTAGTGAACGATGGTCATTCTTAGTTTTTGGATAAGGAAACGGCAGTTTTTGGTCATATGGTTAACTAGTAGTAAAGATAGTACTCACACTGGGGTCTCCCAACTCCAAGTTTAATGTTTTCTCCATTACATCTTGCTGCCTTTTAATATCTACAACTGAAAGCAGGGATAGGTGAAGGCCAAGATCAGGAAGGAGCTTATTTGCTATTATCTTTCTAATGCAAACCTTTGCAGTGATAAATGTGGGGGGAAAGGGACAGTCAGGGAAAAGCAAACAAAGGGAAGTTAAGCAGCTGAAGGAGTCTTAATGAGCAAACTTTCTCCTGTCACCTTCCCTCTATATTTCATTTTACTAATTCCTGAAACCATCTAAGATGGCATTTCTCAAGTTTTTAAAGGTCTCAAGATGCCTTTACACTCTTAAAAATTATCAAGGATCCCAAAGAACTTTGGTTTATGTGGGCTATGTCTATAAACATTTTCTCTATTAGAAATTTAAATGCCTCAGTGTTATTGTGAAAATGAGTTTAACCTTGTAAACTCCTAGGGATCCACAACTTTCAGGACTGCTGGCCTAATGGGCAAAATTGAGGAGGAAAAAAATACACTCACAAATGAAATCTTAAAATCACCAGATCAGGATGGAGAAAGATACTTGACAGAGAAATTTCTGAAGGACATTTTACAATTGGAATGAGTTTCTGGCAAATTTATTATAGAAAAACCTCCAGGCAAGAGAAATTCTTTTGCCAGAAAGAAATTGCAAAGTCATATATCTGAATAATATATGTGACTTTCTTTAAGCATTTCTTGGCCTACAGGATCATTACATTTTAATTTCTTCTTTCACTCCAACTTATTAAAACTTATCAAAATCTTTACTGTTTTGTTTTTTTTCACTGTAACTAAGCCACAAATATTACATTAAGCAAGAGGGACGCCCTGTATCTGTTGGTGTGTCATAGTCTTGTCTATCAAGATCAACCTAGTAAGTTTTGGGGAAATGTTGTGAAATATATAGGCTTTATCTGTGACAATGAAAAGGGAGAGTGAGTATGTCAGACTAAATTAGATGTTCTCTTTCTATTTAAGCAATACTAAAAATCAGTCTATATGAAATAAATTTTATTATACATTAATCACCTTCTGATTTTTTGTGAACTATATTTAAGATGCTTTGGCAGGGTGGATAGAGAGATGACCTCAGATACAGAAAGACCTGAGTCTAAGTCCCATCTTTGTTATATGTTGTCTGGAAGAGGCTGGATGAATCACTGAGCCCATTGCCACAAGCAATTCTGTAAGGTTATATGTTATGGAGGATGTAATCAAAATGGATCTAGAGAGCTCCCTACAGTGATAAAATCAGTGATGGAAAGGAAAGAACTGAAAAGAAAAGAAGAAAAGGAAAGAAGAGAAGAGAAAAGGAATGAAAAGGAAAGGAAAAAAGAGAAGAAAAGGAAAGGAAAGGAAAGGAAAGGAAAGGAAAGGAAAGGAAAGGAAAGGAAAGGAAAGGAAAACAGAAAGAGGGAAAGGGAAAATTCATTTTAATCGCCTGAAATTTACTCATCTGTATAGTGGCAGTGGCTATTCCTCATAAAGATAATGCCCTCCCTCCTCAACCTGGTTTCCTTAGCTTCCTTGAAGACCCAACTCTATGAAAAGCTTTTCCCAATTCCTCTTAATTCTTCTAGTGCCTTCCTTTTGTTGATTATCTTCAGTTTATCCTTACTATTTCTTGTGGGCACATAGTTGTTTTTATGTTATCTCCCCACATTAGATTGGTGGCTCCCCAAGGGCAAGGACTGTCTTTTGCCTTTCCTTGTATCCTTTGTGCCTAGTATAATGCCTGGCACACAGTGGGCACTTAATAAGTGTTTACTGACTTTCTGGCATCCATAATAAAACGAATTGGTCTTATCACCATAACTGAGTCAAATTCACTGAAGGCCCTTGGGACAGATAATAATAGGCACTGACTTATCCTGGCTAAAACATGCCTCACTATGTGAGTAAAGGCTCCAAAGCTGACTAAGCACATCTCTGCTTTATTGTAGTAAATACCTAAGATCAACATTATTGAATGACTATCATTAACTCTTCAGTTTTGCTGATACATCTTAGCAAATCTGTGGTTACAAAGCAAAATGTTTCCCTCCCAACTTGTTATATTATGTAACATTCTTACCTTAGATACCATGAAGCCGTTTATGTAGTCATTGAAAAGGCTATAGTCAAGGTCCTCTGCTAAACTCATTTTTTTCTCAGAACTAGCCAGGGTTGCAAAGGCCCTATTTGTCCTTCTTTAAATAAGCTTCTTAGAATGAGAAGGTTACGTGCCAGCAGAATGTTTTGTGGTTGCTTCCAAAAGCCCACTGACACACCGGGGTTAGTCATAAGCAGATAATTCTGAAGGTTCCATGTACCTTAATAAAGGGCACACACTGGCTCGCCTTGAACTAATTTCCAACAATGCAATTGTCCTTTCTGCTTCTGTGTCCTTTAAGCTATCATGCATATAACCTTGTTGCTTCATTAGCAGAATTAATTTGGCTCCCTGAGGGAAAGTTACGCAAGGAGAAAAGTTCTTGAAAACTCAGTCTGAAGACAGAGACTATCACAGCAGCCAAGATGCCCCCCAAGGCCTAGGGATAACAGGGATAAATGAAATCCATTGATAATCCTCCAACTTCATTTTAGCCATTAGCTTCAAACCGAGGTATTAATCAGAAGCAGCATTTGACATATTGGCATCCCTCCTCTCTAATGGGGGGCGGGAGGAGGATGCCTCTTATGGGGAATGTGCTAACAAGCAGAGAGAACTAGGCAAAATATTGGCAGGGAAAAAGAGAAGAGAGGAAGAAAGGGGCATGGATAAGCAAAAATCTTATCATCAGCAACTTCTCATTAAATATGTATTGGTCGAATTCAAGGAGGGAAGTACCACTTACCACTAACAAATCAACACTGTGCAAAAAGGGACAATAGTCAAACATTGTGTTCTAAAGATGCAGTACATTTCCTGGTAATTACTAAAATTATACAAAACCTCTGGGGCCAAAAACTCAGGGTACCTTCTGCTTTGTCCAGAAACTAACAGTTGATCATTCTTCAGAAGCCAAGAGTCTAATTAACAGTAGCCTCTGATGAAAACCCTTGTATGTACTACAGAAAAACAAAGGACTGATTGAAGGTATATTGAATAGACAATAAATGAAAAAACAAATAGTATTCATTAAGCACTGCTCTATTTGAACATATTTACCTTATGATGGCATAGTGGAAAGATCACTGGATATGAAGTCAAAACCTGGGTTCATATCCTAACTTTCGTTTACTACTTATGTGACCAAATCACTTAAATTCACTGGGACTCAGTTTCCTCCTTAGAAAATAGAAGAATTGATTAGATGATTTCCTAGGGTCCATTCCAGTTCTAAATCAATGATCCTATTATCTATTCATGCAGACTATCGTGAAGTAGACTTTCAATATGTCCTGGTTTGTTCTTACATTAATTTAAATAGTATTCCAGTAGTTCAGGAGGAGAATAACTAGCTAAGAGATTTGGCAGGAAAGGTTTAGATTTGTTGGGAGATATATATTACTTTTAAGTGATTGCAAGATCTAACCAATACTGCAAGTCCACATCAGTACTGAAGGAGCTCCATCCTACAAGGGATTATTGTGCCTAGAAGGGACCTTAGAGACAGAATCATAATTTGAGTAGGGCATTCGGTGATCTGATCCAAGTAAAACAAAACCTGGTGAATGGGAGGAGGGAGCAAAAGATTCGCATCTATGAAAATAGTGTAGCTTTACTTTTTGTTTTAACAACAAAAACTAAAATTAAAAACTAAGAGAAAGTACATCAACTAGAGACAAATAGCTAGGCATATTATGGTACATGAATGTAATAGAAAAATTATTGGGCTTTAAAAAAAAGACAAAAGCAGGGCAGCTCGATAGCTCAGTGGAGTGAGAGTCTGGCCTAGAGACAGGAGATCCTAGGTTCAAACCCGGCCTCAGCCACTTCCCAGCTGTGTGACCCTGGGCAAGTCACTTGACCCCCATTGCCCACCCTTACCACTCTTCCACCTATGAGACAATACACCGAAGTACAAGGGTTAAAAAAAAAAAAAGACAAAAGGAATGATTTCAGAGAAATCTGGGAGAG
>NC_058132.1:477583295-477584386 GCF_016433145.1 Gracilinanus agilis
TAGGCTCTGCCAAATAGATTAAAACAGAATGACAGACGTTACAGAACAAATCAAACATGTCCTTGCTAATTTTAGTAACTATCAGTTCTTCATAAGGAAAAACATGAATCTAGATGGTATGATGACTCTCTTGGACTTCTGTGAGGATGGTTTGACTAACATGGTTTTCTTTAAGGATGGTTTAGAAATGAAGAAATGTCTACAAATTCAGCTGATTTCTTTGGATCACCTGCCATCATAAATGGCTATTGTTTTTTGTCATCTACACAACACCAGAACTTGGACTAACTTGGATTGAAGTCATCTTGAGCTTATTTGGAATGGAGGTATTATTTTTTTTAAACCCTTAACTTCTATGTATTGGCTCATAGGTGGAAGAGTGATAAGGGTGGGCAATGGGGGTCAAGTGACTTGCCCAGGGTCAAACAGCTGGGAAGTGTCTGAGGCCGGATTTGAACCTAGGACCTCCCATCTCTAGACCTGGCTTTCAATCCACTGAGCTACCCAGCTGCCCCCGGAGGCATTATTTTTAAAAACATGTCACATAGATTGTCTAAAATAAAACATATTTAACTCTCCCCTCCAAAAAGAAGGAGGAGGAGGAGGAGGAGGAGGAAGAGGAGAAGGTTACTAAGCTGTCATTAACCTCAAGGCAGAGAAAAGAGGGCAACTTTGTTTTGCAGTGTGGTCAATCTTAATGAAAGAACTAGGGTAAGAGTTCTAATAGACATAGAGAAGAGATCATCTCCTCACTTACACCAAAATGGAAACCATATAAAAATGGAGTTTCTCAGGTCAAGTGAGGGAAGATAGCAAGTCCTTAGTCCTTCTTTATATACTTCCACATCCTTCTAGAAGAGAAAAGAAATTGGTTCTGGAAAGGAAGCAGTAATTGTTCTCCAAAGAATGATAATCTAGGGGCAGCTGGGTAGCTCAGTGGATTGAGAGTCAGGCCTAGAGACAGGAGGTCCTAGGCTCAAATCCGGCCTCAGACACTTCCCAGCTGTGTGACCCTGGGCAAGTCACTTGACCCCCATTGCCCACCCTTACCACTCTTCCACCTAGGAGCCAATACACAGAAGTTAAGGGTT
>NC_058132.1:477586899-477643599 GCF_016433145.1 Gracilinanus agilis
AGGGAAGGAGGGAGGGAGGGAGGGAGGGAAGGAGGGAGGGAGGGAGAAAGGGAGGAAGGGAGGAAGGAAGGGAGGAAGGGAGGAAGGAAGGAAGGAAGGAAGGAAGGAAGGAAGGAAGGAAGGAAGGAAGGAAGGAAGGAAGGAATGTTACTATGTACATTGTCCTCCTGGTTCTGTTCATTTTCACTGCATTATTTCATATGTCTTCTCAAGTCTTTTCTGAAAACACCCTCTTCATCATTTCTTATAGCACAATATATTTATATACAATTGCTGTTCAGACATTCCCCAACTGATGAACATCCTCTCAGAAATGTCCTAATTTTTTTTTCAAAAAAGAATCAAATCTTTTATCTTTAGGTCAGTGAGCTTGACTTCAATTCTGAGAAAATACTTTATTAATAAATAGATGGATTAATGAGCATATAGAAAAGAAAAAATGGTTTACCTGTCTTCAACAAGACTCGATTAATTTTCTTTCTGAACAGACTAGTTAAAGTGATAGGTCAGATCAATTCTGAAGATATAGCTTACTTAGATTTTAGAAAAGCATTTTGATCAAGAGTTTCATGCTATTCCTATAGAGAAATTTTATTTTTTATTTTTTAAAAAACTTTAGTAATTTTTTGTTCATTTGTTACATTAAAATTTCCGGTATCTCCCTCCCTCTTTCCCTTCCTTACACTAGGGAAGGCAATATTTAACAAAAAAAAAATAGGTACTATATATAAAATATGTTTTGCTTGTTTCTGTTTATCAGTTCTTTTTCTGGAGGTAGACATATACAAGTTATTCTTCAAACAATATTTCCGTTGCTACATATAATGCTCTCTTGGTTTTTCTCATTTTACTCTTCATATGTAAGTCTTTCCATGAGTTTTTTTTTTAATTAGCCTAATCATCATTTATTATGGGATGACAGTATTCCATCACAACCATATGCTACAACTTGTTTAGTCATTTTCCAGTTGATAGAGAGGTGTGAGCTAGATGATAATACAATTAGATGGATTCAGAACTAGTTGAATGGATAAATTCTCAGAGGAGTCATTAATGTCAGCTTGAAAGGTCTCCAGTGGAGTAGCCCAGGGATCTGTGCATAGACCAGTGCTATTTAATTCCTGTGTCATCAACTTGGTTCAAAGCATAGATGTCATCCTTATCTAATTAACACAAAGCTTCCTAGCTGTCCCCTCCTAGGACAGCTAACACACTGGATGTCAGATTTAGAATTCAAAAGGTATTGACAGACCAGATCATTGGGTTAAATCTAATAAGATGAACTATAATAGGATTAAATCAACAGCCCTAGATTTAAGGGTTTTTAAAATTCTAATCAGCTTTACACACATAAGATTGTGGAGGCATGATTAGACAGCAATTTACATGAAAAAAAAATCTGGATAACAAGATCCAAATGAGTCAATAGTGTTTCAGCAAAGTGCAAGCTCAATATGAGTCAACAGGGTGAAATGGCAGCCAAAAATGGTAATGCAACCTTGAGTTATATTAAATGAGCCATTCTCCCTCTGTATTCCAGCCTCATCAGGCCACATCTAGAGAACTGTATTCATTTCTGTGTATATCAGTTTAGGAAGGGCATCATAAGGTGAAAACCATCTAGTGCAAGGCAACCAGAATGGTAAATGGACTTGAGTCTATGCTATATCATAATCAGTAGAAGGAAATGGGATATTTAACTTGGAGAAAAGAAAGTTCAAAGAGAATATGATAACTATCATCAAGAATTTAAGGAGACAGCTAGGTGGCTCTGTGGATTGAGAGCCAGTCCTAGAAATGGGAGATCCTGGGTTCAAATCTGGATTCAGACACTTTCTATTTATGCGACCCTGGGTAAATCACTAAATCTCCATTGCTTAGCTCTTACTGGACTTCTCTCTTGGAACCAACACATAGTATTGATTTTTTTTTTTAAACCCTTACCTTCCATTTTGGAGTCAATACTGTGTATAGGCTCCAAGGCAGAAGAGTGGTAAGGGTAGGCAATGAGGGTTAAGTGACTTGCCCAGGGGCACACAGCTGAGAAGTGCCTGAGGCCACATTTGAACCTAGGACCTCCTGTCTCTAGGCCTGGCTTTCAATCTACTGAGCTACCCAGCTGCCCCCCCACAGTATTGATTCTAACAAGGTATGGGTTTAAAAAAATTTTAAGGACTTTCATATAGAAGAGGAAATAAATTGGAGTTAGGTTAGTGTTTTGTTTGTTTGTTTTTTTGACACCATAAAGTAGAACATGGGGCAATAAGTAGAAGTTCCAAAGAGACAAATTTAGGCTAAGGAGAAGAAATTATTCCTAACAATTAGAGCTGCCCAAAAGTAGGATGGACTATTTAATGAGAAGGTCTTCTGTTTCCTTACTGGAAATATTGGAAAGAACATACTTTTCAGTTATAGGTTGAACCATATGGCCCCTGAGATCCTTTCCAACTCTAATATTCTAGGATGCTGTGAAAAATCAGGTATATTTATTATGAAATAAACCTTGAAGAAAAACAAATTCATTCATGCCAAAAGCTCCGAGTTTCCATTAAATGCTAAAGTGGCCACCAATAATTTTTTTCACTTATATCTATAGAGAGAGAAAGAATTGCAAAATCTCTGGGCAATTAATTTTTTTCAAAAGTTAATTGGGTTAGGTTAGTTCAAATATTATATTCAGGAAACTGTAGTTGTAAGACAACATAAAAATTACCTAAAAATAAGAGCAGCATTTCCAAGCGATCCAAGAAGACTTAAGGGATAGACAATAAATCACACTTATTTAATTAAAAACAAACAGCAATGCTCTACAGTAGCTAAATGAACAGCTGTTGCTGCTGTCTATTCAGGATAATCAACTAAGGAGATTACTTACAGTAATGAGATTCAGTGTTGAATAGACAAGCAATAGAAAATATAGATCAATATTTGAGGTGCAAAGTTACTGCTAGGATCTATCATTCCTGAAGCACTCATCTTAAGTACATTACAAGATGAATGAATGAAATTTCTATTGAGAAACCATATATCCCAACCAATCAAATAAAGCTGTTGCTCTAAATAACATAAATGTTGCAATTTCAATGTTTTTATAACTCATGTTTCTTGCCAGAGGAAGCTCATTTATTGCAAGAAATAACATAGGAACCAACACATAATTTTAATCAAACTGGTTTAGAAAAAATTAGGCCTTTCAAAAAAAAAGTCTTTCAAATTGATCATCTTAGAAGCAGACTGACATAATGCAGATCAAAGCATACTATTTTTCACTTTAGTTTATTTGGGTTTTATTTTAGAGTTTGGTTTTATATGATTATTCTCTTACAAAAATTAACAATATAGAAATATGTCTTGCATGATGATTATACATGTATAACCCAGATCAAATTGCTTACCATCTCTGGGAAAGTGGAGGGAAGGGAGAAAGGGAGTCGATTTGGATCCTATAACTTCAGAAAACTTACGTAGAAAATTGTTTTTACATTATGTGAAAAATCATTATTATACGTAATTGGTAAAATAAAATATCTTTTAAAAAATTATTCTGAAAGGTATTAAAAGTATGCTGAAGTATTTCAAATACCAAGGAATGGCTGTTTGTACTTCCCTATATAAGCCATGCATATTTTGGCATCTCTGACGTTCTTTGTTGTGGATGCCTTAGAAGTATACAAAATCCTGAGAAAGGCTTGCAGAAAAAAAGAGAGTCCCTGGAGCTATTCCACTGGGTGAGCTGTGGGACTCTATGAAAACTCATCAAGTCTCCAGACAGATATCCAGAACTGGTGTGCAAGCCAATTCTCCCAGGGGCATGCATCCTCATGTAATTTGAAGAGACTATAATATTTTAAGGGAGAGACTATAAAGGATGTGCCAGGGAGAAGTCTGGTAAGGCCCTTCTGAATTCTTTCCTATGACTCCTTAAGGAAGTGTTCATCTTTTAACATAAATTGCAGAGTAAGATTGGTAAAAGGAGTATCCTCATTGCAACTTCCCCACAAACCCCCAATGAAACATATCTAATTTAAAACAATAATCTTTTCCTCTTGGATTAGTTTGATTTGATTAAATAGACATTTATTAAAGCCTCCTACATATAGAGTTTTATGCTAGTGAGGGCCCACTTAAGATATGATTTTTTTTTTAGAGGATCCAGTGATCACAGCAGAATGACTTCTTTCGGTAGCATGTAGCATCTTGGGAAAGGAGTAGATTAGACAAATAATGAGGATGACCCAGCAATATATAAATAGTAGCCATACAAGCAAAGGAGTCAAAAATTGAGGACTGTGGATAATAGAACTATAGGGTTAATGAAATAACCATAATTGTGGAGAAAGGAAAGTAAGATAAGGAGAAGGTTGAAGGATTAGAAAATGAGGAGAGATGAAGGACTATGGATTCATTTTTAAGATGGATAGGCTTAAGAGAAGTAAAGGGGGACCAATTAAAATCAGAATTAAGAACCTTTCTTAAAGCCTAAACAACTTCAGATTCTTCAATTGTGTTATGTTTAAAACTCAGGAGGGATACAAATTTCTACCATCATTAAAGTCCTAATGCAATAATATTATGGCATAACTAGGACTTAATGCTCTTAAATAGCAAGTTCTAGAAGATTCTATCAAGCTGGAGTGATTTAGAGCTTAGGTCCAGCAAAACACTCTATGTCTGTTGCCTGAGAATTAGCCTGGTTCAGAGAGGATAATCACTAGCCTGACTATAGGGTTATGCATTCTTCATTTGCAACTTTCAAAGACTTTCTGACTTTTAAAGGGGTTGTTATTTGTATTGATCACAGTAGGAAATATCTATTATCAATGTGAATCATTGATCTTTGAAGTATTAAATACAGAAGAAAATGGCTGTGAAGAAAGTGTGGAAACAGCATTCCAAGCATGGGAAACAGTGTCATTCAACATTTATTTGCAGTTGGGATGGCAGGAGGAGATACTTTATTTTACTAATTAATGTAATAACAATTTTCCTCATGAATTTTCTAAAGTTATGATCGGAATTGTCTCCCTCCCTCCCTTCCCTTCCCTCTTCCTCTCAAAGATGGTAAGCGACTTAATTGGGTTACAAATTTATTATCATGCAAAACACATTTCCATATTATTCATTTTTTGTAAGACAATTCTCATATAAAACCAAAAGCCCAAAGTAAAAACCCAAATAAACTAAAGTGAAAAAATCATATTCTTTGATCTGCAGTCTACCTTCAACAATCTGTCTCTGGAGCTGGATAGTGTTCTTTATCATGAGTCCCTCAATATTGCCGAGAGTAGCTAAGTCTTTCATACCTAATCATTCCATAACATTGAGGTTACTGTGTATAATATTCTCCTTGTTCTGCTTATTTCACTCTGAATCTGTTTATGTAGGTCTTTCCAGCTCTTTTGGAAATAATCCTGTTAATCATTTCTTTCAGCAAAAAGTATTCCACTGCCATCATATACCACAATTTGTTTCACCATTTCCCAATTGATGGACATTCCCTCAATTTCCAAATCTTTGCCACCACAAAAAGAGCTGCTATACATATTTTTGTACAAGTAGATCCTTTCCTTGTTTTTTTTTTTATCTCTTTGAGATAGCTCTCTAGTATCTCTAGTATTAGGTATGCACTGTTTTATAGCCCTTTGGGCAGAGTTACAAATTATCCTTCAGAATAACTGGATCAGTTCACAACTCCACCAACAATGCATTAGTGTTCCAATTTTGTCACATCCCCTCCAACATTTCTCACTTTTCTTTACTGTCATATTGGCCAATCATATAGATGTGAGGTAGTATCTCAGAGTTTTCATAATTTGCATTCTCTAATCAAGAGTGATTTAGAACATTTTTTCATATGATTACTGATAGCTTTGATTTCTTTATCTGAAAATTGCTTATTCATATCCTTTCAGCATTTGTCAGTTAGAGAATAGCTTGTTTTCTTATAAATTTGACTTAGTTCTCTATAAATTTGAGAAATAAAGCCTTTATCAAGAAATTTGTTCTAAAAATATTCCCAGTTTGTTGTTTCCCTTTTAATTTCAGTTTCATTGGCTTTGTTTGTATATAAACTTTTTAATTTAATATAGTCAAAATTATTCATTTTATATCTTGTAATGTTCTCTGTCTCTTGTTTGGTCATAAAGTCTTCCCTTCTCTATAGATCTGGCAGGTAAACTATTCTATGTTCCCCTAATTTACTTATAGTATCACCCTTTATGTCTAAATCATATACCCATTTTGACCCTGTCTTGGTATAGGGCAGCATTAGTGAAGATGTGACACATGTGCTGAGCTGGCCTTCAGTGATCTGCTCCATCCCCCTCTTCCCAGTGCCCAAGGACATTTTTTGTATGCCCTGCCCCTCTGTCCAGCAGCTCAAAACAAACATTTCCTCCCTTAGCTTTCTCCAATAATGCAGAGGCTCAGAGACAGCTTGAATTTGCCCTTTGGACACTCAGACTCAGAAAAAGTTCACCAATGCTAGTGTGAGACATTGGTCTATACCTAGTTTCTATCATACTGTTTTCCAGTTTTCCCAGCAGTTTTTTTGTCAAATAGTGAGTTCTTATCCTAAAGGCTAGGATCTTTGGGTTTATCAAACACTAGATTCCTCATGTCATTTACCCTTAATCTATTCCCTCAACAAGCATTTGTTATATAACTACTTTGTGCCAAGTAGGAAAACATGCAGTGAAGATTGGCAAGTAATAGATAGGCTGAAGTGTAAAGCAGAAGAAAGTAAACAGCATAAAACAAAAGTGGAGAGGAAGAATGGCAGAAGATTGTGGAGAGCTTCAGATGCTAGGCTAAGAAATTTGAACTTTATTCAGTAGGCAATGGAGAATCACTGCTAAGTTTTGAATAGAAATGGCATAAATTAATAAATGAGTAAATAAATTATTAAGTGAATATATGACTATATAAATGAATGAGCAAATTAAAAAGCATTTACTTGAGTATTTACTATATTAAGCACTGGGCAGCTAGGAGGCACAGTGAGTAAAGAATATCAGGATAGAGTCAGGAAAGACATCTTTCTGAGTTCAAATTCAGCCTCAGACATTGACTGTGTGACATTTCCTCATCTGTAAAATGATATGGAAGAGGAAATGGCAAACCACTCCAATATCTCTGCCAAGAAAATCCAAAATGGAGTCAAGAAGAGTCAGACATATTTGAAATGACTGAACTCAAATTTATACACACTGGAAGGACTGGTGGCTAGGGGAGAGAAGTAGTCACATCATGTGAAGAGAAAGATGCTCCCGCAGAGCCAATAGCATTTCCTCCTACTTCTGTGTTATATTCATAAATAAATCACAGAGTTGGGTGACACACCAATAAATGGACTGCAGGGGTCATGAACACTTAAAAACACAGAGTGCCACTTGCCTCCACCACTTTATTATTCTGGAGAAGTTTCCATCTTTGTCAACTGCCTTGGTTACACAGGACCAGCTAGGCAGAAATAAGATTTTGACTGTGATTGATGAACCCTTCAGAGCCACTAGCTCAGGCTGGCATTAAGTTGCCTAATTTTGCTGCCTCCAGCTCTCAGAGGCAAAATGGAAATTACACTAAAGATAGAGTTTGGGTCCCAACTCTTCAACTTACTAGTAGTACAACCTGGATCAAACTGACTTCTCTGAACCTTAGTTTCCTCATTGGTGCAATGGAAATAATAACTGTGTTATCTGCCCCCCTGAAAAGGAAAATGGTAAATTGTTATTATAAATTAGAAATGTGAACTATAATTAAGACTAGCTGAATCAAAAAAGCATAGAAAGATTTGTATGAACTAATAAAAAGTGAAGTCAGCAGAACCAAGAAAACAACATACACAGTTGTTCAGTTCTGTCCAACTCTTCATGACCCCCTAGACCATACGATCCATGTTTTCATGGCAATATCAGAATGGTGTGCCATTTCCTTCAATGGATTAAGGGCAAACATAGGGTAAGTGATTTGTCCAGGGTCACACAGCTAGTAAGTGCCTGAGGCCAGTTTTGAACTCAGATCTTCTGGATTCCAGGTTCAGTGCTCTATCCATTGAGCAATCTAGCCACCTGTAATAGGTATAGGCTTTAGAAGTAGAAAAGCAGACTTTTGCAGGCAGACTAAGGGGAAAAGACTTGGCTGCCAGCTAGGGATATTCTAAATAGAATGAAGGGAAAAACTGTTTTGCCCTCGTGGACTCCGGTCAAACTGGGAAAGGGAGGGGGTATGGATGCCTTTACCTGCCCAGTGAGGATCCCAAGGAGAGTGGAGTTACCACTATCAAGGAAGACCTGCTAGGGAAGATCAAGTGAGCAAGAAAATCTAGCTGGGGTGGTGGACATCCCAATCTGAGACAAGCTTGTTGATTAGCATCTCCTGGATTGATCTTTCTGTGGACCCATTTCCTGTGCCATCAAGAGGAGCTGAAGAAGACATGATTTGTGAGAGACCCATTTTCCCTTCTAGTCTGTAAAGTCTGATTAGTGCAGCATAGGTTTTAACGCATTCTCCCAGCCCCTGTGTGGTCCCTAGTGTTTAGATCCAGTGTGACCTTTCCCCATTATTCCTGACCCTCAATAATTATTAAAACCCTGTGTTTATAAGCCCTCTTGTCAATATAATTTACTAGTAGTTTCTCTGACTCCCTGGCTAGGTGAGTCAGTGTGGAAGTTAAGACCCAACAGTCACTCTTGTCAACTCCATTTCCCAAAGTGCCAAACCCAATTTCCCAGCTTGTTAAGTCCCCACCTATTGTCCATTCCTGTCTCCTACTCACCCTTCTGAACCCAGATAAATATTTAATTTAAGCCCCTGTTTTTCCCCATAAGACACCCCAAACCCAACTGTTCAGCAACATAAATTGAAAGAACAGCAATAACAAAAAGAAACTGCATAAGTATATATGAATGTAATTATGTAATTATAAAGATATCATTATAAATATTAACCTTGACCCTAGAAAAAACACAAGAAAATGCACCTCTGTCCCCTTTTTCCTCAAAAGTGGGGGCTTGTGGGTACTTAGATGATATGCTGGTTCATTTTGTCGAATTGTTTTTTTAATTTCTTCTTTTATTTTTATTACACAGGATATCTCTTGCTGCAAAGGTATATTTGGAATCATATCTGCCTTATAAACTAGGCTGGTTTCTCCTTAAAAGGTACCAAATCTATTTTTGAGTCAACTGGCTCAATGGTCTAAAAAATGTCCATTGATATAGCTTCCTGACAGTCTCAGTCAAAACCTCAGCCAAATAGAAGTATGGAGCTCCACCCTTAAGCTTTTAACTTGTATAATGACATGGTCTAACTTAGAGACAGAAAAAAGTTTCACCAAACTAAATCAATGCTGTATCCTTGGTGGATAGATTCTTTCCCTGATGCTATAGCTAAGTCATCCTCCTTTGCTTAATTGTTATTGTTGAGTCAGTTTTTCAGTTATGTCCAGCTTTCCCTGATCCATTTTGAGGTTTTCTTGGCAAATACTAGAGTAGTTTGCCATTACCTTTTTTCCAGTCCATTTTACAGGAGAGGAAACTGAGGAAAATAGAGGAAAAGGACATGTCCAAGGTCATACAACTAATAAGTGTCTAAAACAAGATTTATTTTATTGATATATTTATTGATTACTAATGACTAGCAGTGTCTAGTTGAACTCTGATTCTTTTCATTTCTCTGCCTATTCCCTCTGGTCTCCATTAACTTTCAAAGTGAGAAAACTAATTCTATACTTTAACAAGGCTCCCCTCACTCAAAGTAAAAGAAGGCTCATTTTTTCACAAGGGGATGTGAGCAAAACTGGAAACCCCTGAAGAGAAGAACAGAGTTAAGTTAGGAATGTTCACACTAAAGTTTAAACAAGAGAATGCAATTTTTAAAAAATTGACTTTATTCATATATTTTGTTCTCATATCTTCTTCCTTTCTGAACTTATCCCTCCCCTTCCTAAGTCCAGTGAATCATCCCATGTACTTGTAACAGAATAAAAGGGAAAGGCCAAAACTAAGGAGGATGCTAACCAATTGTGCAAATATATTCAGTGTTTCATTACAGAACATTTCTCATCTTGACAGTACATTTTCGAATATTGACTCATTTTTCATTTTCTTCAAAAGGCAGAATGTCATTATAAATGGCCCATTGGTCTTGGAAGTAGGATTCAAATCCTGCCTCAGACATTTAATAGCTGTGCATCTTTGAACAAATCACTAAACTTCAAAGCCTCAGTTTTCTTATCTGTAAAAAGACAAGTGAAGCTTTCAATGTCAGAGGGAGGGAGTCAAGAATCTGAAGCACAAGAGGAAAGACCTTGTCAGAATGTTAAAATGAAAAGTGTTACACAAGAAAAGAAAGAGAAGGAAAAGGACAGCTATACAATAACAGCTTATAGACAGATTTGAGGTTTTCCCTAAAGAAGCCACAGAGGTATTAAAGAGGAAGCAGCTAAAGAAGAAGAATGTTAAGAGTAGAACCATACTCTGGAAGGGAGGGAAAGAGAATGAATTGTGTAAACATGGAAAAATGTTTTAAAAAAATAAAATTTTAATTAAAAAAAAAGAGTAGAACCACAGAGTTATCAGGTGAGAGACTATTCAGTGTCATAATCTGAAGAGAAGCATAGCATTATCTTCTGGGCCAAATAACAGAGAATCTTCCAAGATATATAAAAACATAACTTCACATATGGCTAGCATTTATCCAAAGCTTTATAATTTGAAAAGAATTTACAAAATCAAAATGGCCAAGCAGAGCAACACCATGTATTAAGATGGCATATTTTTGCAAGGAAACCTAAGAACCAGAAAAGGGAGACCTAGTGAAGCATCTCGGTGAAAGTTAATGGAGGGAGAAACAAAAGGTATTTTATTTTGTCAGAGTATACCATAGGATACTAGACCAGAAAGAGGAATTTGATATGAAATTTGGGAAATAAATCTCAAGTCTGGCATGGAGGCATGACGTAATTGATACAGACAACTTCATTTTTTCAGAGATTTGCTGGAGTTCTCTCTCAACTTAAAACAGACTAGTTAATCATATGTTGATTTACTTAATGATAATTCCCTCCTTCCAAAGGGACAGGAGCTAACAAGAAGAGATGTTCTTCTGGATTTGATCCTCAATCAAAGAGAGGAAGTGGTTACTAGAATAGAAAGCACAGGAATAAGTGGACTTTTCCTTAATGATAAAATGTATAAAATATGTATTATATAACTACAAAATGCTTGGAACTGATTCTAGTTCTCAGAATAATAGGCGTTCTTGAATAAATAAGTGGTCAAAGGATATGAAAAAGAATTTTTCAAGGGATGAAATTCAGGTGACCAACAGAAATATGAAAAAAAATTGTTCATTAAAGCAACTCAAAGGGTTCACCTCATACTGGTCAGATTGGCAAAGTTTGCAAAAAAGGAAAAAATGACAAATGAAAGGAGGAACTTTAGGACAAGCAAGAACATTACCACATTATATGTGAGTGCTGCGACTCAATCCAGCCATTCAAGAAAGCAATGTCTAACCATATCATTTGGCCAAGCAATACCACTATTAGGCCTAAACCAAAAGAGGTCAAAGAAAGAAGGAAAGGCCCCAATTACAAAAAATATTTATAGTGGCTCTTTTTGTAGCAGCAAAGAACTAGAAACTAAAAGGGTGCCACTCAATTGGGGAATGACCTATGAAATTATGGTATGTGAATGTAATGAGATAGTATTTTCCCATTACAGAAAAAAAAAAAAGCAGGGTCAGAAAGATGTGAGAAGTATGAATTATTGCAAAGTGAGCATAACCCAGAGCATGATTTATACAATAACAATATTGTAAAGATAAAAAAAAAAAACTCTGAAAGATTTACATCTGACCAATGCAATAATCAACCATTGGTTCCAGAGGAGCTTATTGATGAATGCTCTAAAACTCCTGACCAATTAGTGATGGACTCAAGAAGCAAAAGAAGACATACCTTTTTAGACATAACCAGTATTTCCTCAACTACACAGATTTCTTTTGAGGGTTTTGTCTTTCTTTTTTCTTTCCTAATGAGGAAGGAGGGAAAATAAATGCTTGTTAATGAAAAATAATAATTTTTAAAAGACGTGGGGGATTAACAATGAGAAATTCTATTCAGGATCTGGTTCTCATTAATAGAAAGAAACTAACTACACATGTAGAGGGAGAAATTATAGGAACCTTATGGAGAAATGACTACTGCTTCCTAGATTTGAGATAAAGGAGAGGAAGTGTAGGCATAGTCTGAAATGCGTATTTCAGAGTGCTCAGGCAAAAGGTAAAAAAGATCCTATGACCTTTGGCTACAATTTGAGAAAGCTCAGAAGGAATGACATTATTAAGAATGAAATTCTGATGACACAAAGAACTATTTTAATGGAGTTTTAGGAAAAGTAAGATAAAGCTAAAGAAACAAGTGTGAATTCAGAATAAATTCACCAAGAACTTTGCTGCCATTAAAAGGAAATGCAGATCAGCTAAGTGGCTCAGTGGATTGAGAGTCAGGATTAGAGACAGGAGATCTTGGGTTCAAATCTGACCCCAGAGACTTCTTAGTTGCTTGATTCTGAGCAAGTCACTTAATCCTGTTTGCCTAGCCCTTACCACTCTTCTGACTTGGAACCAATACACAGTATTGATTCCAAGGCAGAAGGGAAAGGTTTTAGAAAAAAGAAAGAAAGAAATGCATAAGAGATGGATGCTAGCTAGGGCAAGCAATAAAGGATGAAAATAAAAATGTGGCATGATATTATAAAAATAGAAGTGCTAAAACTCAGAATGCGTGACAATAAGAATAATTTGTAAGAAATATGAGAAGAAAACAAGTGTTAGAAAGAGGATAGTACCTTTGTTTGAGGTGAGATAGATGTGACAATGATAACTGATAACAGTGAGAAGAAAAAAAAAAGACAGACCTATTCAGTTATTAACATTGTTTCTAATTGCAAGGAGAGGAATGATAGTTGCACTAGGAGAATAGGGGAAGGGAATAAACATTAACATAACACCTACTATGTATGTGCGTGCCAAGTACTGAACTAAGTACTTTAAAAATATCTCTGATCCTCAAAACAACCCTAGAAGGTAAATGCTATTACTATCCCTATTTTACAGTAAAGGAAACTGAAGCAAATAGAGATTAAGTGTCTTGCCTGGTCATAATAAGCGCATGAGGCCATATTTGAACTTATCTTCCAGATTCTGGGGCCAGTGCTCTAACTATTGCACCACCCAGCTGCCTCATAAATAAAAGAACAAAAATGGTTGGCAGAAACAATTCCTAAAATAAGGACAGAGAGAGTAAAATGCACCCATACCCCTAGAAGAATTCAAGTCATCTGGCCCAGATGATTTACATCCTGAGGTATTCAAAGATGTGGTGGATATGATTACTGAGACACCCGTCAGTAATACACCACTAAGAAAGAAAAGAAAAAGAAAAAAAAAAAGGAAGAGTTACTGCAAGATTGGAGAGGGACAAATATCTCACCTTGGTTTTGTTTTGGGGGTGGGAGAGATACTGTTTTGTTTTTAAGGGAAGAGAATAGCCTAAAAACTCTAGGTCTGGGCTTGATTTTCCTGGGGAAATTCGAAAATAGCCCATAAAAGAGATGTTTGGCAAATACCTAAAATGGCAAGTAGTTATTGCAAAGAACCATAATAGTTTCCATCAAGAATAAGTCATGTCAAAAATAAAAAAATTAAAATTAAAAAAATAAAAAGAGAATAGGCCATGTCATGATGAAAAAGCTTATCCATCTCCAAAGAAAGAATTAATGGAGTCTGAATGCATATCTAAGCATTTTTCACTTTATTTCCTTTTTGCTTTTAATATGTCCTCCTCCACAACATGACCAATCTGGAAATACATTTTGCATCATCACACATATATATCCTAAATTAAGTTGCTTGCCATATTGGGAAGGGGAGTTGGGAGGGAGGAAAAGAATTTGGAAGTCAAAATTTTGGGAATCAATTGTTGAAAATTGTTTTTGCATGGAAATGGGAAAAAATAAAATATTATATTAAGAAAAAATAATAGGTCATGTAAAACCAACTTCATTTACCTTTTTTGCAGCTACCAATATAATTTATCTTGCTCTCAGCAAAGCTTTTGATCATGTATCTCATGTTATTCATGTGGAGATGAAGAACATACATACTAGATGATAAAACAATTGGAATGATTCAGAACTGGTTGGAGAAGTGAAGTCCAAGTTTTTAATTGTTTAAAATCAATGTGGCAGGAGGTCCCCAGTGGAATATCCACAGGGATGTGTGCTTGTCCTTATGCTATTTAGCATTTTTAATCAGTTATTTAGTTAAAAGCATGGAGAACATGCTCATCAAACTTACAGATGACACAAAGTTGGGGCGGAAAACTAATACACTGGATGACAAAATCCAAAGCAAATCTTAATAGGCTAGAACACTGGGCTGAATTTGATGAGATGAAATTCAACTTAGGATAATTGCAAAGTCTTACACTTGGTTACAAAAATAAAACAGATTTATTAGTACAAGACAGATGAGGCACGTTTGGATAAATTGTTTTTTAAAAAAATGTCTGGGAGTTTTAGTGGACTGCAAACTCTCTGATATCCAAAGTGTAGCAGCCCAAAAAGTTGAAGACTCTTGCCAAGTCACACCCTCTATATCTAACTTTGATACCACCCCTATCCTCTTCTTGGACAAATTGTCTCCCCTCTCTACTCTCTCTCAGTCTCTAATCTCTTTCCATTTAATTGTTCCTATCCTACTGCCTCCAAAAAAAGCTTAGGTCTCAATTCCTTAAAAAATCCTTGCTTAATGCTATGACCCTCTGAAACTACTGTTCTGTATTTCTTCCCTTGTACAATGAAATTTTAGAAATAGTTGCCTATTCTCTTTGCTGCCTCTTCCTCTCCGTGAGGTCACTTCTTAATCTTTGTACTGAATGGCTCTTTCAGAAATTATCAAAGATCTCTTGATTGTCAATTCTGATTAAATTATTTTTGGAGGACAGCTGGGTAGTTCAGTGGATTGAGAGCCAGGCCTAGAGATGGGAGGTCCTGGGTTCAAATGTGGCCTCATACACTTCCCAGCTGTGTGACCCTGGGCAAGTCACTTAACCCCCATTGCCTAGCCCTTACCACTCATCTGCCTTGGAACCAATACACAGTATTGATTCCTAGACAGAAGGTAAGGGTTTAAAAAAATTAATTTTAAAAAAAGAAATTATTTTTTAAGTTCTCATCTTTCTAGATCTCTCTGTAGCATATGATATCCTATGTTTTATCTCTTCTCTGAGTTCTCATGATCCCATTTTCTCTTAGTTTCTCTTACTTCCTATCTTACTTCTCACTTTTCTCTGGTGGATTATCATCTACACTTTGACCCCTAAATGTGTATGTATCCCAAAATGCTCTGAGTTCTTCTTTTCTTTTAATTCTCTTCTCACTCTTTTTTAATGACCTAAGTTTTAATGTGTTTAAATATCACCTGTATGAAGATGACTCCCAGACTTAGATATCCAGCCCAAGTCTTAAACTGTTAGTTGGTCTACTCCACATTTCCACTGGATGTCCTATAAAAATCTCAAACAGTATCTTCAATTAGCAAAGTGGCAGGATACAAAATAAATGCACATAAATCATCAGCATTTCTATACATTTCCAACACATTAGAGCAGCAAGAGGTAGAAAGAGAAACACCATTTAAAATCACCCTAGACAATATAAAATACTTAGGAATCTATCTACCAAAACAAACACAGCTATTATACGAAAACAACTATAAAACACTTTCCAAACAAATAAAACTGGATCTCAACAATTGGAAAGCCATTAATTGTTCATTGGTAGGACGAGCTAACATAATAAAAATGAACATTCTACCCAAATTAATTTACCTATTTAGCGCCATACCTATCAAATTACCAAAAAACTTCTTTACTGAGTTAGGAAAAACTATAACAAATTTCATTTGGAATAACAAAAGATCAAGAATATCAAGGGAAATAACGAAAAAAATGTGAAGGAAGGGGGCCTAGCAGTACCAGATATTAAACTATACTATAAAGCAGCTGCCATTAAAACAATATGGTACTGGCTAAGAGATAGAAGGGAGGATCAGTGGAATAGACTTGGGGTTAATGACATCAGCAAGACAGTGTATGATAAACCCAAAGAGCCCAACTTTTGGGACATGAATCCACTATTTGACAAAAACTGCTGGGAAATATGGAAAACAATATGGGAAAGATTAGGTTTAGATCAACATCTCACACCCTACACCAAGATAAATTCAGAATGGGTGAATGACCTGAATATAAAGAGGGAAACTAAATAAGTTAAGTGAACACAAAATAGTATACCTATCAGCTCTCTGGGAAAGGAAAGATTTTAAAACCAAGCAAGAGTTAGAGAAAATTACAAAATGTAAATTAAATGATTTTGATTATATCAAGCTAAAAAGCTTTTGTACAAACAAAAACAATGTAGTAAAAATCAGAAGGGAAACAACAAATTGGGAAAAAATCTTTATAACAAAAAACTCTGACAGGGGTCTAATTACTCAAATATACAAGGAGTTAAATCAATTGTATAAAAAATCAAGCCATTCCCCAATTGAAAAATGGGCAAGAGACATGAATAGGCAATTCTCAGGTAAAGAAATCAAAAGTATCAATAAGCACATGAGAAAGTGTTCTAAATCTCTAATAATTAGAGAAATGCAAATCAAAACAACTCTGAGGTATCACCTCACACCTAGCAGATTGGCTAAAATGAAAGAAGGGGAGAGTAATGAATGTTGGAGGGGATGTGGCAAAATTGGGACATTAATGCATTGCTGGTGGAGTTGTGAACTGATCCAACCATTCTGGATGGCAATTTGGAACTGTGCTCAAAGGGCTATAAAAGAATGCCTGCCCTTTGATCCAGCTATACCATTGCTGGGTTTGTACCCCAAAGAGATCATAGATAAACAGACTTGTACGAAAATATTTATAGCTGCGCTTTTTGTGGTGGCAAAAACTGGAAAAGGAGGGTATGTCCTTCAATTGGGGAATGGCTGAACAAACTGTGGTATATGCGGGTGATGGAATACTATTGTGCTCAAAGGAAATAAACTGGAGGAGTTCCATATGAACTGGAAAGACCTCCAGGAACTGATGCAGAGCGAAAGGAGCAGAGCCAGAAGAACATTGTACACAGAGACTGATATACTGTGGTAAAATTGAATGTAAAGGACTTCTGTACCAGCAGCCATACAATGACACAGGACAATTCTGAGGGATTTATGGTAAAGAATGCTACCCACATTCAGAGGAAGAACTGCAGGAGAGGAAACATAGAAGATAATTGCTTGAATGCATGGGTTGGGGTGGACATGATTGGGGATGTGGACTCGAAGCTATCACACCAATGCAACTAACAACGATATGGAAATAGACCCCGAACAAGAACACATGTTACAACCAGTGGAAATGTGCGTCGGCCATGGGTGGGGGGAAAAGGGGGGGTGAAGGGGAAAGTAGGGGCATGAAGCATGTAAACAGGTTAAAAATGAATATTAATAAATGTTTTTAAAAAATTAAATTAAATTAAATTTAAAAAAAACAGTATCTTCAAAATGGAATTCATCATCTCTTCTCCCCTCTTTTGAGCTTCCCTTTTCTGTCAAGGGCATCAACACTACCCTTCCAAGTTATCCACCTCTGAAAGCCTCAAAGTCATCCTTAGTACCTCTTTCTGCTTTTAGCATCATAGTATTTTACTTTTGGTCTCTTCTTTTTAGCAATAATGCCACCACTCTAAGTCAATATTCAAAATATAGGTGCTTAACAAATACTTCTGATTGAATTAGTTGATTCAGTTTTTAAATTATCAATATGGTCACTGTCAAGCAGCATAAATATTTTAGTCACTTTAAAAAATAATTCTAAATTGATTTCCAGAAGTCAGATAAGATCTAACACTTCTAAAAGTATTTTTTTCTTGGTGAAGGCATAATTTTGGAGTTGAGCAGTATTGACTTTTTGTGGGTGAAAAGTATGTTAATACTAAGTGTGTTTAAAGTACTGGAACATTGAAAATCTGAAGAGATCACATGGTAGGAGGGTACTATTTCTTGAAAATTATGAGTCATCAACATAACACAAAGAAGTACCTGGAGAGGCAATTAGGCTAGGTAACTTGAAATGAATGCTCATTGTTTCCAGGTAGTAACTTTCACTCCAGCTCAGTCAACGAATAGAGAACTAAATATGCCCTCAGGCTAGAAGCCTAAATTTTAAAAGAAGTGCAAGAACTTGAAAAAAGGCTTTGGGAATTAAAGAAACACCATCCCTGGAGACCACAAGATGGGATTCAGTGACTATAGAATAATGCATTAGGAAGCTGAACTTTAGCCCTATATGTAATTAGCTCCCATATACTGTTAGAGCTCTAACTACATCTCTTGGTCCTCTTCTCTCCAGTGATATTTCAGTTGTTTTTTCAGTAGTGTTTTTCTTTTTTTTAATCTCCATTTTTTGTTTAATAATTTTTGTTTTTTATCTTTTTTTTTAATCTTTGCGACCCCATTCTGGGTTTTCTTGGCAAAGATAATGAAGTAGTTTGCCATTTCCTTTTCCAACTGAGCCAAACAGGGTAAAGTGACTCACCCAGGGCCACACAGCTGGTGTCTGAGGCCAGATTTGAACTCAAGAGAAGTCTTCCACCTTCAGGCTTGGTACTTTATCACTGCACCACCTAGTTGCTGCCATCATTCTAAATCAGGCCCTCATCATCAGCTACCTTCTCATCTCTCTCCATTCCAATCCATCCTCCACAAATATGCCAAAATCATCTTCTAAAGCATCAGTCTCACTGTGTCACCTGCCCAAGAAATACTGATGGCTACCTATTTCCTGTAGGTTTAAATGCCAATTAAATGCTTAAAATTTAAAATCCTGAAAAAAATGGGCTCCAGTGTACTACTCCAGGATTGTGTATTACTCCCCTTTTGAGACTAAACATTATTCATCTGCCACCCACTATTATCACTAATAAACTCTCTCCATCTGATTCTCTCCTTGTTCTTTCATTTCTCAAGCATCACCTAGTTGAACATCCCATCCATGTCCCAATCCAATTCTTCCCCCATCCCTTCCCTTGTCGCTTCTAGCATTCTCGTTCCACAGTAAACAAATTTCCCTTCGCCCCAGCCCTCTTTTGCTTGCACTCCATCTTTTTGTCCTCATCAAGCCCTGGCTTTCTGCAAATGATGTCCTGGTCATCTTGCCTAGTGCTGGCTAGGCTCTGTCAAACCTTCATTAGATCTTATCGTCCCCTCAAACTTTTTACCTTCTTAACTACACTCCTACAAAATAGTATGGACACCAGCTGCCTCTATTTCCTTGCTCTCTCCAGTGAACACTCCCAATATTATGGTAATTTTTCACTTCTCATGCTTCTCAATCTATGGGCCATTCACCTCTTGGAAACGCTTCTCAGCTTTTGATTCTTACCCCTCCATTATTCTGTTCCTGAGTCTCCTTGGCAAGCTCCTCATCCATATTAATGCCAAATGTTTTCCAAAGCTCTCTCGCAACACTCTCTAAAACTCCCTCTCTTGGTAAGGTCACCAGCTCCATTGGTTTCACCATCATGTCTACAGGATGACTCCCGGATCTCTGGTTCCGGGCCCAGGCTCTCCTCTGTGATTTGGTCCTACATCACTAACTGGCTACTGTACATTTCTTACTGGATGTCATGTGCTCATCATCTTTCTCCCCAAACCCACCCTTACAAATGTCTCTTTCTGTTTTAGCCTTAACATTATCTTCACTTTCCTTCACCCCTCGTACCGGCTGCCAAATCTTGCTCTTTCTGCATCACACCTCTGACCCTTTCTCCAGGCTTACTTTGCCACTTTAGTTCAGGCCTTCGTTAGTTGTCATTTACACAATGGCCTTCTCAATTTTACCCACTCCAGTCTCCCACATGACTGCCAAAGTAATTTTTTTAAGCATGTGTGACCGTGTCATTTCCCTGTTCAATAAACTCCCAAAGCTCCCTTTTACCTGTAGGATGAAAGGTAAACCCCATATCCTTAGCTTTCGAAGCCCTTCCCAGCTTGGTCCCAAACTGTCTTTGCAGCCTCCAGCTTCCCCTTCCCTCACTCGGGGATCCAAACTACCTCTGCCCTCACAGGACAGACTCCAGGCTCCGAGGCTTTCTATCCATCATCCTTCATACCCGAACTACATTGCCCGAGTCCCTTTCGTCATAACATGGTTCAAACACCACCTTCTACAGAAAGCTTTCCCTAATTCTCTACCTCTACCCCGCATGTATGTGTACATACACACATTCTTCTCCCATGAACAGAGGTACTCAGTCCATTTTTTGTGCTGGTACCCCTGGCATATAACACATTGCTTGAGCCATGGCAGACACTTTAATGCTTGTTGACGGATGCACTCTACATTCCCACCAAATGGTACCCCAAGTTGTATACAAATACGTGCTCATCCCCACTCAGCAAGCTACCTGTCACATCCGTGCCCTTGAACACCCAATGGTTCTCCAAGCCAGGCATGCATTATTCCCTCCTCACCTTCACTTCCTGGAATCCTTTGCTTCATTCAAGGTTTGTCTCAGATATCCATTGCATTATAGAAAGCCTTTCTGCATCTCCCTAATTTGTGATTTCTGTTTCTGGCAGATACTACCAACAGAATGTTTATAAACTCTGAAGAAGTGTGCTGTCTTTACTTCCTCAGCACCTCATATGATGTCTTGTGTTATGTGTATGCATTTTTTTTTTAATTCAGATTTGTGGTGTCAGCATTTTAGGGAATTCTCAATGAAGAAACCTCTACAAATGTGGTTCAGTGCCAACTCTACCACATAAGTGACTTTTTAGAACTGCACTGAGTTTGTGTTGTGGCTTACCCAAGACCACAGCCAAAATGTCAGGGTCAGGACCTGAATTCAGGTTTTCTTCTAATTCTAATGCCAGTTTTCCAACCAATCACTATATCATGCCTTGCACACAACAGGCACTTAATACTGTTAGACACAGAAATGGAACAGAATAGAATTTCTTAGACAAGAATAAAATGGTCAATTCTATTTGTCTTTACAAGAAAGCTTTATGGCTAACATCTGTCCGTTAAATACCTACAGGGCAGGTAGGTGGAGCAATGGCTAGTCAGAGGACCTGAGTTCCAATTTGGTCCCCAACACTTCCCAGTTATGTGATCCTTGGCAAGTCAATTCACTTTATTTGCCTTAGTTACCTCATCTGTAAAATGAGCAGGAATAGGAAATGGCAAACCACTCCAATATTTGACAAGAAAAATTCATTGGGGATCATGACGTCAGACATAACTGAAACAAACTTTTTATAATCCCTATCTTGCCTCAATAGGAAGAAAGGGTAGTTCAGTAATATTAATTTAGAACTTCAGTTAGGTGTCTCAGTGGATTGAGAGCCGGGCCTAGAGATGGGAGGTCCTGGGTTCAGATCTGAACTCAGACACTTCCTAGCTGTGTGACCCTGGGCAAGTTACTTAACCCCCATTTCCTAGTTGTTACCACTCTTCTGCCTTGGAACCAATATACGTTTTTTTGTTTTGTTTTGTTTTGTTTTTAATAATAAAACTTAAGCACACAAAAAACTGAACCAACAAAGTTTGAGGCCCTATGCACTTTCCTTCCTTCCTTCTCTCTCCCCCATGATTTGCTATGGATTTTGCCATATCAGGACCTAAAATAGAGGAAGCAATAGGAACTTAAAGATACTTCCTCAATACCAATATTTTTCCTCTAGGATTTTATTTCTGCAAATGGCTTTTATCTATTTTCATTAACCAGCTCATAGCTCACCTAGATCAGCAGAATCTTCTTGAAGATAAGTATGGTATAGCCATGTCAACTGAGTAACAGTGCTGATATAAATCTAGAACTAAGGTAACCAGAAACACTTGGGCTACATATTAATCAGTTCTCAAGAACTCCAAGGACAATCACAGTAATGAAATGAACAGCTCCTCCAGTCATAGCTGGTATATAGGTACTTTGGATGCTAACTTAATAGGGATACTGCACAATATGGTTAGCAATAACACCAGTAAAATACTTTATTATAGCTCTTACCACGTTCAGAAGTCATACTAAAGGAGGAGCACTGGCTACCAGTACTAGTGATTCTCCTTCATATTCTTAGCTAAAAACAGGCAATTCAGTCAGAATTTAAAACAGAATGAAATAGGTCTGAGTACTCAAACCATAGTATCAATCATCTTGGAAATGATTCTTTTTTAATGGAAAAAACTGATATGGGGCAGAGTGGGAAAAAAAAGGATAAAGTTAACCTCCCATTCTTAAGATATAGCAAGGAAGCTACTGAAGGCAATCAATGTTCCTAGGATTCAAAATGAAACTGGATCTTTAAGTTTCTCCCCAAAATAGGAGCTAGGAGATTGCCAATTGTCTATTATTTCCTTCACTCCTCTTTTTCACAAAAGAATTTTGCCAATTGTCTATTATTTCCTTCACTCCTCTTTTTCACAAAAGAATTTTTAAAAATCATCTCAGAACTAACTTAAACCCCAATTTATTTCAAATGTAGCATGCTTTAATAATGAATAGAAAGGTAGATGCAGAAGGGAGGTAAGAAACTAAATTACAGGGCTTATTTTATTAAGAAACAATCATAACATAATTTGAGAGTTGAAAATATTAAAAATCATCTACCTTGAAAATCACTCAACTAAATTTTGATAAGGAAAGAAAGACGAATAATCTGCCCAAGATCACACAGCTGGTTAATAGCAGAGATGGGACAAAAAATCAAGTCTCCCAACTTCCAATTATGTGATCTTTCCACTATACCAATTATTTATTAAACAACAGCAAAGTCATGGTGCCTCAGTGCCTTGAAAGCCAGGTCTAGAGAAAGGAATTCCTGGGTTCAAATATTGCCTCAAACATTTCTCAGTTGTGTGACCTTGTACAAGTGATTTAACCCTCACTGTCTACCCCTTACCACTCTTCTGTTTTGAAACCAATATGCAGGATTGATTCTAATACAGAAGGTAAGGGTTTTTTAAAAAATAGCAAAATTAATTAAAATTTCTTTCTCCCTTTTTATACTCTTGTTTATTGTTAATGACTGTGGAATAACCAACAATAAGGTATCAAAATAATAAAAAATATTAAGGAAGCTGGATAATCTTCCTCTGCATAATCAAGGTGAAAGGCTATCTCAAGTCTGGGGGAAAGTACCTAGGATCCAGGTTATTCAGGTTACAGTATTAATACCCTAATTTCTTTGATTTTACCTTGAGTTTCTTAATGCTATTTACTACTATATTAACTTACATGTGCACCTAACTTTTTTAACGTTACCAGAAACTATAGTTGGTATAATAAATATGTTAGCAGCTGAGCCATATGGAGTCCTTAGAATTACAAACTCAAAAGTAGTCAGATAGATGCTCATTGACACAGCAATATTATATATCCAAGTCTTACCCAGAAATGCATTTGCAAACAAATAGAACAGATTATAGAGTAATGGTAACGTTCTATTCCATGTGTATCATGGAAAAAACAGGTTGCTTCTAATCTCCTTGTCTGATCAATTTTCAATAGCATAAACCTGGGTTATAAAGGAACATGCAGTACCCACAAGGGAAGAGGCAAGATGATTCAATTAAAAACAGGCAAATGAAGCAACTCCTACTTCAAGTTCGTAAGAGTTTATAAAAGAGCCTTTATTATTCTATGACACATTTTTAACGCTATAAGAACTATTATTACTAAGTTTAAAAAATGCTTTTTACTGGCATTCTATTCATTGAAGATCATTAAGATTATTGTGAAGGAAGCACTCTATATAACTGTGAAGTGCCACATGATCTTATCAATGTTGTTATTCTAGGAAAATCCATTAAAGTATTTTACAGTACTGAGTATATTGAACTGTTGTAACAGTGCAATTAGATGCATTAGTGAATATTAAGAATCACTCATGATATGAAAATGCATTCAACACAATCTATGAACTCCAATGAACATGAAAATGAGATTAAAAAAAAATATGTGCTTGACTGCTCAAAGAATAAACAGAAATTCAATTTCATCATTTTTTTAAAAATATAAAGACAGGAATTTCGGGTCACTGGAAAAGGCTTTTATTTCACCATAAAAATGCAAACTGGAATAAACACAACCTTTTATAACCCAAAGGTTACAACTATTTTAAAGTATTCCTGAGCTTCGTCTTAAGAAGCAAAAGATTATAAAATTCAACAAGTTTGCAGCCTTGAATCTGTTTGAAACATTGCAAGTAAAAATAATTTAGCAAAACAGCTTCTTAAAAAAACCACGCACACACTAATTTGTACTAGAAACAAAAGCTTTTAACTAACTTTTTACTCTCAGTTATTTTAATTTGTAAAAAGTCAATGTTTCAGAAGTAATGGAGCATCTCCAGACCACTCTGACTCGTACTCCAACTTACTGGAATCTTTAAAAAGTATAGTGCATTTGCATTTTCAATTTTAAAGGAATCTACATTTCATATATGGCTTACTATGCCATGATCATTTTGTTCCCACGTCTTTCCACCACCATCTCCGTGTTTTTGAATCAGTTAAATACAAAATAAAATCAAACTAGCAAGTTTTTTTCTTTTAAATGTCCTATATGTTTTTGTGGTTGTTCATAACACTTAACATTTGGCAACTTATCTCGAGTTCAATTAAATGTGCCCTTTTTTCTGCAGTACATGTTGACTTCATTGAGTGCATAAAGAATTTTTAGTCAAGAATTTTGCATACATTTATGTAGTAGGTCTGGAATTCTTAAACTGTCAGTCTATACATTTCTCCTGATTAAAAGAAGATTGGTGACATTAAAGCTATCAGATCAAAATATTTAAAAGGAAAAAGGAAAGCTAATGAAAAACAAATTACCAACACAGTTGAAACTGAAGCACAAATAATTATGCAATCTTAAAAAAAAGAAAATAAATTTCCAATGTAATTGTGTTTCCTTTCATAAAGGAGTTCACTTTACATTCACTAAGCAGAGACTCAGTTTTCTTAAGGTGGTCAAGAAGCCAAAAACTTCAGAACCTCTTGCTGGTCCTGGTCTATCATATAAGTGGGCCTTAAAAAGGCAGAGTCCTTTACTACCTGCTCCAAGTACTTCTGTGTTTGCTCAAGGATCGTGATCTCCCTCTTCGACTGCGTTTCCTACCCACACTTCTTCTATCCCTGCTTCTATCTCTTCTACTGTATCTGTCTCTGCTGTAGGACCTCCGATACCTAGATCTATCAGGGCTTACACTTCTCCGATGAGGACTAGAATCCTTGTAAGAGTGTCTTCTATGAAGTCGTCTCTCTTTTCTTTGTCTTTCATCTTCTTTACTTGCATCCCTTCTATGCTTGCTCCTATCCCTTTTATGCCTCTCCTCAGTACTTCTGTCTCTACTGGACCGGCTTTTCCCCTTACTTGGTTCTCTATTACATTTGTCTTGTTCAGAAGATGACTCTTTTTTGGACACATTCTGGTCACAATTAGATGTACCCTTTTGTTGTTGGTTATTGGCAGGAAGACAAGAGAGAACACCTGAGCATCTTTTTTCTGTACAGCTTTCACTTGTAATACAGTTAAGTTTCTTACTTTCTTTGCATTGAGCTTCTTCACTTAAGTTGCCATTCACATTTTTGGAATTAAAATTAATCTCCTGATTTGAAAGCATTTCTCTTTGACAAATCTGAGTTGGCTGACTCATAAGGGAATGCAAGGAGGTAGAAGTTACACAGCTTGAAGACACCGACTGTATAATATCTATAACAGGTTGTAATAGGGCAGAATGAGATGCCACTGCTTCTTCCTTGCTCTGCTGTGTCTCATCTATTTTCTTGCTCAACAAAATGTTTAATAGCCGCTCCCTTAGCTCTTTCTCTTTTCTCTGGAGTCCCAGAGCTCGTTCTTTTTCCTCCTCCACCCTTCTGAGTTCAGCCTCCTGAAGTCGTCTTCTCTCCTCAAGTTGTTGAAGGCGAATTTTTTCTTCTTTCTGTTCATGCTCTAGTAATTTTACTGCCTGAAAAAGTTAAATGGAAGGAAGAAACAAATTAGAAGACAAAAATTTTTCTAGAACCTAGTGTTCAGAAGATACTATGGAGATTTAATTTGAAAGAATAAAATTCATTCAATACTCTGTTATTCCTTTTAACACATATTGGCCCGGATTATAATGCCATAAACAGAAATAGGTATGAATATCCTAGCTTCTCAAGTTGATATTAGCACCACACTAATGATTCCTTCTGTCACTCCTGAAGTGCTATTTTTTTCAAGCTATGAGACTACTATTTAATAATTACTTTCAATAATCTAAAAAAGTAATTACTTCTTCTATATCTAAATCTCTCCAAACTATGTCAGCAACTTAAAACTAGGTGATAAACATTCGCTGAGAGAAAAGTTTATAAAAATGGGAATATGATTTCATAAAGGCAATGGAATGCATAGCTTTCTTCACTGTCTCAACCTCCTGCATTTAAATGATTTTATTTTGCTGAAAGGCATCTTTTAAATCATTACAGAATGTACAAGTTGAGACAAAGGAAATGAAAATTTCCTGAATGCTTAAGAAAGGCTAAAATGGAGAGTAAGTAAAATAAATTATCTGCATCTATAAAAATATTTAAGGAGATTCCATAATACCTAGTGTTTCATGCTATCAAAGATAGAGAGGAAAAAGATGCAGCCTAACTAAAAAGCCAAGACACATACAAATAAAAAGATGTAAAAATAGCTATTCTATGCTCAGTAACACTGAGAGATACCAAAAACTAAGACTAGCTGCTAGGCAGCTAGTGGCTCAGTGGAAAGAGCACTGGACCTAGAGATAAGAAGATCTGAGTTCAAAATTATACTCAGACCATACTAGCTATGTGGCCCTGGGCAAGTTATTTAATCTCCCTTTGTATCTGTTTCTTCATCAGTGGATAATAATAGCATATACCTTCCCAGGTTGTTGTGAGGCTCAAATGAGATCCTATTTGTAAAGCGCTTATTACAGTGCCTGGAACATAGTATTTAATTTAATAGCAATATTTAAATGTTGGTTATCATTTCATCATCATCAATATTATTATCTATAGGAATTCTGAAGAAGCAGAGAAGCCTGGATGGCAATGGAAAGGGATCACTGGAGGAGTAAACATGAGCTGCCTAAGCATCTTTGGAACTCAAAGAAATCAGGAAGCACATCACATGGAAAAACAAGAACAGATCTATTATATTCACCCAAAGAATTTAAACATCTTTATACATATGGAATCTTTAAAAGTTCAAATAAACACATTCTAGGTAGAAACAGTGAGATTACTCAGCTGTACAATGCTGTCAAAGAGAGACACTCAAATATTAAGATTAAATTGCCTTTTTCAGGGATCAGCTTCCATCAGGCTCTGTGGGGTTTTCGTGTATAGAGTAATCAACATCACCCATGGGGGAGAGGGGAATAATCAAAAAGAAAAACGGAAATACATGTTAAGACAATGTACTCTAGAATTAAGGAATTTGCCAATGCATAAATAAGCCAACACACTTCTCATAAGGGGTCAGAAGAAATAACAGTAGCAACACACATTGACATAGCACTTTAAAGGTTTGTCAAACATTTTATCCCCTTTTTACATATGAGGCAACTGACTCAGAGAGATTAATTTAACTTGCTCAGTCTTATTAACTATGAGCTAAGAAAGTGCTAGTTCAAACTCAGGACTTCTGAAATCCATGTTCAGTGCTCTATCCATTGTAATTATTCTCTTAGGGTACTTTTAGCTAGAAGAGTCTATGTTTCTAATACTGAAAAATCACTATTTGTCAGGACCACAGCCTATACCCTAAGATTATCTGGCTATGAAACATGAATTCTGAATTATTCTGGTCTTCTACTTCTTTGACCACATGACCATGTGTTATTGGAATTTTGGGGTCTCTGAACTACATTTCCCATAAGCCCACTGATTTCCTGTCTTATGTGATGACACAGAAGTTACATAATGACGTAGAAAAGAGGATAAAATTGAGTGGCTGAACTGGCACTTCCTCTTTGTTATCTATCCACCATGGAGGTGGCAGGCAAGTCAAGCAATTCTTTTAAACTGACTTAGCTATCATGCCACGTGGCTTCAATTCCTAATGGCTACTAATAAATCTATAATATTTTAAAAACTATCTGACAGAGGTCTAATTACTCAAATATACAAGGACCTAAATCAATTGTATAAAAAAATCAAGCCACTCCCCAATTGAAAAATGGGCAAGAGACATGAATAGGCAATTTTCAGATAAAAAAAATCAAAGCTATCAATAAGCACATGAGAAAGTGTTCTAAATCTCTAATAATTAGAGAAATGCAAATCAAAACAACTCTGAGGTACCACCTCACACCTAGCAGATTGGCTAAAATGATAGCAGGGGAGAGTAATGAATGTTGGAGGGGATGTGGCAAAATTGGGACATTAATGCATTGCTGGTGGAGTTGTGAACTGATCCAACCATTCTGGATGGCAATCTGGAATTATACCCAAAGAGCAATAAAAGAATGCCTGCCCTTTGATCCAGCCATACCATTGCTGGGTTTGTACCCCAAAGAGATCATAGATAAACAGACTTGTACAAAAATATTTATAGCTACGCTCTTTTTGGTGGCAAAAAACTGGAAAAGGAGGGTATGCCCTTCAATTGGGGAAGGGCTGAACAAATTGTGGTATATGCTGGTGATGGAATACTATTGTGCTCAAAGGAATAATAAACTGGAGGAATTCCATGTGAACTGGAAAGACCTCCAGGAATTGATGCAGAGTGAAAGGAGCAGAGCCAGAAGAACACTGTACACAGAGACTGATACACTATGGTAAAAATCAAATGTAATAGACTTCTGTACTAGCAGCAATGCAATGACCCAGGACAATTCTGAGGGACTTATGGAAAAGAACACTACCCACATTCAGAGGAAGAACTACAGGAGAGGAAACACAGAAGAAAAACAACTGCTTGAACACTTGAGTTGATGAGGGCATGATTGGGGATGTAGATCTGAAAGGACCACACCAATGCAACTGTCAATAATATGTAAATAAGTCTTGATTAATGACACGTTAAAATCAGTGGAAATGCACATTAGCTATGGTGGGGAGGGGGAGTTTGAGAGGGTGAAGGGGAAAGTAAAAACATGAATCATGTAACCATGGAAAATTTTTTCTAAAAAAAAAAGGGGGGGAGGGGTCCAAAAAATAAATAAATAAAACTATCCTTTTATATTCACTTCATTTTTTACAATCTTGGGTTTCTTACCTCTAAAACGTACCCACACTGCTACTTTGACAATTATTACATTTAAAAAAAAAATGCAAGCTTTATCAGCCAAAGTACATTATCTGTTAGATGAATACTTTGTGTTAAGAACCAGAAACAGATCTGCTCGCTTTTTGTCATTTTCCTCTTTACTAGTAAGAATAAATCTATTACAAAGGTTTCTTATCCACTATTAATTAAAATTTGTTAATTTCCTTAAAACTATGGCTTAAGTAGGAGGAAAGAAAAGGAAAAATTAAATGTTGCTGTCCACCCTATCTGTGAATTACAAACTGAAAAAATATTAAAACCCAAAAGAGCAGTCAGTGAGAGGAGCACTTAATACTGTCACAGAAATCAGTCAATATAACATTACCTTTGCTCTGCTTAGCAGTTCTGCAATTAATCTTATTGACTGAAGATTCCTTTGAGCCAACAATAATTTTCTCTCCTCCAATTTTATCTTCTCTTGTAACTTTTTCTGCTCTTCTGCTTGTATCTTTTCTAGTTTTTTCTGATTTCGACGGACTTCACGGTCTTTTTGTTTTTGTTCTCTCTTGCGAAGCTTCTCTTCTCGTTTTCTTTCTCTTTCCAACTCCTCTAATTCTTTCTGTTTTCTAAGTAAAATAAATCAAATGTTTTGTTAAAAAAAAAGTATCCTACATTCCTATACTGGTATTTCTGTTTAACTATATTTCCCTTAATATATTACACATCATAGTTCATTAAGCATGAAATTACAAAATATGAAAACTGTCTTCACAAAATATCTTCACAAAATGTACCCTGAAAAAATATTACCTGGAGATAAGGCACATTTGTAGCATCAAGAATGAAACTCTAGGGGGGCAGCTGGGTAGCTCAATAGATTAAAAGCCGGGCCTAGAGATGGGAGGTCCTGGGTTCAAATCTGGCCTCAGATACTTCCTAACTGTGTGACCCTGGGCAAGTCACTTAACCCCTATTGCCTAGCCCTTACCATTCTTCTGCCTTGGAGCCAATATACAGTTTTGACTCCAAGATGGAAGGTAAGGGATAAAAAAAAAAAAATAAAAAAAAAAATAAAAAAAATAAAAAAAAAAAAGAATGAAACTCTATTATTTTTTTTCAAGGTCAAAACTACTGTTACATACCCTCATATTCAAAACTTGAGAACACTGACAAGTGTGACCAAGTACAGTATAGTTTCTTAATTGTTGTAATGCATTCCAGGCATGGCACTTTTATCTTTATTATCTGAAGTCTTAAATCCTTCCCCATTACATACCAGGACACAGTCTTGAGATTGCAGTGAAATGACAGTTAAAATGGTATCACTGAATGTGCAAATCCAAACTCCTTCCCCTACCCACCATTCTCCAAAGGTATAATGGCAATCAGGTTTCTGCCTCAAGTGCTTCTGTTTGGTCTAGACTTCAACACATTGCACTAAACTACCTCCTCAAAAAATAAAAATAACAAGGGAAAAATTTTTCCTTTTTAATTGGCATTAAGAAAAATGGCATAAGGTATTTTAGTGCAGCAAGTAAGAGAGGTATCAAACTCAAATTTGGGAAGGGGCAGCTAAGTGGTTCAATGGAGAGAGTCAGGCCTAGAGATGGGAGGTCCTGGGTTCAAATCTGGCTTCAAACACTTCCTAACTTACTACTTGTGTGATCCTGGGCAAGTAAGTCACTTAACCTCCAATGCCTAGTCCTTACCACTCTTCTGCCTTGAACCAATACACAATGTTGATTCTAAGATGGAAGGTAAGAGTTTTTAAAAAAAAAATGTAATTGGGAAATATTTAACAAAATAAATAAAAATATCAATAAATGGTAGATAATGTTATTTTGTGTTTTTCTAAGTCAGTATGGGGCATAAAAAGATCCATTAAGACTTATTAAGACTAACATTAAGGTTTTTTTTCCTGTCTTCCAACCATGAAATTAAGTGGTATTTCTAAAGTGTTCACAGATGTGTTTACTCATACAATTTGTCTATAAGGAAGTACACATGAAAGACTTCTGAATGGAACTATTGATAGTCTGCGCCGACCTCCAAAAATCAGTTTCTCTGAATAAACTTTACAAAGTCTCTGATACTAAAGAGAATTAATTGAAAGAGTTCCATAAAGATGACAAGTTTTTAAATTCTGAAGTTTCAATTCAGAGATTATTTACTCACTTTAAAGTCTCCGAAAACTCTAACTTGTTACTTAATACATTAATACTCATCAAGCACCTCAATGACTAAAACACAATGCTAGAGGAAGTATAAAAATGAGTAAGACAAATTCTGAAGTGAAGTACTTTATTTCCTTTTATTAGAATGAAAAAACAAAAAAACAAAAAAAAAACACTTTTCAATAGTACTTTTTAAAACATAAAACTTACAAAATGCTTTCCTAACTACCGTCTTATCTTAATTCTTCATACCTCTGTGTGCTAGATAAACATAAACTATCCCCATTTGACAAAGCAACAAACTGAGTGAGATTAAATCCTTGTCCAAGTGCACATACTGCTGAATGGGAAAAAAGGGCTCAAAGCTAGATATTCTGGACCACAAAGTCTGGTGCTTTTTTCCATCATAGGATATTGAATACCAAGTATATAAATAATTATTTGTAATGAAAAATGTGATAAATATCATAACAGTACTATAAAGGTCTAAGAGAGAAAGCAGTTATCCAGTCTGGCCAAGGGCCTAGAAAAACTAGGGCTAGGAATAAGGAAAACTTAGCTATGTAGATGAAAGCAACTATGATACCACCACCTTGAAGTCTTTGCATCCCTAAGCATTTTATAAATAAGACTACTGAATAACTAGCCTGTGATCAGCTATCATTCTCCCTATTCCATATTTTTACTATGCATTAAAGAGATAAAGTGCCTAATACATCTGAAAACTCCCAACATTTCCTAAACTTTAGCCTCAAATTCAATGAAACCTGCCAAAACCAAGCAAAAGCTGATGAGGACAGGATTGTATACCATCAAGTAAATTTACAAGAAGGTTAAATTGTGTTCTGAAAGGAAAATTAAATAAATAAAACAAATGGTAGTGATAACGAAGACCCGTATCAACCCACTATAAAACTTTTCTAGAAAAAAGTAGTGAGAGTCCAGGGAACTCACTCATGTGGAAAAAACAGTACAATCCAATTCATAAAACTAGTATCTTGCATTATTCAGGTGTGGATTTATCTAGGCCTCTTTATTTTGCTGTTCATTTCTCCAACTGATTTTTTCCTCCAATCATGTCACCACTGTCAGCTCCTTATGAAAAAAAAAAGGCCAAGGAAAGAGATGCAATATAAAATAATTAACCTTTGATGACACTTCCTTTTTTCTAAGATATTTTTACAGTATAATAATAGTTGAGATCAATAAATTGGAACAAAAATCAAAATAATATATGCTTGAATTAATGATACAGACTTCCCCCTATTACTCAAAAAGATACATTATTTCAGTACTGATTTGCAGTGATTACAACTAATAGTAGTATCTTATCCTTGTAATAACTAAATTTTTGAACTATGACTATAGACATTATAGTCCAAATAATATACAAGAATAATGAGACAATTGGTGACACAGTACACAGAGAACTAGACACAGAGCTAGAAGTCCGAGTTCAAATCTGGCCTCAGACCCTCACACTAATAAATAAGTCATTTAAATCTGTTTGCCTCAGTTTCCTCAATTGTAAAAAGAGGACAACAGCACCTACTTTACAGGGCTGCAAGGATCAGATGAGATAATATAAAATATTAGTGTGGTCCTTGGCATATATTTGGGGATATGTAAATTCTTATTCCCTTAATCTTCCTAGAAAAGCTGTTTCCTTTAATATCTATTAAGATATCAGTTTCAATCTCAGATCTCCTCATCTTGTGGATGGAGAAATCACACTTGTTAAAAAAATGGTAATATTTGCTCACACTTTGAAGAGTACTTTGTATAGACATACCTTGTTTTATTGTACTTGCTTTTATTGTGCTTTGCAGCAAACAAGCAAGCACATAGCTACCATTTTTCCAATACCATGTGTCTTGTCACATTTTGGTAATTCTTTTAAATTCAAACTTTTTCATCACTATATCTGTTAAGGTGCTATGATCAGAGATCCCTGATGTTCCTATTGTAATTGTTTTGGGGTCCCATAAACTGTGCCCATATAAGATGGTGAATTTAATAAATGTTGTGTATTCTGATCGCTCCAGTGACCCTCCATTTCCCTGCCTCTCTCCCTTTCCTCAGGCTTCCCTTTTCCCTGAGACACAACAATATTGAAGAAAATTACATAAACTTAGTTGATAAAGCAGTAGGAAGGTTGAGAGGATTGACTCCAATTTTGAAAGTTCAACTGTAGGTAAAATGCTATTAAACAGAGAAACATTTTGTGAAAGGAAGTCAATAGATGCAATAAACTTCATTGTTGCCTTATTTTAAGAAATTGTCACTGCCATCCACACCTTAAGCAACTACCACCCTGATCAATCAACAACCATCAACACAAAGCAAGACCCTCTATCAACAACTGAAGATTCAGATGATAGCATTTTTTTTGCAATAAAGTATTTATTAAGGTATGTACTTTGGGGTTTTTTTGGACATAATACTAATGTGCACTTAATAGACTAAAGCAGTGATGGTGAACCTTTTGGAGATGGAGTGCAGGGAACCGCCCCAACCTCAACCCCCAAAGACTAAGTACAGTCTCCCCCCTCCCAAATCCTGGGCACACCCTGCCCCACCTTACACCTCACAGGGGAGGGAGGAAGCACTCCTATTGGGATGCTGAGCAGAGGGGTGAGTGAAGTGAAGAATGTCCTTGGTGAGTGTAGAGGGGGAGGGGAGTGGTCTGAACTCCCTGCTCACCTCCAGCTCTGCTACCTGTGAACCGCCCACCCTACCCACTGTGTGCTCCCATTGGGCTGCTAGGCAGAGGGGATGTGAAAAAATGTCATCAGATACAATAGAGGGAGAGAAGGGAGTAGCTCAGTCTAAGCCCCTCTGCCTTTGTAGTAATGAACTGGGGTGGGGAGGGGGAAGGGCATGCATATGCCCACAGAGAGTGATCTGCGGGCCATCTTTGGCACCCATGTCATATGTCTGCCATCACTGGACTACAGTATAATGTAAATATAACTTTTATATGCACCACGAAACCACAGAATTCTTATAACTGGATTTATTTGCTTTACAGCAATGGTCTGGAACCAAATCTGCAGTATCTCCACTGTGTGCCTGTACTCATATTCAATTACCATGATTTATTTTATATCAGAGTAATTTATGATTTATTATGTTTCTCTATCATTTCAGAACCTCCATGAGAATAGAGTTGTGGCTTCTCTTACATCTCTTCTCCAGCACAAGGTTCTACTTATGATGAACTTAATAAATGTTAAGTTGAACTAAATTCATAGACTAATTGAAAATACTAGCTAACTGACTCTATAGGAATAAAATATCTGAGGGAAATATCACTAACACTACCTCATATCTAACTTTAAGTAATTTGCTTTGGCTTAAAAGGCCTCTTCTTTCAAAACCCAGCTATACTTTATACTGATTCTTTTCTATCTGGCATTAGGTTCATAACTAGCATTGAGTGGCAAGCACAGAAAGAACTAAGAAGTGGAACTGAAGAGGGTGGACTACCACACCTTTATGGTATGATTCCATTCTGGAATCCAAAATATAGACTATTTAGATATACTTAGAAAAACACTTCTCATGGTCCAAAACAATTTATCTTCAAGATTTTTATGTTACTGTTCCCTTTATCAATGGATAGTTAACATTAACTATATTGCACTTTAGAAAAAAAATTTAATATTATTTTTGGTAGCAGTGGTGGTAATTGTTTTTAATAACACTTCGTTGTAAACCTTCTATTATTCAGCATGTGAGAGAATGAAATACTAGATGCCCTCAACTTATAAGTTTGGGCCAACACCATTTATATTGGTAAGTCAAATGATTTGGAAATAAGAACCCATTTTCTATGAAAAAAAATAGTAGAACATTAGGTCAGTCCACAAAAATTTACTTGGCTCATAAAATAATGAAATATACATTTATAATGAAAAAATAGTAGAAGACAATATTATTCTAATAGTAGTTAATAAACAAAACTCAAAATTGTCTCAAATAGCTGTTATCTCACTCATGTGAGTATACCCTCCAATAATGCAAACCATAACCCCATCCACAGCATTTGTCTTCATGGGAGTGCATCAAAAATTCAAAATACTTCTTCATTTTTTCTTGAAATTATAAGAACCCTGGAAGGACATCATCTATAACGAATCCTTCCTCCACTTGGACCCTGCACTGGGACATCTACATGAGAATGGCTACAACCTTTAACAAATACCATCTCTATGTTTTAGTCTTTGCTTGATATCAATAATTAAGACTGCTACACAAGGCTATTACCATTATATCTTTCAAGGAATCTCCTATAATTTTGGCATGTTTAGGAGAAACCTTGTGGGAGAAGTGCCTTTTTTAATCAACCAAACATAAAGAATTAAAGTCGTCAAACTATAACTTACAGTAGATTCTTGTATTCTACTTCTTTCAGTCAACTGCGATGATAAAAAGAGTCTTCCTATCCTAATATTCTCAAAAAGAATATTCTTGATGTATGGGCAAATCATGCTCATAAAAACTGTGCATAGTTGGGAAAGTAGTATGGTCACAACAGTTGATTATCTCCTTTCCAATGACCAGCCTATCAATGTATAGAGGAACTGGCTCCTTGGTGATAACTACAATCACACTAGGTAAACAAAATATAAAATGGCCCTTAGTTTTGTGACATTCCCTTCCTTTTTTACAATGATGGTGGCAGAATGGTGAGAAAAGAGAGACAAGGGTGCTAAGGATCAGAGTATTGTTGTTTTTTTTTGGTTGGGGGGGGGTGGGTCAAATATTATTTTATTCTTTCCCCAATTACATGTAAAAACTTTTTTTAACACTTTAAATTTTGAGCTCCCCCTTTCCTACATCTCCCCTCTCCCAGAGACAGTAAACAATCTGATATGCTTTACATGTGCAAGCATATTAAACATGTTTCCATAGTAGTCATTTTGTGAAAGAGATCTCAATCAAAAAGGAAAAAAAGCAGAAGTGAAATATAGTATGTTTCAGTCTGCATTCAGACTCCATTAGTTCTTTCTCAGAGAGAAAATGATATTTTTCATCATGAGTCTCTGGTTCTGTCTTGAATCACTGCATTGCTGAGAATAACTGGGTCATTTATAGCTGTTTGTCAAAAAATTGCTGTCACTGGGTACGATGTTCTTTTGGTTCTGCCCACTTCACTTTGCATCAGTCCATGTACTTCTAGATTTTTTTTTCAAAGTCATCCAGTTTTTCATTTCTTTGTTTTTTATCTTGAGGTTTATAAAGTTTTACAAATATTATCTCATTTGATCCTCTTAACAACCCAGAGAGGCAGATGTTATCATATCTATTTTATAGATAAGGTAAACAAGTGATTTGCCTTGGGTCACATGACTAGTCAGCATCTGAAAATGGATTTTGACTTCTGCTCCAATGATCTATCTACTGTGCCATTGGGGAGGGAGGGAGCAAAGGAGATGGGGATGATGAAGAGAAGAAAAAAAGAGAGAGAGATTCCCTAGTGTCTCATACTATTCTTCTGGAAAACTGGAAGAGGTAGGGATGGTTATAGTAGGAGTGATAATACAATTGTATGGCTTTAGTTCTATTTGAATGAACAGATTCAAACAGTAACAAATTGTTTGATATTGAGTTGGTAGGAAGACTCCAATGATCTATGCTTAGCCTTGTGCTAATCTTTAATATGTTTATCAATAACTTAGATAAAGGCTTAGATGGTATGCTTACCAAATTTGTAGATGACACAAAACTAGGAGGGGCAGTAAATATCCTGAATGATAGAATCCAAAAGATCTCAGCAGTCTAGATGGAGCACTGGGCTAAATCCAATAAGATGAACCTCAGTAGGAATAAATGTAAAGTATTACACAGGTTCAAAAAAATCAACTTCAGTACAAAATGGGGAAGGCAGAGCTAGGTGACAGTATGTGTGAAAAAGATCTTGGGGTTTTAGTTAACTGAAATCTTACTATGAATTAGCTGTATGAAGAGGTTACCAAATAATGTAGTCTAGAATTGCATTAAGAGAGACATGGCTTCCAAGATTAAGGAGGTGTAATAATCCTTTTCTGCTCTTTTTTTATTAAAAAAATGTTATATACTTAGTAACCATTGACAACAAAAATATTTACATAAACAAATGTAAAAAAATATGTGCAAAACCACAAACTCTACATTGTTTACCATTTGTTTAAAATATGCGAATTATATGTGTACTATGAACATTCTCTGCTTTTGAATTCTCTTTGGATTTGCTTTTCTTTGATACTTTTTCCCTCTTGAATGTGGCTATTTTTAAAAAATGTAATCATAGTACTTATTCTTTTTCTTCTCTTTTGCTCTTCATACATTTCCTTTATTTTCTTTATATTTCCAACATTTGTCATTTCTAAAAACATAATACAATGCATTATATTCAAATGTTACAATCTACTTAATCCATTTTCCCCCAATCATTGCATTTGTGTTATTTCCAATTATTGTGTCATTATAAAGCTTCTATGAATATTTTCATACATATATAGCTTTTTACCCTCTCAAAAATGCCCCTAATACCTAATCCTAATAATGAGTCCCTAAGTTAATGAGCATGAACTGCTTAACAGCTTTTAGTGTATCTTTCCATATTATTTTCTAAAAAAAAAAAAAAAAAAAAATCACAACTACTCTAGGAATGTAATATTGGGCCTATTTCTCCATGTTTCTATAAAGATTTAATTTCATCAACTTAACCAGTCTGATCTCAGAAAACATACATCACCAGAACCTAGATTGAAGCTACGTTGATTCTTAGGCAACAGACATGGTATATTGCCAGGACTATACTTTCTCCAAAACCAAGTCTTTCCAGCTTGGTCATACCCAGTATTCAATCCAATGCCACAAACCCCTCAAGGAGTGCAAGATTACCTTCATATTATGATGAGCATTAAAGTAAGACTTTTGCAGACTATTTATGTGCTAAACCATTGTTGTCCTACCAGAAACCATCTTTGGATTATGTGTATGCTCAGGCTTAAATCTACTGCTAAGCTTCAAGCAGGTACACAAGGGCCCAAAGAGTCCCCTGAATTCAGGCAGTTTCTGAGAAAACAACAGGGTAAAAGAATGATTTACTCTGCTAGAGGATCCAATACTAATCTACTCCACAGTGTTAAAATTACATAAAAGAATAAAAAGAAAATATTTTTCTGGTAACTAATAATTGTTTTAATTTTGTCATTAGTGGTATATTCAAGCCTTTTAATGCTAGTGATTTGTTTTTCTTCTCTCTTTTAAAATGACTAAGTTTATCAATTTGATTTTTTCATAAAATCAACTGCTCAACTTATTTATTAATTCAATTGTTTTCTTACATTCAATTTTATTGATCTCACCTTTAGTTTTTAGGATCACTAATTTGGTATTTAGTTTGGTGTTTTTATTTTGTTCTTTTTCTAGTTTTTAAAATTGTATTATCAATTCATTGATCTTTTCTATTTTATAAATATAATCTATTTTTATTTTATAAATATAATAAGGAAATATACATTCTCCTCTCATTACTGTTTTTGCTGTATCCCATGGTTTTTAGTATGTTTCTCATTATCATTTATCATCATTATTATCAATCTCTTTAATGAGATTATTTATTGTTTCGATAATTTGATCTTTAACTCACTTATTCCCAGTCTCCAATTAATTTTTATTTTTTTTCCATGATCCCTTACTACATACGATTTTTACTGTGCTATGGTTTGAAAAGGACACATCTAATATTTCTGCTTGTCTAAATTTAACTATGTTTTTGCGCCCTAATATAAGGTCAATTTTTGTAAAGGCGCCATGTACCACTGAATGGAAAGTACACTTCCTTCTATTCCCATTCTAATCTCTCTCTACATATCTATCATTTAACTTATCTAAGATTCTATTTACTTCCTTAACTTTTTTCTTATTTATCTTTTGTGTCGGTTTATCTAGTTCTGAGAGGGGAAAATTTAATGTTATTTCCATCGGTAACTCATTTAGTTTTTCCTTTAAAAATATGGATGTTGTAATAATACTTGGTGCATACAGGTTCTAATATTTATAATGCTTCATTACATGGTACCCCTCTACCTAATATAGTTACCCTGTTCATCCCTTCCTATTATATCCATTTTAGCCCCAATTCTGTCAGAGATCATGACTGCTACCCCTACCTTCTCTGGATCAGCTGAGGCATACTAGTATATTCTGCTTCAGTCTCACATCTTTACTCTACATATATCTCATTTTCATTGTTTAGTTCTTGCAAACACCATATCATTGTGTCATGGTTGTTTTTTTTTTTTTTAATCTATTCTGCTATCTATTTCAGTTCCACAGGTAAATTCATCCCATTCACAATCAATATCAGTTACTAGCTATACATCTCCATCCATTCAGCTTCTCTTCAGTTTGTCCCCCTCTTCCTTTCTTTCCTCCAAATCCCTCCTCAGATGTCCAATTTTCTTTGACCAGTATCTCTCCAAATCTCACCCCTTCCCAAAAATCCTCCCTTATCTTCTTCCCTTGCCCTTCTAGTTCCAAACTGGCCCACTTTTCCAAAAGTCCTTCCCTTGACAATCATGCTGTCCTTTTCCTTCTTGATATGACTTCAATTCTAAAACTCCCTCCCCATCTTGTCCTAAGGGTTCTCCCTTATCATCTCACCTTATTCCTCTACCTTTTGATATGTACTTCCCTCTAAGTATCCTTTCTCTAAACCCACCCTTGCTTCTCTAAGTCTTGCAGTTCCCCAAGAGGATTCTCCCATTTCTCTAAAAATTAAGAAAAATGTTACCCTTCTAATTATGCATGTTGTTCTCTCTTCATCCAAGGTCTAATGAGAGTAAGGTTCTAGTACTACCCACCTTCTACTCCCTTCTCTGTGGCACTTTCTCCACACAGTTCTCCTCCACATAAGATGCATTTCACCCTACCTCCTCCTGGTCTAATCTCTACCATTTCAGCTCACTCCATTACATTTACCTCGACCTCTAGTCTTACATTCATACATGCTCCTTCAAAATACCCCCAGGGGACATTTTTCCCAAAAGGAATCAAAAAATATGACCTTTTGGGTTGATTATGATTAATTTTTCATCATTACCTTTGTATGTTTCTTATAGGAAAAATTTTCTATGGAGTTCTGGATTTTTCCACAGGAATAGTTGAAACTCCTTTAATTCATTAAATATTCATTTTTTCCTTTGTATAGTTATGCTCAGCAAAAGCTGAGCATGTTATTCTTGGTTGTAAACCTAGTTCTTTTGCTACATAATTATATAATTGCTACATAATACTGTGTTCCATGTCCTGCATTCTATTAATGTTGCAGCTGCCAAGTCTTGTGTTATTTTTATTGTAACTCCATAATATTTATATTGTTTTTTTCTTGTTACTTGGAGTATTTTCTCCTTAACCTGGGAACAATGGAATTTAGCAATAATGTTCCTGTGCATTGTCATCTTTGGGTCTCTTTGAGGTAGTGACTTTCAATTTCTATTTTACCCTTTGATTCTAGATTTTCTGGGTAGTTCTTCTTGATGATTCTTGGATTATGGTATCTAAACTTATTTTTTAAATCATAACTTCCCATGAGTTCAACTATTCTTATATTGTCTCCTTGACCTAGTTTCTACATCAGTTGCTTTTGTTATGAGATAGTCCATATTCTCTTCTATTATTTCACTCTTTTGAGTTTGCTTTATTTTTTTCTTATCTTGGACATCATCAGCTTCTCATTGTCCAATTCTAATCTTTAATAAATTATTTTCTTCTATGAGTTTAATCTCTTTTTCCACTTGGGCGACCTATCATTCCTAATTGTCTTTGTTTTCTTGCATTGCTTACTTTTTTTCTAATTTTTCCTCAACCATTCCCATTTGGTTTTTGAGGTCTTTTTTAATGCTTGTCATTTTTTATAGCACATTAGAAGTATATCACAATTATATACCATAACTCATTCAGCCATTCCCCAAGTGACAAGATAACCCCTCAACTTCTAATTCTTTGCTGCCACAAAAAAGATCTTGAATAAGTATTTTTTTTAAATAGGTCCTTTTCCCTTTTTTAAAATGTCTTTGAGATATAGACCCAGTATGCATAGTTTTAGACTCCTTTAAGTGTAGTGCCAAATTATTCCCCAAAATGCATGGATAAGACCACAAATCTACCAACAATGTATTAGTATCCCAATTTCCCCCCATCCACTCTTAACATTTATTATTTTCTGGGGGGAGGTGGCACCTTAGAGTTGTTTTCATTTGTGTTTCTCTAATCAACCACACAGTTTAAAAACCATTCTAAACCATTAACTATTTTGCTGGTAACATTAGGCCACACTACTGGAGGAAATGAATTATATTAATTTTTATATTAATGCTATAAATAAAACTTGAGGGCAAAAAGAAGTAAATGGAAGGATGACTCATGGTTCTCAGAAAATTGAAAATCACTGAAATATATCGCAGAGTTAATTTTATCATGTCAAAGGGTAACAAGAAGCATCATTTTACGGGATGGTTGGTTATCTCATGTCATCATACTCATGATTAAATATTTGTAAAAAGATAACCAAGAAGAGAATTGCAACTTCTATACCAACATATATGCATAAAGTAGAGAAAAAGGTAGAGAAATTAAGAAAATCTCAATCACTCCAAATGAAAACATATACTTTGATACATGTTGACTTCAATACAAGCAAAAGGCAGAGCAGTCAATGACAGAAATCTAGAAAATAGAGCTCAAAAGTAAGGGATGAGGCCAAAGGTTTGTAGATTATTACAAAGAGGACTCATACCTCTTTTCCACAATACACACCATAAATATTATCTTCAAGAAAAGAATCAGAAGAGACTAGACTGGCAATAGCACAAAGAGAAAATGGAACCGATTATATTTTAAACTGTCTAATGTACTGTCAAGGCTGACTTGTTTAAATAAGGTCAAAACTAGAAAAATAAAAATGAGAAAAAGATATGACCTAAAATTTTAAAACACCAACCTGATATATTTGAGTGCATTAATGCCAATTATAATACTTTCATCCAGAAGTTCAAATTATATAAAGTGTGGTACAATGGAGAGGAAAAAAAAACAGGATCTAGGGCAATGATGGTGAACCTTTTAGAGATGGAGTGTCAGCCCCAGACTGAGTGCCATGCTGCCCCTCTCCATACCTGAGGGGAGGGAGGAAGCGCTCCCATTGGGCTGCTAGGCAGATGACTGAGGAATGTCCTCGGTGAGTGTAGAGAGGGGGAGGAGAGTAGCCTGAGCACTCTGCTCCCCTCCAGTTCTGCCACCTATGAGTCACCCATCTTACCCCCTGTGCACTCCCATTAGCTGCTGGGCAGAGAAGCAGGTGATGTGAAAAATAGTTGTCAGGCACCATGGAGAGGGGAAGGGAGCAGCTCTCCCCAGTACTTCTGCCTTTCTAGTAACAAACTTGGGGGAGAGGGGGGAAAGGCAGCCACATGCCCATAGAGAGTGTTCTGTGTGCCATCTTTGGCACCTATGCCATAGGTTCACCACGACTATATAGAGTCAGAGGACAATGATTGTAAATCTGGATCTACTTTTTATTAGCTGTTTGATGCTGAGCAAGTCATTTAAACTCTCTGGTTCTGTTTCCTCATCTATAAAATGAAGAGGTTAGTCTAAATAGTCCCTAAACTTTTAAGCTTAAAACTATGATCTACAGTGAGGAAAATGAGCCTAAAAACCAATTTTCTAGGTAATATTAACCATACTGGTCAAGAAGAGACATATGGAAGCCACAAGCAATACAAGTTTATTATAGAAACTAATTTGTAAAATCTTAAAAGATAAAAAGCTGGTAAAAATTTATGAAAATAATCTCTGAATAAACAAGAAGAATCGAGAGAAGAAAAAAACCAGTTTAAAGAAAGCTTGGCGAGAGACACAACTATGCAATATCATCTGGGGTATTTAATGATGAAAGGAGAATATGAACAAAATTGAAAAAAATTATAGCAAACTTTTCACTATCAAGAATAATGGCAAAACCAGAATCTTAACATTTCTTTTAACATCAAAGTCTCAGATGTGCTTATAGAGGAAGTGGAAATGGAACTGAAGGGGGAAGAAAAAGGTGAAAAAAGTAGTTTAAATGGGTCTAATATATACATACATGTGTGTACATACACACACATATACTGTCAGAACACTGAGAAATTAATACTCAAGGCATCAAAAAAAAAAAAAAACAAGCAGGTATGGGGAGGGGGGAAACTCTAACATTATTATAAAAAAAGAGTAACCAAAAGAATATCAATAACCACCAATACACATTAAACAATAAAAGTGAGAAAAGTATTACTTATCATGAATGTTACTTCTTGGGACAAAAAAAGAGGTAAGTTACAGAAGATGAGATAGCAGATGGAAAGTCTTGTTGAAATTCTTAAGCCCATAGAAATGCTTACAAGTTTATGACACTGGTCAATAATGTTTAATTTTGCTTTAAAAGTTTCCTTTTCTGTTGTGTTGATAGGTAGCATTTCTAGACTCAAACACCATAATCTTCAATATACTAATAAGAAAGTAGAAATGGTACTGAACAAAATAAAGCTAGGAAGCAACACTAAACTAGACCAATTATATACAGAGGAGATTCATCTGGAAACAATTAATTTTGGTGGTGCCAAAGAATCAAATTATCAAACCATCTGAAAGAGAGGGGAAGATGATAAACTCTTGGGGGACGGGAGGGAAGGGGTGAGTATTGTAAGAGGGTATAGACCTTGTTATTATGTATTATCAGCCAAGTTTAATTAAAAGGTACAGAGAATACAAGATTCCACTGTGTTCACCATTTATGGACTATGAAAAACTTTGCTGTAGTAGAGGAAAATGTCCCCTTTAAGGTTTCTACATGGTGTATCCCAAGTATATATCAAAAAATCATACCAATATAATTACAGAATATAACAGAAATGATTGACAAACCTCTAATTATAAAAGTTAGATGAGAAACACAAACAAAAAAATCCACACAGATGTGTGCTTATCAATGTTTGCCAATATAATGGTAGTATCTAACTCAAAATAAAAATGGGAGGGGAAGCACTAAACTCTACATAAAGATCCCAGTAGCTACAATGACATAAAAACCACATATTAACATTATGTTCTATTGCATTCTTATTTATTTTGCTAAATATTTCCCAAGTATATTTTATTGCTGATTGAGTGCCCAGCCTCAATGTGACTGTGTATCTATCACTTCTGCCATATAAGAAAGAGTCCAAACAGAAAAGGGATTCTCTGACTTTGTAATGTTTATATCAAACCCCAAAAGCCTCTTAAATTAGAACACAGTAACTAAAAAAAAAAAAAAAAAGTTTGACTAGCAGACAGTAAAAACCAAGTAGATTAAAAGAATGCATTATTATCTAGACCAGTGATGGGCAAACTATTCCCCTCGGGCCAGATCCAGGGAGTAGTTTGCCCATCACTGCCTTCAGCAATTCCCTAATCACTATGCCCCCACATTCAGATATAGTGATTAGGGAATTGCTGAAGGCAGTGATGGGTAAACTACTGCCTGGATCGGGCCCAAAGGGAAGTTTGCCCATCATTGATCTAGACTATGATATGCAATCAGATGGACAATCCAAAGAGATAGTCCAGAAGTACACATATGATAGACACATGCAGACAATGAACTTAGCTACTAATTGAATTAAAGAAGAAAAGCTGGCTGGATTGCTTCTGAGAAAGTAGTGTTTTTAATAACCACAAATTCTATGCTGAAACAAAGTCCTATCTTTTTTTTAAAACCCTCACCTTCCGTCATGGAATCAATACTATGTATTGGCTCCAAGGCAGAAGAGTGGTAAGGGCTAGGCAATGGGGGTTAAGTGACTTGTCCAGGGTCACACAGCTAGGAAGTGTCTAAGGCCAGATTTGAACCTAGGACCTCCCATCTCTAGGTCTGGCCCTCAATCCACTGAGCCACCCAGCTGCCCCCAAAATTCTATCCTTTTTAAGAGCAATGTTCTCCTAACTCTAAAGCATATAATGATGTCCAAAGAAATAAAGTTGTGAAAAAACCTAAACAAAAATTAGAGAACTATCTGGTGGAACTAAGTACAATGCTATGGATAAGGAATTTTGTAATAGAAGCCACAGAAAGGACATCTTTAGAGAGACGCATGACTAAAATAGGAGGTGGGTCAGTCATATAGCCAAAGAATGATAACTAATAAGGTCCTTCTGTGTCACTGGTCTCTTTGCAATTTTTTTTTTTAAATTAAAAACCCCTACCTTCCATTTTAGAACCAATTCTGTATATTAGTTCCAAGGCAGAAAAGTCTGAAGAACTAGGCAATGGAGGTTAAGTGACTTGCCCAGTCACACAGCTAGGAAGTATTGGAGGCCGTATTTGAACCCAGGGTCTCCTGACACTAGGCTTGGTTTTCAGTCAATTAAGTCACCTAGGTGCCCCAGGTATCTGCACAATTTAAAGTAATCTGGAGGAAAATTCCCTGCAGGTTGGACAGATACCTGTAGATAATTTATTAGAAACCATTAAAGAGTATAAGATGAGAAGATGTAGGTAGATTGCTATCGGTGCTTTTCAAGAAAATGTCCATATTGATGAGCTAATGAATATCAAAATGAAATATGATCATGTTAGTCCAGAACCCAAAAGAAAGCCCAATGAGAAGCACTTTATTTTGGCTCCACAAAAAATCTTTCTAATTTACAATGAATAAAACCGTCCAGAGAGAATTTAAACTAAGACTAGATGGCCATACAAAATACCATAAAAGGGAGCTCTACAGTTCAATGTGAGATTTGTTTAAATAACTTACAAAATTCTCTTCCAACCTATAATTTTACAACATTAACTAACTTTTTTTCAGAGGCAAAAGACTTGATTCATTAACTAAATGCCTCCAAGATGTTCATCTTTTTTGAACTAAGATGGCAATAATCAAGTCAATATAATTGAATAATATTCAATATAATTGCTAATATATACTTAGCAAAAATGTATAACTGTAATATGAAATGTAAAACCTTATTTACATTAAACTACAAGTTAAAAAATTAATTTTGGCCCAAGACAGCAGCATATGATACAGAAGCCTATTAGTATCCAGTTATCAAGAACAGGAAAGGCCCCTTGGAGTAGGTAAGATTTGAGCTTTGTCTTGAAAGAAGCCAGGAAAGCTTAAGTGAAGAAAGAAAGCATTCTGGGCTTGGGTAACAGCTAGTGTAAAGATATGAATTTAGGAGATAAGTGTCATGTGAAAGGACTAACAAACAGGCCACTGTAGGTGAGATGTAGAGTAAATGAAAATAAGTAAAGGGGGAAAAGGATAGAAAAAGGCTAGGTGTGAAGAGCTTGAAATGTCAAATACTTTATAGCTGATCCTAGAGAAAAAAGGTAAGTCACTGCACTTTCAAAAAATCATTTTGGCAGCTAAATGGAGGACATTTTCATCAAATAAAGAATAAGTCAGAGCAGCTAGGTGGCTCAGTAGATTGAGAGCCTGGTCTAAAAATGGGAGATCCTGGGTTCAAATGGGAACTCAGGCACTTCCTAGCTATGTGACTCTGCACAAGTCATTTAAGCCCCACTTCCTAGCCCTTACTTAGTACTGATTCCAAAATGAAAGGTAAGGGCTTTGAAAACAAATAATAAATCTTTCGCTTGATCACACTAAATCAATTACAATCAAGTAGCTAGCATTTATGAAGCATCTATTATGTGCCAAGTACTATATTAGACTCTGGAGATACAAACACAAAGACTAAAACAATCCCTTACATCCTGGACAGAGGATTTAAAAGTACACATAAAATACATATAAAGAGTAACTGAGTTAAAATATAAAGTAATTTGGCAGGAAGGCCCTAGCAGCAATTGTTTAGGGAAAATTATGAAAAGTTTTATGAAGGTGATATAATCTGTATCTTTAAGGAAGAAAAAGATTCTATGAAGTGGAGTTGAAGAGGGAGTACATTTGAGGCCTGAAGGATGGCCAATGAAAAGGCAAGAGGAAAAAATAAGTCTGGCTAGATCACAGAGGAAGGGTCAATCAAGGAATAGCATGCAATGAAGTTAAAAACTGAAGCAATGGGTGAAAGACTTTAAAAGCTAAATGTAGAGATTTATATCTTATCCTAGTGATAAAAGAGAACCACCTTAGTTTAATGAGCTAGACAGTGACATAGACCTACATGCAAAGAAAATTATTTTGGCAGCAGTAAATATGATAAACTGATATGGGGACAAACCTGAGGGAGAACAATTAGTAAGCTGTTTCTATCATCTTGGTGAAAGTGATGAAGGCCTGAACACCTTGAATAGTCTCAATTTTCTCAGTAAAATAAGAGGTAAGGTCCTCAGCTGAGAGAGATGGGCAAAGGGGAGATGTAGGAAGTTTAATGAAAGAAATCAAGAATTAAAATAGTTTCAGTAAGTGAGGTAAGGGAATTCAGTAGAGGAACAAAAATTTTATTTACTACAGTGAGTGACCATTTGAAGTTGAATAACCTAAATTTATAATATACTCAGTCAGCATGGTATATTGTAAATTATTGATATAGCCAAAAGGACTGAACTCATGATGAGCTTAGACGTGGCAGAAACTGGGAGGACAAGCATTAAATATAATAAAGGAGCATTAAATCATAATGTTAGCAATAATATCCTATGTGTAAGAAAAATGACTTAGATGTGTAAGAAAAGTGACCTAGATGGGAACAAAGAGAATTTGCATTTGTAGTAAATACTCTTGTTAATAAAGAAATCACAATATTGGGTTTATTGTGTATATCACAAAGTCCCCCTCCAATGCCTCATCATGATATGATGGTGCCTGAGATCTTAAAGGGTAGAGATTATCCCAACAGATTAAATACTGTTCCTACTGAATAGGATGAGCTGGAGATCTTCCAGAAAAAGGCAAACTAAATGGTGAAAGGCCTTGAGTTTATGCATTATAAGGATCACCCAAAGGAACTGATTTTAAGTTAGCTTCAAGAAGAGAGGACAAAATTAGAGGGGGGGAAGGAAGAAAATATCTTATTTTAAAAATCTGAAGTACTGTACTGTCAAATGGAAGAGATATTAAATTTAGTTTTATAAATCTAAAGCTAGAAGACCTCTCAGAAAACATTGGTGCAACCCCCTATTTTATAGAAAGTAATTGGGACCATGGAGATTATGTGACATGCCAAGATTATTTGCCTATCCATGAGAAGAAGGGTTCTTTGAACTAGGTCCTCTTACACAGGGGACTGAGATTCACTTTACTACACCACACAAAAAGAACTAGGAGCAATGGATATACATCTCAAAGCAACAAACTTTCCAAAAGTGGGATGAACAAATCTCCAGAAGGAATGTATTCCCTCTTAGTAAAGAATGTATAGCCACAGATTAGATGTAAATGGAATTCTTTTCCAACTATGATATGTCACAGGTCTTTACCAACACTTAATTTCTCCACGTCTATGAAATTTAGATTCAACATTGGGTTATACTTAGTGTCCAACACCCATGCCAAGTTTGAAAAGGCTCCTCACTTAGAATTTTTTTGACGGAGGGATTACAATTCCTATAGGTAAGAGCACTCACACTAAGATTCATGTATTCTTACAATATATTGCACATACACAATAAATTTTAAATTCTATAATGCTGAGGTCATTTGAAAGTGGTAAGGAGATTATAATCTTACCTTTGGAACAATGGGAATAAGGTGAGGGCTTCTGAAGAATTATTTTCAGGCAAAATAATACCTGAATAGAGGATTAAGTCAAGAAGCATTTAAGAAACTACAATGTACCAGATATTGTGTTAAGAGCTAGAGATACAAAGAAAAGCAAAAGACAATCCCTACTTTTGAACTCATAATTATATTGAGAAAGACATCAAGAAAATGATGTGTATATAAAAGATAAATTGGAGATAATCAAGAGAAATCAGTAAAATCTTGTAGAAGATAGCATTTTAACTGGGATTTGAAGAAAGGGAAGCCAGGAGGCAGCAAGGAAGAGGAAAAGTATTTCAGGCACAGGGAATAACCAGTAAAAATATCCAAAGACAGGAAATAGTATCTTATTAAAGAAACAGCAAGGAGACCAGTGTCACTATCTCTGGATATGTAGGTGAGTAAAGTTTAAAAGGACCAGAAAAGATTAGAAGGGGGCCAGGTCATGAAGTTTTTTTTGTTTTTGTTTTTGTTTTTTGTTTTAATTTTTAAACCCCTAACTTCTGTGTATTAGTTCCTTGGTGGAAGAGTGGTAAGGGTAGGCAATGGGGGTCAAGTGACTTGCCCAGGGTCACACAGCTGGGAAGTGTCTGAGGCTACATTTGAACCTAGGACCTCCCGTCTCTAGGCCTGGCTCTCAATCCACTGAGCTACCCAGCTGCCCCGGTTGTGAAGGGTTTTGAATACCAAATAAAGCATTTTAGATTTGGTCCTAGAAATAACCCTATTATTCTCAAAGAGGCTCAATGAAATCCAATAACCATTTCAAGAGTACCTATATACAAAGCATTGTGCTAGGTTTGGGGTTTCAAAGACAATGGCACAGTGGTAAGAGTCCTGAATTTGGAGCCAAAGGACCTGGGTTTCAATCCTGACTCTGCCACAACTACTTGTGTGACCTCAGATAAGTCATTTAACCTTTCTGGGACTCAGTTTCCATAATCATAAAATGAAAGAGTCATTATACATGATCTGTAATATACCTTCCCTCTCTAAATTAATGATAAGACAAAACAACTCTACTCTCTTACCTTCTACCACTTGGCTTAAGTGCCCTCTTTAAAAACTTACAAAGTCATCCTTTTAAACAAAATTCAATCTAGTTACACATGGTTATGATCTTTAAAAGCATAACTATACTGTTCTAATTTTTTTTAAAAATAGTTACTCAAAACAGCAAATGTTATTCAGTAATTTAAAAATATAAATTTCCAAAATCCCATCCACAGAGCACACAAGGCAACCTGATCCATGGGACCCAGTTTGCATAGCCTTGGACATTAAATTCTACCAAATTTCTCTTTGCTATTTCCAAGGAGAAAGATTAAAATGTTTTAAATAACATAAAGCCTTCAACAAATTGATGAAAGAACTGTCAAACACGAACGCTCAGTAGTACTGCCACTTTCTTCTGGAGACTCTTAATTATATTGGTCCTCTTTACTAATACCTCTTTCTAGACCTTTATAACTTTACTATCTTCCTTTAGTTTTTTTGGAATTTAAGAACAAAAATTTCTATTATTTTTGTAGTTCTCAACAAGCAATACAACTCCAGAAACAAATCTAAAAAACAGCAAACTTCAAGTGTAATCCTCATGGTTTACAAAGGATTGAAATTATCAAGAGTTTAAACTTCTTCCCTGAAACAGCACCTTTACATACAAATTAAAGTGGATAATTGCCAAACTTATAGGTCAGTAATGGCAAAGCTTTTTGAGACCAAGTGCCCAAAATGCAACCTTCAAGCCATATGTGAGCCCCACCTTGCCCCAGACAGGGGAGAGGGAAGCACTCCCATTGGGCTGCTAGGCAGAGGAGTGGGTGATGAGAGAAATGACCTCAGGCACCTATGGAGAAGGGGAGAGGAACAGCTGCCTCTGACACGCTTGACATAGATTCACCAACAGAGAGAAGCCAAAAAGAAAAATATCTTTGTAACAAATTTCTATGAAATTAGTTTCCCTGGAAATTATCTGTCTCTAAAACACATGAGACATTTAATAAGTGCATGGTGACTTTCCTAAAATGTATAGAGAACTCATCCCATCCCTCCATGGATTATGAAAAGTCAGTTTTCAGAAAAAGAAAGTTTTCAACATATATATGAAAAAATACTCCATATCACTAATAATTAGAAAATTGAAAATTAAATAACTTGGAGGTGTTGCCTCACATTCATCAGACTGGCAAAGTTGACAAAACAGGAAAAAGAGAAATGTTGGAGGAGCAGCAGAAAAATGCACAAGTTAATGCAATATTATGTTGAAGGAATTGTGAATTGATCCAAACATTCAGAAAAGTAATTTGGAACTGTAATCAGAAAGTAGCTCAACTGTCCATAGTTACTTTGGCCCAATAAAACCAATACTAGGTACAAAACTATAACAAAGTTCATTTGGAAGAACAAAAGATCAAGAATATCAAGGGAAATATTGAAAAAGAAAATGAGGTGGCCTAGCAGTACCAGATGTTAAACTATACTATAAAGCAGCAGTCATCAAAACAATATGGTACTGGCTAAGAGATAGATCAGTGGAATAGACTTGGGGTAAATGACATCAGCAAGACAGTCTATGATAAACCCAAAAAGCCCAACTTTGGGGACAAAAATCCACTATTTGACAAAAACTGCTGGTAAAATTGGAAAACAGTATGGGAGAGATTGGGTCTAGATCAACATCTCACACCCTACACCAGGATAAATTCAGAATGAGTGAATGACATGAATATAAAGAAGGAAACTATAAATAAATTAGGCGAACACAGAATAGTATACTTGTCAGATCTCTGGGAAAGGAAAGAATTTAAAACCAAGCAACAGTTAGAAAAAATTACAAAATGTAAAATAAATAATTTTGATTACATTAAGAAAAAATTACAAAATGTAAAATAAATAATTTTGATTACATTAAATTAAAAAGGTTTTGTGCAAACATTAGAGGAGAATCAACAAACTGAGGAAAAAAATATAACAAAAAACTCTAACAAAGGTCCAATTACTCAAATATATAAGGAGCTAAAGCAATTATACAAAAAAAAAAAAAAAAAATCAAGCCACTCCCCAAATGATAAATGGGCAAGGGACATGAATAGGCAATTTTCAGATAAAGAAATTAAAACTATCAATTTTTTTAAGCACATGAAAAAGTGTTCTAAATCTCTTATAATTAGAGAAATGCAAATCAAAACAACTCTGAGGTACCACTTCACGCCTAGCAGATTGGTTAATATGACAGCAAAGGAAAGTAATAAATGTTGGAGGGGATGTGGCAAAATTGGGACACTAATGCATTGCTGATGGAGTTGTGAATTGATCCAACCATTCTGGATGGCAATTTGGAACTATGCCCAAAGGGCTTTAAAAGACTGCCTGCCCTTCGATCCAGCCATAGCACTGCTGGGTTTATCCCCAAAAAAGATAAGGGAAAAGACTTGCACAAAAATATTTATAGCCACACTCTTTGTAGTGGCAAAAAAACTGGAAAATGAGGGTATGCTCTTCAATTGGGAAATGGCTGAACAAATTGTGGTATATGCTGGTGATGGAATACTACTGTACTCAAAGGAATAACAAACTGGAGGAATTCCTGGAAAGACCTCCAGGAATTGATGCAGAGTGAAAAAAGCAGAACCAGGAAAACATTATACACAGAAACTGATACACTGTGGTAAAATCGAATGCAATGGACTTCCCTACTATCAGCAATGTAATAATCAAGAACAATTCTGAGGGATTTATGAGAAAGAACACTATCCATATTCAGAGAAAGAACTGTGGGAGTAGAAACACAGGAAAAAAACAATTGCTTGAACACATAAGATGATGGAGATATATATGATTTAGGATGTAGACTCTAAACGATCACCCCAGTGCAACTATCAATAACATGGAAATAGGTCTTGATCAATGATACATGTAAAACCCAGTGGAAAAATGCATGTTGGCTGGGGGGCGGGGAAGAACATGAATCATGTAACCATAGAAAAATTTTCTAAAAAACAAATAAATGAATAAAAAAAAAAAACCAATACTAGGGTTATACTTCAAAGAGATGAAACAAAGGAGGGAAAGACCAATATGTGTAAAAGTAGAGCAATTCTTTTTGTAATGGCAAAGAAGTGGAAACTAATAGGATGCCCATCATAAAAAAATTATGGCCTACAAATGTAATGGAATACTAATATGCTAAAAGAAATTAAAGGGATGGAAACCTTGGAAAAACTACATGAACTGATGCAGAATGAAGTAAGCAGAACTCAGTAAATAATTATATAATAACAAGATTACTGTAACAAACAACCTGGAAGACTTAAGAACTCTGATCAATAGTCACCAAACAAATTCTCTTCCTGACAAAGAGATGATGTGCACAGGATGGATGAATATTTAGACATTTTTTCTGAATGTGGCAAATGTCAGAATTTGTTTTGTTTCACTATGCATAACTATTACAAGTCAATTCTCCCCCATTTAAAGGGAGGTAGAGGAGGTGGGCAAGAGAAAACATTTGTTAATTGAAAAAAATAAAATGTGACTTTAAAAGACATTAAAATGTTTTTATCTTTGTCAAGTCTTCAAATTTGAATTCACGTCCAGAATTATTTCAACTCTATATTGATGTGAGGAAACAGAATTAATCTAAAAATATTAGTATAAAATGGCCAGGATACTTTCTTCATTATACAAATAAATTTTAAAAAGATTAAAATCCTACAAAAATTTTGCAGGTCCAAAATTTGGTATTAACCATCTAATCTGAATCTAGTGGGAAAAGATCACATTTATATCTATTTTCTGAAATATTTCAAATTTCTAGGAGGGAAAAAAAGTATTGAGAGGTAGGCAGTCAATTTCTAACTTGCAAACAGGTTTAATTCAATTCATTTTAACAAATATTTGACTACTTTTTACAAAACTATAGGAATTCAATAAAAACCTATAGTCTCTGCACTCAAGGAGTTTACATTCTACTGGTGAAGATACAAGTACACAAATATATACAAAGTACTTTCGAGGGGGCGTCAAAAGGTTGGTGGATTTATAAATCAGATGTTATATTTGGCTCTCAGAATACATTCATTTTCCCATAGAAACAATGTTCTAAATAGGCAGCAGAGTTCTTAAGTCAGCCCACGAAAGTCTACCTAACCTATGATGGAGCCAAAGTTACCATTAAAGCTAACCTAATTTTGTTATGAGAGAAAGGCATTCCTAGTTCCTAGTAGGTACACTTTTAAGGAAAATATCTTCCTCTTACTCTAACATAATTTTTGTGAGGAAATGGCTTTGTAAGTAGTGGATAAACTACAAGGCCACTAAGTCTCCTTCTAGTATGAGATACCAGGGATCCAAACAAGCAAGTTGGAAGGGCGGTGGGGTTGTCAATTTGAGACAGAATGGAGTTTTCCATTTGTTTTCTGTGGAGAGGAAAATCCTAAGGAATTGGAAACGTTTAAAAAAAAAAAAAAAAAAAAAAAAAGGAAAATTCCTTTGGCCCTTCACAGAAATCCAGGTGAAGCTCCAGTCAGTGACAAATTCAAAGCATAAGAAGTACAGAGTACAATGATGAAAACGTCCACTTACCTTTCCTCTTCTTTTTGCCTTTCTTCAGCTTCTTTTTCTTTCCGTTTTTGCTCTTCTCTTTGTTGTTCAAGTTCTTGAAGTTTCTGCCTTTCAAGCTGACGTTTTTTAATAGAGGCATCACTAAGATGTTTAGTTGAATCAAAAGAAACCTTTCAAAAAATAAGAAAAAATAAAAGTATCAAAGTTAAGTGTTTAATTTTTAATTATCAAAATCCATTCTTTAAAACATAATTCTACTTATATTCAATGCAGGAATATACTAATAGCACGAGATAATAGAACTATAAATGAAAGCCCAATGGTTTCAAACTAATTCAATTAATGAAAATCTAACAGAGAATTTGGACTTATTTAGGATTTTACTGGGGCAGATATTGGTGAAGTGAATACAGTGCAAGGGCCTGGAGTCCAGAAGACCTATGTTGAAATCTGGCCTCCAACATTTACAAGCTTGGTGACCCTAGGCAAGTCACTTAATCCTGTTTGCCTCAGCTTCCATCTTTAAAATGAGCTGGAAAATGAAATGGCAAACTACTCCAGAATCTTTGCCAAGAAAATTCCAAAATGGGGTCATGCAGAGTCAGACACAATTGAACAACAAGAACAAAGGATTTTACTTATCTTAAGTTTGTTTTCCTAATTTCTAATGAAATGTTTTTAGAAGAACCCTTTTTTTTAAACCATGGTGCTGTGAAAAGTGTGCTAGTTTGGAATCAGGACCTGGGTCCAAATCTTAGTTCCACCGACATACTGGGCAATACAAAGAAGCATTCAGTAGCAGTCAAAATAAGAGCTATTTTAGATAACCTACTTGAGAATAAACTGCTAAAGAGTATAAAAAAATTCGGTCTGATGCTATTATTCGCCAACTCCAATGAATAAAATCTCCATAATTATCTGAAATCTAATTAAAATTATAGGAACGGTCCATTTTTGGGTAAAGATGTTTATCTGTTCTATAATTTCACTATGATTTTTTTCTAAGTCTGAAATCAAAACTAAAGGGTGGCCATCTCGCTTTAAATTTTTTTAAGTATTAAAAAGTATTGGAAATTATAAGCAAAAATATTACAATTTCTCACCTTTATATTGCAGGCTACTGCTTTGCCATCTTCACCTTTATACATTAGTTTCATACCACGCAAGGCATTCATAGCTTTGATGAAGCCAACATATTCTCTATACTGAACATAAGCTTCAAAGTTCAAATGTCCACCAAAACTAAAAGTATGAAAATTTCTGCCAGTCATTTCTTCTCTATAAGGATCCAACATTGGAATGTCCACATTCCGTATTTCTCCAAATGTCTCAAATACCTTAATGAGAACTTCTTCATTTGGTTTTTCTGAGCCAGATTCTTTCAGTGCAAACCACTTACAAGGTAATCCTTCCAAATGAATTGTGTCTGGTCTCTCTCCTGGCAGAGTCTCATTCATATCTTTTGCATCACGGAAAAAAGAGTCCCAGTCATGCCGAGTTGGGAAATCTATTTTAAACTCAGCAGCCCGAACTTTTAAAATATCAGAGAAACCACTAAGCTTTATTGTTTTGCCATCAAGGCATGCAAGAAAAGATTTAACCAAACTCTTATTTTCAACTTCTCCTTCAAAACGTATGAAATCCATAGTGCTTTTAGAAATTCGAAGAGTGGAAAATTGATGACTCTGTACCATTCCTTTCAATCTTTCCATCACTTCCCAATTAGAAATAGATTTTCCAGGTTGCTTCAATTGTGGAAGTGCCACACTAATTGTCATTTTTGTAATTGGCTTGAGGTACAATCCATATAAACTACAAAGTTCAACTGCTTCAGATGTATCATGAACTATCGTAGCAGCC
>NC_058132.1:477653072-477672143 GCF_016433145.1 Gracilinanus agilis
CTCAGCTCTGGCGTCCACGGCGGAGGCCGAAGCGTTCGCTCAGAGTTGCCCTAGTTCCATAAGTGAGACCCAGATTGATAAGGACTTGAAGTTCAAAAAACAACCCCTGCCCTGGCAACAATGGCGACTGACAATGGGTGCTGGGGGAGGAGGAGGAGGAGGCGGCTCTGTTGTGGACTCCCTCTGAACTCTGCTTCTCAGTCAGCGTCTATCTTTTACTTACTGGGAGACCCCAGGAAAGTCTCTCTGGGCTTCATTTTCTTATCTGTAAAATCAGAGAACTTGCTTGCTTAATATCTGAGTACTCTTCAGATTCTTAGTTTTTCCGTTTGTAGTTTTATCAAGCAAGCTCAAGAGATTCTTTCTCTCTTCTTTACCCTTTTCTTCCTGCTTACCTTCCTCTCATCCTTCCTTCCACCTACTTTCTTTTCTCCCTCTTTTTCTTTCCGCTTCTTGATTTCCCCTCTCCCTTCCTAAAAAGAAAAAAAAAATCTAAAAAAAAAATATATATATAATATATTATATATATATAATCTATATTCTTTGAGCCTAGAACAGAGCTTTGCACATAGTAGGCACTCAAAAATTGAATATTGAATTGCATTGACTATTTTATACTTTGTAGCATTCTATTAAACTCTTCTACTTCCCTTTCCTGGCCCCTAAAATAACTCCCCATTCTGGCAAAGTTCAAGAGGAATAGAAAAAAAGCCCTAGATTGGGAAATTAGAATTCCTGGGTTTGAATCCGGGCCCTGATATTTATTATTATCCTTGTTACCTTGGACAAATCATTTACTCCCCTCCAGGCCTCAGTGTCTTCCTCTAGGATAAAAGGGTTAAGAGTGATTGGTTCCTTTGTTCCAAACCCTCTCAGTGGAATAATTGCCTTTCCCTGTCCCTACCTAAATAACATCCGACTACCATAGATCAAGAAGTGAGATTGCTCCCCATTACGCTGCATTTTGCTAAAGTGCAACCACTGCAGCAAAAACAGAAGCTCAAAAGTTGTGAGGCTGAAAATCTTGGTTTTGAGGCCAGTTTTTGTATTCCCTCTGAAAAATATTATGTAGGTGTTTGCTTTGTATGTTGATTTTTTCCCTATGGGAGGTTCAAGATTTGGGTAGAATGTTTTCTAACTTTTCCCTCTAAACCAGGGATGGTAAACCTTTTAAAGACTGAGTGACAAACTTTGCCCCTCAGGCAGCATGTGAGCCTCACCTCCCTACTTATCCCAGACAGGGGAGGGAAGAAGTGCTCCCACTGGGCTGCTAGGCAGAGGGGGTGGTGATGAGAGAAATACCCTCAGGCACTGGTGGGAGAGGGAAGGGCTTCCACACTTGCCAACATGACTCTAGACTAGTGATGGCGAATCTTTTGGAAACAGTGCCAGGCCCTGCCCCCACCCCAAACCTAGTGCCATCCCTGACCCTGACAGAGATGGAGTGCCCCTCCCCTAAATGAGAGCCAGGTGCTCCCATTGGACAGAGGTGTGGAAGTTAGAAATGTCCTCAGCAAGTATAGAGAGGGGGAGGGAGTGGTCTGAGCCTTCTGCTTCCCTCCAGGGAGCCACCCACCTTACCCCCTGTGCACAGTGGAAAGGGGAAGGGAACAGCTCTGCCCAAATCCTTCTGCCTTTCTAGTAATGAACTCTGGGTGGGCCACAGAGAGCACTCTGCATGCTGTCTTTGGCACCTGTGCCATAGGTTTGCCATCACTGCTCTAGGCCATATGCAAGGCAAAATAAAGAAATTAAAAACTTATTTCTTTGTTATTGGCCAAAGTCAGCCTAGGAAACAGTCCAAGTGATGATTATGATTAAGAAGATGCTTGAATTCTTTTAAAACTTTTGACCAAAATGTCCTTTGCCTGGGAACACCTTGACAGTGGAAGAATAACTATTTCCTAATCCCTTTAGACCTAAAGAAAAGATTCCCTTAGTCACTTCAGTATTACCCACACAAAACAATAATTTCATCATTATTATCCTCAACTATGTAAAGGCTAAGTCATCATCATTAAAAAGCATTCATTGAAAAATAAGGAGGTAGCTAGGTGGCTTAGAGTATAGACCTCCAGACCTGAAGTCTGGAGGATCTGAGTTCAGTTGTGGCCTGAGCATCTTCCTTAGCTGTTTGATGGTAGGCAAGTCTTTATCACATTTGCCCTTCTATCTTTGAGTTGTTACTGTTAACTTAGAAAAAAACACAGAACTATTAAATAGTCATAAAATCACTCTTTAATCAAGGGAAAGGGGGATGGGGGCTACCTGGCCTCTTTTGCAGAGCTGCGCCTTGTGCAGAGTCTAAGAAATGAACACTGCTTCGCTCTGCTCCCTGATCCCCCAGGGAGTGACACCACCTAGATGACAACTCTCAAGAACAAAGGAAATTGGGGAACTTATATACCATTTGGGAAGATCCAGGGGCTAGGAGAGATGATTGACATACTGACAGGATACAATCGAGCTTGGGAAAGGAATCATAGCTAAAGGCTAGGGTGTAAGGGAAGGGCTGCTTACACAAAGGATACTAAAGGATGTTCCCTGCCCAGGTGTGTCCTCCTGGGTTAGGGTCCCTGATACAATGGGGAAGACAACCCAAGACAAAAGGGTATTTAGCATTTACTCTGGGGTCCATTATTCCGTCTGCAACAGCTAGCCTGAGATTCCCTTCAAGATGGATTCTCACGGGAACAGGGAACCAACACAAGCTTTGGCGTCTCCAACCTACAAGCTATTTCTAAAACCTGGGGTTCATCAGATCTCACCAAGCTACAAGTTTGGGGACTCTAGATTCCATGTCGACATTACTAAGAAAGGAAGGGTTTTTAAAAAAAAAAGGAAGAGTGAGACAATATTAGAATGACAAGATTAACTCCTTATTTACAAGGTTGATAAAATAAGCTGAGAATTCCCCAGTCCTAGGTACTTTCCCATTTCCTTTTGCCATTCAGAACAATTGATTGCTTCACACTCAGTTCTTAAACTTAGACCCTTTAAAACTAAAGAGAGAGAAAGAGATTCTACATGTCATCTGGAGGGCAGACGTAGAGATCTGGAGGGTAGGTCTGTCTTAGCAATTCTATGATATTAGAGGAATTAATGAGAATTTTCTAGGTCCAGCTAGGAGAGAACACAACTTGGTAGAAGGGCAGAATAGTTTCTGGAGAATCTGAGGAATTCCTGAAGCAGCATGTGCATGCTATGTGGAAAATACCATCCGTTATATAGACTCTGCAAGGGTGGGGAAAGGGGAAAGGGGAGGAAATGAATAAAGAAAAGTGACTCTGAAAGCTTTCCCCTTATAGGAAATCTAGGTTAGTACTATCAGCCTAGAACAGTGGAGACAAAGAGAAAGATACACATGTGTATATGTGTATGGATTTCCTACAATTCAGAGACAACTAGAAATAACTCAAGTGTGTGTGTGTATCCTTAAATTTATAGTATTGACCTGTATTTTCTACTAAGGGAAAACTAGAGATGACCAAGTTTTTAATTTATATATAGGTATGTTTGTTGTCAACCTGAAAACAGACCCACTAAAGCAGTTACAATGAACATGTCTAACCAAGACAAGGGAGACAATGTTCTTATGGCCACTACACAGAGTCACACATACATGCAACACCACACAGAGCCAAACTCTGAGAATCTAGGAACACTGTCTCCAGGAAAAAACACCACAAGTGGGAATTTTCCTTCTAACTGAAGAATTTGGGGTCTCATATATACATTTCAGGGAGTATAGTAAAGGAAGGTCAACTGATTGGCTCACATGGTGGGAGGCTAAGGAAAGAGGATTCATAAGAGAAACTTGGAAAACAAAAAGTTATTTATGCTTAAGTACCTCTATGATTTCTATTCAGAGTGCTTAATGTGTGCTTGATGGTTCTGTCTGCTACTCTTTGGATGGATTTAATGTTCATGATAAGTCATTATTTTCAAAAGAGCAACTGATTATATAAAGGGAAAATATTAAAATAGAAAATAGAAAACATCCTCTGAGGAATGGAATAGATTCCATTGGTAAGTAATGATGTCCCCATGATTGGACATGGTGAAGCAGAAACTAGGAACCCTATCATGGATTCTGTATTGTATGAGACAATTCTCTATATTCCATGAGATTATACTAAATGATCTCAAAGGTCTCTTCCAGCTTTAAATTTGATTATTCTATAAAACGATACAGAGACAATTCCACATAGATAATTTAAGCCTGTGCCAAAAGAGTGGCAAAAGGCCCACTTTTTCCCAAATGTAATTCCCCATTGCTATTGCCCCTTGTTGGTATACCATAGTGCTTGAAGATTCCCAGCAAATCATTAAGATTCTTTGGAAGGCCTGTTTTTTGACTGTTAAAACACTATATAATGCAGAAGGGTAAACATTTTAGCTAGCTAAATTAGGAAAGCAGATTTGTTTGATCAAAATTATCATTTAGAAAGCAAGATTCTGAGGGTTTAAGGAGTCAAGCCTAGTAACTTTTGATAAAAAGTGCAGAAAGATACAGAGCATCAAACACTGCTTGAGGCCTGAGCAGCTGACAAAAGCATAAGGCATTAGCTTTACAATTATTGGAAGGAACTCAAGAACAATGCTTAAGGAGCCAAAACAGAAGGGGAAAAATGATCCTCATCAGCTTCACGATTTTGCCAGGATCCAGCTCCATTGAGAAGAGTGTTCACTGTATCTCAAAGTTAGGATGTACCTCACTCAACAAAAAGGAGAAAAAAGTGGGAACAAAAGTTAATATGCATGGAGTATCCAAATACTTCAAGAGCAAGGAATCATAGTTCACTTATAATAAGGATAGGCCTTTCAGATGGCATTGATTTAAGGATAAAACAGTACATACTTCTAATCTAACTCAGGTCCCAAGTACCAGAATACGTTTTCCACCTCTACTTCAGAAGTTGGAGAATACTCCACTAAGAATCTTCTCCTTGCTCATGAATTGATCAAGAATCCCCTTTATAACATATCTGACAAGTGGTCAACTAGGCTTTCTTTGAACACCTCCAGCCAGGTATAACCCAGTATCTCCTTTGACATATACTTGGGAAACTTTCAATGAATAAGGAATTAAGGAAATTTTTAGTGAATTCTGAGAATCCAAGAGAGAAGGAAGTGCCAGAAACATTTAAAGTATAGCATGTTATCCCAGAGTTAACTTTGAACTTGGATTGTTCTATATATTTAGTAAAGATAAATCATTGAGACAAACCAAAGCCTGACCTAAGAAAGAGCTCTCTGATGTAATTATGGGAGTCATACACTAAACCTTACTACACGTGGGAGATACCTCCATTCAAACATTTAATGCTATATATGATGACCCAATTAAACTTTATGTCTTCTCTAATGGGGGGAGAGAAGGGAGAGAATTACCAGGGTATTTTAATGTAATAAATTTAAATAAGAAAAGTAGAGCAAAGCCTTTCATTGCAGAGATGGAAACTATAATTGTAGAATATTTTTACTTCTATATTCCTGATGTCATGAAATTTTCTTCTTTTTTTCCCATTGCTTTCTCTCCTACTATTGGAATTTATGGGTGTTTTTTTTTTTTTAATGATTTCCTCCATCCCAACTCTCAGTTCCAGAAAGATCATTAGAAATTTCTTGTAGTTAGTTTTGCTAATGACAGATTAGAAGATAATTTGTCCCATTCCTTTTTCTTGTGTCTTGGTTTTGGTCAGCTAATGTTAAATAATCTTGTGTCTGTTTATTGATTTTTTTAATGTGACATTTTTAAACACTGGGTTTGTTTTTTGGTTTTGATTTGCTTTGTTTTTTGTTTCCTCTTTTTATTTGGTTTGTTTTACCCCCATAGTATTTCTATCTCACCACATTGAAAATTTTCTTTATAAAAATAAAGTTCTCAATCATGAAGATTATTCCAGTTCTGTTTGAATGCATTTTCTAATTTCTTTGGTTTTCAGTTTTGAGATAAACAGATTTCATTATACTTTTAATTTCTACTATAATTTCTATAGCTGTTCATTCCAGGAAAATCTGCTTTATAGCCAAGTTTCTTTTCCCCTTGGTTAAGTGTTATATGCAAATCTCATACAAGAAAAACCTTTGTACCATAATCTATCTGCCACTGATATTAAAATGCTGTTATACAAAGTGTTTTATTGAACTTATTAATTGATGTAATGAATTATCAGGTTTAACTATCCCAGTGTCTTGACTACTTCTATGCCCTTTGTTATATTTTATTAAAACAACCTTAATTCTATTTGTTATGGCCCTGATGTTATTTCTACTACATTAGTATCAATTTGCATATTTGTTACTATTTTTCCACCCAGGATTCATAGCAGATAGCCTTGTTTATGGCATTATTGTGATACTGCCTAATGAACTTACTGTATAAGTTAATATTACTGATTTTGTTGAATATTTCATTTAACATGAAGTAGTCTCTTTAAAAGGGTTGAAAAGTATCAGAGTATTATTGATGTTGAAATGCATAGAGAATCCCAGACATTAGGAACAGATGTCAATTACAAGTCTGATGATATAAAAACATTAAAAAGAAGTGTAAAAGGGGCAGCTGGGTAGCTCAGTGGATTGAGAGTCAGGCCTAGAGACCAGAGGTCCTAGGTTTAAATCCGGCCTCAGACACTTCCCAGCTGTGTGACCCTGGGCAAGTCACTTGACCCCCATTGCCCACCCTTACCACTGTCTTCCACCTAGGAGCCAGTACACAGAAGTTAAGGGTTAAAAAAAAAAAAAAAAGAAGTGTAAAAGAAAGGGAAATTGGCAAGGGATATTTAGTGAATTCAGGTTTGGAGAGATCACTCAAGTAGTACTCTGAATTATGAGACCCATTTGAACATTCAAATGTTCCTGATATCTTGACATTAAGCAATAGATAGGACGTGAAAATTAAGCTTCAAGCCACTCTCTGATAAGTAGAGCTGCCTAACATTTAAAAGCTCTCTTTAGGAAAAAAAAAAAAAAAAGCCTTGATGACAAAGAAATTGAGAACCCTGCTTAACTTTGAGATTTCCCTATAGGCCAGACCTCTAATGTCAGAAAGACATTCTAGATCCAAGGTAAGGATTTTCTCAAGATAATAACCATCCTTATCCTCTACCCCATGAGAAAAGTCCTATATTCACTACTTTCACTTCAGCAATTGGCAAGCACTAGAATCAGAAAAGAGTAATATTCTTAAACCAAAAAAGAATCTTAGAACAAACAGAGCCTAAAGGCCAGGAATAACAAGACAAATAAGTATGCAATAATCTAGACTTGCAATATAAAAGTGGTAATTCTATTGTTCAACACCAAGGAGAAAAAACTTCTGACTTCAGGGTCAGAATGGATACAGTATACAGTTACATAGACCAATTCAAAGAAGTGCAGCAGCACCTGAATCAGACTTCAAAAAACAGAGGCCAAAAGACAATCCTGAGCTGTATTTGTCCTTCACTTGTCTAGAGTCCCAGGTACATAGCTGCCACTATTCACCAAGATGAGGCAAATACAGAGGTAGAGAATCATAGTACCTCTGCAAAGAATCATTTAACCTTGACTAGGCCAGGAACATGGCCCATAGTAACAAAGTATGGACCATGAAAGCAAATGAGCCATAATGCAAATACAATTTGAAAGGCAGAAGCCTAGAAATGGTTATGTAAGAGATGAAGCAGTTCTCTTTGGAAAGGCAAGGGATCAGCACAATGGGAGCCACAAAAGCCAGATACAAAAACATTTCCATCTAGACATAGCCAGAAAGTTAGATGTGTCTTCTTTTGCACTAGAACTAATTCTATTTAGTGGACCCACATTTTATGCTAGTGTCAAGATACTCTATGTTGTCTGCTTTGTAGCCAGTGGTTCTCAGTCTTAGATTTACATAGTGAATGTTATCAAACACCTCCATCTGAGGAAGACAAAGAAAAGACTGTTTTCATGTGTCTAGAAGGATTTTAACAGTGCGAGCATACATTTTTAGGGTTCTGCAACATTCAGATAACTTATAATGCAGTTGGAGTTAAGAAATACTGGAAGTGTTAGTGTACCTAGAGGAAATAATTGCCTTGTAAAAGACACTAGAGACTGGTGAAAGGGCTAGCTAGACTGGTAAAAGTATTAGCTAGGATAAAGGAGAATGACACTGAGATTTCATTAGCTAAGTGCCAGTTTTTCAAAAGCTATGTCAAATACATGAATCACTGAATGTCTCAACAAAATTACTAGATAGCCAGAAAAGAGAGAAGTTCTCCTAAATTTGTCATATCCATAGAAACTTTGAGATTTAAGGACTCTTCCAGGACTTGTAAGTAGTATTAAAAATTTGTTGAGAATTATATTGTGATTCGGTAAACCATTGAATGACCTCATTCATTGAATGTATGTCTGAAGAGAAATAGAAAGGCAGGAAAATGAAAATTGTCTTAAAAATATCAAAGTCATTAAGAGATTTAAAAAAACAGACAAATGTCAACAAGATTTCAAAGACCTGATCAATTGCCTTATGCATGCAGCAAGGTTAGCCTGTACAGATACAAACAAGTCTGTCATGAATACAGATGCCAGCCTCAAGGGTTTAGAATCTATCCTGTACCAAGAAATTAAGTCAACAGAAGCTAGAATGCATTCTGTAGCAGTGATTTCATTGATCATTAAACTCAATATGGAAGAATCTCTAGCTTCAAAAACTGGAGATGATGGCTTTGAAGTGGAATGTCACTGAAAAGGTAAAATATTCTACATGTAGAGTGAAATTCAAAATGTGTACTAAAAATCAATCCACTAATATAAGTTTGACTGGTACCAAGTTGTCCAAGATGGGTAGCAACATTAGCTATACATTCAACATATGCTACAGGCCACAGAAGGCTACTGTGGATGCATATGTATTATACCCAAAGACCATATGAAAAACTAAAGTGATAGATACTAAAAGGGAAGAAGACTATATATGACATCTAGAAAGGTGGGCTACAATTAAGAAGTGTAGCTAAGAGGTTGGGACTTCCATCAAAGAACATGCCAGTGGTGTCTGTGCTTCATTTCATTGATTTTGTTCATTCATTCATCCTTTGTCTATAGGGGATTGGCAATGAGAACAAATAGTTGATGAAGATCTGAGAGAAATAATAAAAGCCAAGAAGCAAGGAAATGATGATAAAACAACTCTGAGGTACCATCTCACACCTAGCAGATTGGCTAATATGACAGCAAAGGAATGTTAGAAGGGATGTGCAAAATCGGGACACTAATGCATTGCTGGTGGAGTTATGAATTGATATCCAACTATTCTGGAAGGCAATTTGGAACTATGCCCAAAGGGCTTTAAAAGACTGCCTACCCTTCGATCCAGCCATAGCACTGCTGGGTTTATCCCCAAAAAAGATAAGAAAAAGGACTTGCACAAAAATATTTATAGCTGCGCTCTTTGTGGTGGCAAAAATTGGAAAATGAGGGGATGCCCTTCGATCAGGGAATGGCTAAGCAAATTGTGGTATCTCTTGATGATGGAATACTATTGTGCTAAAAGGAATAATGAACTGGAGGAATTCCATGTGAACTGGAAAGACCTCCAGGAATTGATGCAGAGTGAAAGGAGCAGAATCAAGAGAACCTTATACTCAGAGCCTGATACACTGTGGCATAATTAATTGTAATGGACTTCTCTACTAGCAGCAATGCAATGATCCAGGACAATTCTGAGGGACTTATGAGAAAGAACACTATCCACATCCAGAGGAAGAACTATGGGAGCAGAAACACAAGAAAAACAACTGCTCAATCACATGGGTCGATAGGGATATGATTGGGGATGTAGAGTCTAAACAATCATCCTAGTACAACTATCAATAATATGGAAATAGGTCTTGATCAATGACACATGTAAAACCCAGTGGAATTCCCCAATTGATAAATGGGCAAGAGACATGAATAGGCAATTTTCAGGTAAAGAAATCAAAAGTATCAATAAGCACATGAGAAAGTGTTCTAAATCTCTAATAATTAGAGAAATGCAAATCAAAACAACTCTGAGGTATCACCTCACACCTAGCAGATTTGGCTAAAATGAAAGAAGGGGAGAGTAAAGAATGCTGGAGGGGATGTGGCAAAATTGGGACATTAATGCATTGCTGGTGGAGTTGTGAACTGATCCAACCATTCTGGCTGGCAATTTGGAATCATGCTCAAAGGGCTATAAAAAAATGCCTTCCCTTTGATCCAGCCATACCATTGTTGGGTTTGTACCCCAAAGAGATCATAGATAAACAGACTTGTACGAAAATATTTATAGCTGCACTTTTTGTGGTGGCAAAAACTGGAAAAGGAGGGTATGTCCTTCAATTGGGGAATGGCTGAACAAACTGTGGTATATGTTGGTGATGGAATACTATTGTGCTCAAAGGAATAATAAACTGGAGGAGTTCCAGGTGAACTGGAAAGACCTCCAGGAACTGATGCAGAGTGAAAGGAGCAGAGCCAGAAGAACACTGTACACAGAGATTGATATACTATGGTAAAATCGAATGCAATGGACTTCTGTAGCAGCAGCAATGCAATGACCCAGGACAATTCTGAGGGATTTGTGGTAAAGAACGCTACCCACATTCAGTGGAAGGACTGCAGGAGAGGAAACATATAAGAAAAACAACTGCTTGAATGCATGGGTCAGGGTGGACATGATTGAGGATGTAGACTTGAACCTACACCAATGCAACTATCAACAATTTGGAAATAGGTCTTGATCAAGGACACATGACAAAACCAGTGGAAATGTGCGTCCGCCATGGGTGGGGATAGTGCGGGGGGTAAAGGGGAAAGTAGGAGCATGAATCATGTAACCATGTTAAAAATGAATATTAATAAATGTTTTAATTAAAAATAAAACCCAGTGGAATTGCTTGTTGGCTATGGGAGGGGGGTAGGAGGAGGGGAAGGAAAGAATATGAATCATGTAACCATGGAAAATTTTTCTTAATCAATAAAATTAAATTTTAAAACATTTTTTAAAAAATAGCATTTGTTTTGGGTAGCTGCAGGAAGTCTAGTAACATATTTTACCATCCATAGTTGAACCTACATCCTAAGTGTTTCAACTACAACTCACTGGACATATTAGAAATTTAGAAATTAAAAAAAAATCTCAGTGGAGTCACCATGCCACATTTCAAATACTAATATACAGCCGCAATAGGAATAATGATACATAATTTATAATATGCTTGTGTTTGGGTGAAAGTTATACCTACCTATTGACACATACTTTGGAATTTCAGAGGATGGAGGTGATACTCATAACAAACACATCTCTTAACTGAGGAAGAAAAACTAAAATGAGCCTACAAATTAGCCATGACTAGCTCAGATAGCTATGACAAGCAAATAGTGGGAAGATGCCCAAGTGCATTGTCAAGACTTTCAGCAAAGAAACTAAAATTTGTCTTGACAGATTTTATCTTGGTGTTAACAGAAATTAGCAAGCTGAAAGAGTGTTAACCCATACAATGTTGTTGGAACACTGGGCAACTTATCTGTAAGAGGACTATCAGGAAATTTCACTATAACTACTTATTGCCCAATAAAGAATTGGTTGGACTCTAATGAATAGGAGGAGAAAAGTGATGTTCACTTACCTTAGTAGGCTCAAAGCAAAACAGACCTTGAACTATTTACAAAGACTTTGAAGGAGATGCTGGCTCAGAAAGGGAGGTTTCCAGTGCAGATATGGCATGCTATTTATTACCTGAAAACCTTGCTTCAAAAAAAAAAATGTAAAATCGATCCAGATAGGCCAAGAGGTCTAAACCCAAAGGCAAGAGGGATAAGACTGACGAATGCCAAGAGATTGCTGAGAACCAGAAGTAGTGGAAGGGAACAGTTCCCATAAACCATTCAACCCCAAAGTTTTTTTCTCCTTTCTTCCATCCAGAATAATAATTAAAAAAAAAATAATGAGAAGTCAGTTCTGTTTCAGCAGCCAGCAAAGGAAGTTACTGGCTATTCTTATCCAAACAAACTGTTCCGCTCCTTGCTTACTATTCTTTCATTGTTATTTGACACTCCTACGCCCCTCCCCCCAACACTCCACCCCATCCCTTTATGTAAAAGAAAATCTAAGGGCTGCTAATCCACGTTTGTGTAATTAATGTTAAATTTAGTGCATGTAGAGAATTGGGAGAAGATTTTGATCTCTGTTTTAATGGGGATAATTTGAGGAAAGGTGTGTGGTAGAAGGGGATTTTGAAAGAAGGTTGTCAGGGACTTGCTAGGTAACTAATATGGGTTACAGGTAGGCTGGAATAAGGAGATTCAGGATATAATAAGGAGATTCAGGATATAATGAAGTCAGGGAGTATAGCACTGAAGTGAACAAAGATCTTCAGGGAGAGGAGGAATTAATATAAACAGGCAAAGACTACAGGGCTTATAGAGTAGGATTTAGACTTAAAGACAAACTGAGGGAAATAGACTGAACTGAAATTAACTACAGGCTTTAGTTAATTTCACAGGAAAGGACTTGTTTTGAAATTACACCTTCCTTCAAGATGGATACCCGGCTTCCTTTCAAGCCCAGAGTATGTTGGTTTTTCCCTCTTCTTCCCTCTCTTACTAATTAACTGACAAATTAACTAACAGGTCTGTTGAACCACAAAAGGGTTTATTGTCTTTAAGGATGATTTGTCAGGAAAAGTTGATTGAGGAAGCCCTAACAGTTGTTTACAGGAACCTCAGGTGGGGGAAAGGAGGCAGAAATGGAGTCTGAGCAAGGTCCTGCCTTAGCTCAGCTCTCAAGGTGCTCTTGATGTCTAAAGGGAATAAAATGATGACTAACCAATTTCTTTAGATAAAATACTGCCAAATTATAGTTAAACCCTCACAGATTTGAACTCCTCTCTAATTTACTCTCCTTATTAACTCCACAGACATTTAAGGTAAGGGAAGGAAAGTAGGAAATAATGTAGGGAATGAAGATACAAAGGGTTTATCTAAACTAACAATTCTTAAATAAATATTCCAAAGCTAGGCTCAATTTTCAATTTTCAGATAGGCAAGGAAGCAGCTCAGCTGGTCTGACCCTCTCTCCACGAGATTCCCAAACCAACTGCCTTCTCTCCCTCAAGATTCCAAACTCCTAACTGATTTCAGAACTCAGCCAAAGCTTGAAAAAAACTATCATGACCCCCTCTCTCTGTACTACACTGTAGAGGAAAAAATATTCCCACTTTAATTCAATTGAGAGTCAGCAAAGGGGAGGATGAGCAAACCCTAGCTCCATTTGGAAGTCACAAACACAGTGAAAACACGTTGAAATAATGTTCCTAAGAAAGCACAAGTTCCCCTAAATAGGATTCTGAAAGAGGAGAAGCATTAATAACAAATTGAGACAAACTTGAGAAAGTAGATTTCTGTACTACTGATGCTACATGAGAATCACCTCTCTACCCTTGGGTACTATATGTACCTTATTAAAATTTACAAATGGGAGCCTCATCTTCTAGTAAAATGTGATTCTCAGGGAATCTCTCTAAGATTTGTTAGAGGTAGGTAGCACCTACCTCTTAGGTAGTACCTGTGTTACCTAAGCAAAATCTTCATCACAATTGATTATGTGATAGCTCCTCAATTTTCTTTAGCCATATAGAGCTAACATTCCTGCCAGAGGAAAAGCAACCATGCCCAAGGTCTTCAGGTCATTGTGCTCTGACTTTTGTCAAATCTAATTAGATCAGCATTTCTAAGCCCAACAAGAGGGGAATCAAGAAGTTTGGGTTTATTTCATAATTTTATTTTATTCTGACTTCAATGAAAACCCATGGCTCAGAACCACAGGTGTAGAATAACATGGAACAGGTTTAATCTTGGATGATTCTCACTAAGTTAATCTCTATGGTCTGTGCCTGCACCTGGGATTTCCTCTGGGAACATCAGAATTTGGTTTGTTTGGCTGCAACTCAGGGAATCCCATGAGAATATCAGAATACTGCTTGCATCCAGGTCTCCATAACAAGGAGAGAAAAATAACCTCAGCTCCTGAATTGGATTGGCCAGAGATTGTGGCAGTGTAGTAAACAGGCAGAACATTTTGTGTTTGGAAAGGTGAATGAGATAATTGGTTGTTTGCTTCCACCACTAAAAGTCAAAAAGTCAGTATCTCAGTGAAAAATGCTTTGATCCCTTCAGCATGAAAATAAAGCAACACACACACACACACACACACACACATTGAAGTGTCCTTAGATCTACTTTTACTCAATGATTCAAGACAGCTGCATACTCAAAGCTACTAGTCTTGTCTTAAAGGGAAATAGTTCTATCCCTCTGCCCTAAATTTCATTTATCTTTATTTTCCCCAGAGTTGTTTTTTTTTGTTTTTTTTTTAATCCTGGGACTCCATTCTAGGAGCATAGGGCCACAACCAGTAGGCAGTGGGTCACACTGTCGCTCAGGGTCACCCAGCTGGGAAGTGTCTGAGCCCAGATTTGAACCTAGGACCTTTCGTCTCTAGGCCTGGCTCTCAATCCACTGAGCTAGCCCAGCTGCCCCTACTTAAGGTTGCAGTTTCTTTAGCAGATGTAGTTTTTACAGGGTGGGGTTGCTAGCCCCACGCCCAATCCTCCTCCTTTTTCATCGGGGCTAGGGACCTTCCTTGGCCCAGGAGTGGTAAGGGTGGGCAATAGGGGTTAAGTGACTTGCCCAAGGTCACACAGCTGGAAGTGTCCGAGGCCGGACTTGAACCTAGGACCTCCAGTCTCTAGGCCTGGCTCTCAATCCACTGAGCCACCCAGCTGCCCCTTTCCCTAGAGTAGCATGCTATAATAGCACAATTTTTATAACTTCTTAGGTTAGAGGACCCTAATTTAAAAATATTTTCTTATATCCTTCAATTCTCAGTCTTTGCTTTTAATCATTTTAATTGAGTAGGAGATAAAATATTATCTCTTGCCTCTGATTCTACATTGATATCTTACACTAGAATCTTTGGGTATTGGAGTTTGTTGTTGGAACAAGAAAGGAAAAGCTCTAACTTCCAAAGTGGTGCAATGAATAAAGTATTGGACTTGGTGTCAGGAAGACCTGAGTTCATATCCTACCTTAGATATTTATCAGTGATACAAGACCCATTCTTTTGCTACGGTCTCTGAAGAACTTTGATTTCACTTGGAAGACATAAGAGACATTGGCATATGACTGACATTTGTGGCATACCCATATCAAAGAAGTCACTGCACAATAATATTCCACCATAGTCATATACTCCCTATATTTGGGGATACATAGAACTAGGAAAACTATTTATACAATTATAACATCATAGAGAATAGAGAAACCTTGAAAGACTTTAGAGCACTGATCAATGCAAATCAATGCATGGCAAACCATGGTACAAAGAAGAAAAGGAAGATGAAATATGACATGCCTCTGATAAAGAAAAGATGAAAAAATATAGAAAGAGATGTACATTTTCAGATATGGTTAATATGGGATTCTGTTTTGCTATCTATATCTCTATGGCAGTAAGGGGTTTATTTTGAAGGCTTTCATTTGTTTTTAATTTATTCCCTGAAGGTAGTGAAAGAAATAGATTATTTTTAATTTTAATTGAAAAATAAGAAATGATAAAGTACTGAAAATTAAATAATGGGGAAAGGCTAATTTTTTAATAACTAGAAAAGTAAGTGAAGAAACAATTGAGAGAAATTCTGTTTGTTACAAATAAATTAGAGTTCTTTAATCCTCCACTTTCCACTAGGTGGAGCTCACATTAGTTTTATGAAAGCCTGAAAATGCTCCAGTATAGCTCTTTTTTTTTTTTTTTTTTTTTTTTTTTAATCAGGTCTTTTTTATCAGGTCTTGTAACTAGTAAGGATCAGGACAGAGTATTTAGTCAAACTCTATTATTATGCAGAAAGGGAAACTGAGGATCAAAAAGATATAGGGACTTGTGATTACAAAGTTCAAAAATTTTGAAGGGACCTCCTTTTCCTTTGGTTCAAATTGAAATCTAACCTAAACGATGCCCTTCTGATTATGAATATTATTTAAGAAAAAACCCACTCAGAAATTCATCTCATTATGTAATTTTTTACATTGTTCAAGGACTTTAAGAACTTAACTTTTCTAGTATATATTATATTATAAATTAAAATTTTCTTTATATTGCTTTAGGTTATCTTGAATGGATGGATTCTTCCTTGATCTACCCTAAATGCTAACTGTTGGAAAAAGCAGTGTAGGCCCCTCCCAAGCATCTGTTATAACTGGCAAAGCTAAAACCAAGTCTCAAAGACATTAGCTCTGTGATAAACTTTAATACTCGGGCAAAATTGTCCATAAATTTATCTCTTACAGCTGAGAAACAAAAATGTTCACAGTGCTTTAAAATGTTCTGTTTAATGTTGTAGGGCCACTATCCTAGTTCAGACCCTCATCATTTCTCCCCTGAAATATTGCAACAACCTCCTAATTAGATTCTTGGCTTCCGGGCTGTTTCCTTTCCAATCCATTTTCTACATAGCTCTCAAAATAATCTTCCTAAAGCATGTGTCAGGAGCTATTTTCATTGCATGACATATCTTATTATTTTAATTTTATCTTAATCTAGTGCTGATTCTGATCTTTGTTAGCAAGTTGATCGTCTGACCACACATGGACAATTAATTTGCAAATGGCACTCATATCACATCCTTCCTAGTGATGAAGAAATAGCTTTGATTTGGAGGAAATTATATAGTCCTTATCAAGCCTGAAATTTTTTTTTCTCAAGAAAGCATTCAAGGTCCATGGGAGTGAGAATTCTATATTCTACATTTCCGGCTTGTATATTCTCGACCATGAGTCAGTTTTTCCCATGTGGTTTTTTATTTCAGCCTTTATGGCTACCTTTATCTTAAAGTCATCAAGCATAAAAATCTATGTGTTGGATCTCTGTAGGGGGTTCTGGGTTAAGATGGCGGCAGAGTAAGAAGCAGTTCTTAACCTCTCCTGACCAAAACACACAAAACTCCTCAAGGGGACATAAAAACAAGTCCAGACGAACGGAGGAACCCCACAACAGGGCACAGCATGGAAGGTACGTGGAATCGAGGCATTTCCATGTTATAAAGGGGTGAAACAGCTCTCACTAAATCGCGGGCTGAGCAACCACTCCACCCCCAACCCCTCCACACACAATACCTATAGCGCCGAAGCCAGCTAAAAAGAAATAGAGCAAGTTTGGAGCACCCATCGAGTCATTGGCAGCTCCGGGGCCTGTTCCTGAAAGCAGCAAGATTTAGGACCCCAAAAAGCTAATGAACGCACACAAAATCTGAGCGCGGGAGCAGGATGCCGAGAGCGGACGCAGGGCGCAGAGCACGGGCTCAGAGTGCAGGCACGGGCAGAGGTGGGGGGGGGGGCGGAGGCAGACACAGCCACTAGCTAAAGTTCTGAAACCCTGAGTGGGGAACCAGTGCAGAAGGGTATACGACTGTGGAAGCAGCACCCTGAGACTTGTAAAGAAACCTCCTGCAGAGGATCAAGCAAGGGGGTCCACCAGGGGGCTTGACCGTGGACAGACCCTGAGCGTGAGGATAAACCTGAGAAGCTGCTGGGCTAATGATGGATACCCAGTCTCAGGAAGTTCAGAAGAGAAAGATTAACAACAAGAAAAAGAAGTCTTTAACAATCGACAACTTTTACACAGAGAAAATCCAGACAACCGAGCAAACAGAGGAGGAGAACAAACAAGCATCCGGACCCTCCTCAAATAAGGAAAACTCCTCACAAGCTATGGAAGAGTTCAAAACTGAGATTTTGAGGAAAATGGAAGAGATCTGGCAAGAAACTGTTTAAAAGGTAGAATCTTGCAATTGGAAAGTGAGGCTCAGAAACCAAATGAACTGATAAGCAAATTGAACACCAGAAATGACCAGATTGAAAAGGAATACCAGACGATTATGGCCGAAAACCAGAAGATTACAGCTGAAAACCAGAAGATTATAGCCGAAAACCAGAAGATTACAACTGAAAATCAAAAGATCATAGCCGAAAACTGAAAGATTATAGCCGAAAATCAATCCCTAAAGGCTAGAATTGAGCAAGTAGAAGCTAATGATCTCTCAAGACAACAAGAACAAATAAAACAAAGTGAAAAGACTGAAAAAATAGAAGGAAACATAAAATATCTCAATGAGAGAGTGACAGACCAAGAAAACTGGTCTAGAAGAGACAATTTGAGAATAATTGGTCTTCCAGAAAAACCAGAAATTAATAGAAACCTGGACTCCATACTAACAGAAATAATTCAGCAAAATTGCCCTGAAGTCCTACAACAAGAGGGCAATATAGACATTGAAAGGATTCATAGAACACCTGCGACATTCGATGAAGAAAAGAAAATACCCAGAAATATAATTGCCGAATTCAAGAGTTTCCAAGCAAAAGAAAAAATCTTACAAGAAGCCAGAAAGAAACAATTCAAATATCAAGGAGCACCAATCAGGATCACACAGGATCTGGCAGCCTCCATGCTAAAAGATCGCAAGGCTTGGAATACGATATTCAGAAAGGCAAGAGAGCTGGGCCTGCAACCACGGATCAACTCCCATCAAAATTGACTATATATTTCCAGGGGAAAGTATAGGCATTCAACAAAATTGAAGAATTCCAGGTATTTGCACAGAAAAGACCAGGGCTAAATGGAAAGTTTGATATCCAACCACAAAAATCGAGAGAAACATGAAAAGGTAAATAAGATACAGAGGGGAAAGAAAGAAAACTTATAATTTTTAAATTTGCGTTTTTAAGGGCCTCAGTGAGATCTAATTATCTGTATTCCTATGTAGAGAAATGTTATGTATAATTCTCTGTAGTGAACTCTATTCATTATTATAATATTCACTATTATAGTAATCAGAAGAATAATTCACAGGGTGAGGGTGGAACACTAAATAATCTAAGATGACATGGGGGATGGGAAAGAGGGGGTGAATAGCAGGGGACACCAAGAGAAACTTGAGTGAATAAGAAAACAGGATATTCTATTATAACCAAAGAGGGCATGGGAGGGAGAGGGGACAAATACTATTATAAGAAGGA
>NC_058132.1:477672542-477691014 GCF_016433145.1 Gracilinanus agilis
ATTTCCAACACACTAGAGCAGCAAGAAGTAGAAAGAGAAACACCATTCAAAATCACCCTAGACAATATAAAATACTTAGGAATCTACCTACCAAAACAAATACAGCAATTATATGAAAACAACTACAAAACACTTTCCAAACAAATAAAACTGGATCTAAACAATTGGAAAGCCATTGATTGCTCATGGGTAGGACGAGCTAACATAATAAAAATGACAATTCTACCCAAATTAATTTACCCATTTAGCGCCATACCTATCAAGCTACCAAAAAAGTTCTTTACTGAATTAGAAAAAACTATAACAAATTTCATTTGGAATAACAAAAGATCAAGAATATCAAGGGAAATAATGAAAAAAAATGTGAAGGAAGGGGGCCTAGCAGTACCAGATATTAAACTATACTATAAAGCAGCAGTCATCAAAACAATATGGTACTGGCTAAGAGATAGAGAGGAGGATCAATGGAATAGACTTGGGGTAAATGACATCAGCAAGACAGTGTATGATAAACCTAAAGAGCCCAACTTTTGGGACATGAATCCACTATTTGACAAAAACTGCTGGGAAATTTGGAAAACAATATGGGAGAGATTAGGTCTAGATCAACATCTCACACCCTACACCAAGATAAATTCAGAATGGGTGAATGACTTGAATATAAAGAGGGAAACCATAAACAAGTTAAGTGAACACAGAATAGTTTACTTGTCAGATCTCTGGGAAAGGAAAGACTGTAAAACCAAGCAAGAGTTAGAGAAAATTACAAAATGTAAATTAAATGGTTTTGACTATATTAAACTAAAAAGTTTTTGTACAAACAAAAACAATGTAGTCAAAATCAGAAGGGAAACAACAAATTGTGAAAAAATCTTTATAATGAAAAACTCTTACAGGGGTCTAATTACTCAAATATACAAGGAGTTAAAGCAATTGTATAAAAAATCAAGCCATCCCCCAATTGATAAATGGGCAAGAGACATGAATAGGCAATTTTCAGGTAAAGAAATCAAAAGTATCAATAAGTACATGAGAAAGTGTTCCAAATCTCTAATAATTAGAGAAATGCAAATCAAAACAACTCTGAGGTATCACCTCACACCTAGCAGATTGGCTAAAATGAAAGAAGGGGAGAGTAATGAATGTTGGAGGGGATGTGGCAAAATTGGGACATTAATGCATTGCTGGTGGAGCTGTGAACTGATCCAGCCATTCTGGCTGGCAATTTGGAATCATGCTCAAAGGGCTATAAAAGAATTCCTGCCCTTTGATCCAGCCATACTATTGCTGGGTTTGTACCCCAAAGAGATCATAGATAAACAGACTTGTACGAAAATATTTATAGCTGCACTTTTTATGGTGGCAACAAATTGGAAAAGGAGGGTATGTCCTTCAATTGGGGAATGGCTGAACAAACTGTGGTATATGCGGGTGATGGAATACTATTGTGCTAAAAGGAATAATAAACTGGAGGAGTTCCAGGCGAACTGGAGAGACCTCCGGGAACAGATGCAGAGCGAAAGGAGCAGAGCCAGAAGAACATTGTACACAGAGACTGATATACTGTGGTAAAATTGAACGTAATGGACCTCTGTACCAGCAGCAATACAATGACCCAGGACAATTCTGAGGGATTTATGGTAAAGAACGCTACCCACATTCAAAGGAAGGACTGCAGGAGAGGAAACATATAGGAAAAACAACTGCTTGAACGCATGGGTCAGGGTGGACATGATTGAGGGTGTGGACTCGAAACTACCACACCAATGCAACTACCAACAATTTGGAAATTGGTCTTCATCAAGGACACATGACAAAACTAGTGGAAATGTGCATTGGCCATGGGTGGGGGGAGTGCGGGGGGCGAAGGGGAAAGGAGGAGCATGAATCATGTAACCATGTTAAAAATGAATATTAATAAATGTTTGAAAAAAAATCTATGTGTTGACTTATCCAGAGAGTCTTATCACAATCATCATGTCATCTCTTTGCCCCCTTAAACTCTTCAACAGATATTAGGACATAAGCTGCTATTATTACAATGATCTTTTGGCATGCATGAGAAAGAAAGAAACCCAGTCAAGCCACCATGGGTTACCTGGCAGATAACCTTAGGTCTCCTCCTTTTATTTATGCTCACCTGCATTTTTCCTCTGTGACCATACTGGCCCTTGGAGAACCTGCTCTAACTTCTTGCCCCATGAATATTTTCCTCTCAGTATCCAAGATTCCTTTGTGTTCCAGGCTCTCTTTCCTTGATCCAGCCTTTATTTCTTCCACCTCTTCTTAGCAACTATGTGGCAGAGTCTACTAGATAGAGTGCACAAGCCTGGACCCATTAAATTCATCTTCCTGAAATCCAATCTGACCTCAGACTCTTACTAGCTGTGTGATTTTGAGCAGCTCACTTCACCTTGTTTGCCTGAGGTTCCTCATCTATAAAATGAGCTGAAGAAGAAAATTAGCAAATCACTCCAGGATCTTTGCCAAGAAAACATCAAATGGAGTCATGAAGGGTCTGAATGACTAAATATCAAAAAACCTGTTCTTAGAGATCCCTGTTAGGTTTAGCTAGTATTTGTGCCACCTGGACTGTGTATGGCAAGCTGGGGAAATGGGGATAAACTTGCGGTTAGCAGATGTGGGGGATTCAATCAGCAGCAGTTAAATGAGACCACAAGAATATGCAGAGAAATAGTCTACACACAAAAACAGTTCAGAGCTGAGGGAGGCAAGAGATCAGCCTTGATCTCTTCAAACGTCAAAGTCAATATGTACAGAAGAAGACCTAACAAAAAAGAAAAAAGAAAAAAATCATGTGCTTAGCAAAAAAGTAGAGTTGGAAATGGGGAGGCTAACTCCAAGAAATAATAATAATAATTTTTAGAAATTTTTAGAAAGGATCATAAAAAAGAGTAGAATGAGGATATGGGTAACTAATGTGTAGGAGTGAGCTTGTCACAGTAATGTCTTTGCTAAATATTAACATTTTAAGAGGTTTCAATTTTTTGGATCATGGGGTATTTGCCATAATTCTCCAATCAGCCAAAGTGGCACAGCAATATAATCTGGAATGCCTAGTTTCAACCCTGATGCATTTCTTTCTGATCTCTTAATATAATAGAAAAGTCCAATGATTTTGAAGCCACCAGATCTGGACCTGAATTCAGATCCTGCCTCAAATACTTGCTAGTTGTGTAATCCAAAACAAGACTCTTCAGTTTTCTGAGTTTCTGTTTCTTTATTTGTCAAATATGGGGAGAAAGGTGAATTTGATGATTTATGAGATCTATTTTACCACTTTAAACTATGATTCTATGATCTGTTTGGTTTATGGACACATATCTAGCTAGTAACTGGTAGCTAAGGCTGCTTCTATGATTTAGTTAGTATTAGTTTCTCATTTTTGTTTTATTTTGTTTTTATCAATCGCACTAAGCTATCATACTCTCTCCCTAATGGTTTAAACCCTAGTGAGAAATAGAAGACCATCATCCCCTACTTGTCTGGTGCTGATACTTGGTCCCTTTTCTAAAAAGTCACTGAAATTCCCCGCTCTTTCTCCACCCAGCACACAGACAGTACATCAATTTGTTTTTAAAATCTTACCTTCTGTTTTAGAATCAATATTGTGTATTGTTTCTAAGGCAGAAGAGTGGTAAGGACTATGCAACAGAGATTAAATGACTTGTCCAGGGTCACACAACTGGGAAGTATCTGAGCCCAGACTTGAACCTAGGAACTCCCATCTCTAGGCCTGGCTCTCAATCCACCGAACCACCGAGCTGTTCCCCAGACAGTTCATTTAAAGTGACTTTTCCATATTTGAATATATTTTCTGAAAACAGCACACATATTAGATCAGTTTAATTTTCCCGAGAATAGAATTTTCCTAAATTTCCTAAAATTCCTGAAATTTCTTTCTCTATATATTATTTAAATGATGATAATAATAAATCAACACTAAATATTTATTAATTGACCATGTGTCCAACTGGAAATATGGATTCGGGAGTCATCTGTGTAAAGATGGTAAGTGATAAGGTCACTGAGAGAAATGGAAAGAAACCAACATAAGGCCTGCAGTAGAGCTTAGATAGGCTAATCTGGAACTGTTGCTCCTCACAGATCTGATCTTGATTTAAATCATGGTTTTCAGAGGCAGAGCCAAGATAGAGGCGTAGCAGCAGAATCTTGGAGCCTCTCCCTTCCAAACAATCATTATAAAGTATCTCAAAAGGACAGAAATAAATCGTGGTTTTCAAATCACACCCATTAGCTGTATGACTGTAAGCAGGCTGCTTGACCACTCTGGCCTTCGTTTTTCATGTCTAACAATTTAGGGGATGTTTGGGCTAATCTCTAGGAATGCTTTCAAGGCTAAAAATCTGAGATCTCTTGATTTTATGATCATCTCAGGCCAGCTCCTCCATTCTGTCTTACTCTCTGAGGCAGATCTGTAGTAGTGGGATCCAAATCAAAGATCCTTAATTTCTCTGGAGGAGCCCCTAGCTACCACAGTGGAGAAAGTGCTGGGCCTGGAGTCAAGAAGATATCTTCCTGAGTTCAAAGGTGGCCTCAGACACTTAACAGCTAGATAAATCATTTAATCACTTTTACCTCAGTTTTTCTTATGTAAAATGAGCTGGAGAAGGAAATGATAAACCACTCTATTATCTTTGCCAAGAAAACCCCAAATGGGATCGTGAAGAGTCATGTACCAGTGAAATCACTAAACAACAAAAACTTCTCAGGAACACAAGGATTTATCATACCTCCCCTGTTTCATTCCAAATGAGCTGACCCTGAGGGAGTCACAAAAAGTTATTGTAACATACCAGTTCCAGGAGAGATCCCAGACATTGTGGGAAAGAAATCTTCTTGTTCACAAGGTCCTATAGAAATGCTCCTGCTGTGGTACCACACAGTTTTTGTTCTATCACTCAATAAGACTAAGAAAAGAGCCCTATGATGTTAAACTTCAGTGGAATACATGATTTTGGTATGTTTTGGTTCAGGCTAATTGTCCCCACTGAGGAGACAGCTGGCTATAGCAGCATTACTGACATGATGTTCTCATTCTACTTCCCTCTTGTTAATCCTTTGACTCTTAACACATAGAGTTTTACTTGTTTTCTCTGATGGTATGGTGAACTTTACTTCAGTCAAGTGCATCAAAGTTTGTCTACTTCTTTGTGGAAAACTTTATCCTAGAGCAGAGATGTCAAACTTGGATCCTACTACCCCACAAAACTCCCTAGTGAGGCTGGAACTAGATTAAAAAGTAATTGGGAAATATTTAACAAAATAATTAAAAAAAATTTTTAAATCCTTACCTTCCATCTTAGAATTAATACTAAGTATTGGCTCTAAGACAGAAGAGTGGTAAGAGCTAGGCAGCAGGGGTTCAGTGACTTGCCCAGGGTCAAGGGCCATATTTGAACCTAGGACCTCCAGTCTCTAAATCTAGCTCTGAATCCACTGAGCCACTTCACTTCCCTACAAAATGAATTTATTTTTTTTAAACCCTTACCTTCTGTCTTGAAGTTAATACTATGTATTGTATACTATGTATTGACTCCAAGGCAGAAGAGTGGTAAGGGCTAGGCAATGGGGGTCAAGTGACTTGCCCAGGGTCACACAGCTGGGAAGTGTCTGAGGCCAGATTTGAACCTAGGACCTCCCATCTCTAGGCCTGGCTCTCAATCCACTGAGCTACCCAGCTGCCCCATACAAAATACATTTTTAAAAATAAAACATGGATAATGTTCATTTGTAGTTTTCTAAGTCAATAAGCAGCTGCAGGGTCAATTTGAAAGCAAGATTCTATCCTCTAATCTTATCTCCTTTTTCCTTTTTCCTTCCTCCCCTTACCTATTTGATATGGGATAAGAATAAGACTTAGCTTTTCAAGATCTCAGACATACTCTTGGTTACAATCATCTTCTTCTTCTTGGGCAATGATGGTGAACCTTTTAGGGGGCAGATGATATGAGAAATGTCTTCAGGTGTGTGTGGAGAGGAGGAGGCCAGCAGCCCGCATCCCTCTGGCTTTCTACTAAGGAACTCTGGTGAATTCTGCACTCAGGCAACTAGAGAGGGCTCTGAATGCCCCTCCTGACATGCATGCCATAGGTTTGCCACCCCAGTTCTAGGGGAAATCAAAATAAATGTCTGAGTTTAGGTTTATGGTTCTGTTTGTTGGAAGAGTTATAGAATCACTCATAAAACCAAGCAATAGTTCAATTAGCCTTGGGAGTCATATAGCTTGTCAGGCCAGAAGTGGAATTTTCATCTACACCTCTCTTTGTTTCCTAATCAAAAATACCAACAATACTCTCCCCTCCCTGCACTCTTAGATGAGAGTTAGAAGCATCAATGAAAGCATACATCTTGATCAGCCAACTTTTATAAGGAGTGTTAGAAGTGAGCCTGATGCTAGCATCCTTTTAATTCAGGTTCAGTGTTGAGCAAAATGAGGCACTCAGGTCATTGAAAGGTGAACAAAAGGAGTTTTTCTTAACTCTAGCATAGTGTCAACCTGAAAAAAATCAGAACTAACAATGTAGTTATGATAAGGGTCTTTAATCAAGGTAGGCAGATTAATATGGAAGGATGCAGAGAACCAGTCCTGAAATTTCTGTTGAAACTGCAGAAGATGGGGTGCTTATGCAGATTTTAGAAAAAGAGGGGAGAAACAATTTGATTACTTGAGTTTGCTGGAGCTTGGGACTAAAGCACCAGCCACAGAAAACTTGATAAATATACAATGGCTTAAGCCTAGGACAATTTAGAAGTATTTAAGAGTTTATTGGTCAATTTGAGACAAGGGTCAATCTGAGGTTTTCTTGAAGATAAGGTTGTCAATAGAGAGAATATGTAATAAGGATGCAGTGGCAATTAGATTCTATAGATGTATGGCCCCCTGATCTACAATTGGAAATGTTTCTAGTCAACCAGGTAGTGTATGATAACTCACAATCTTCAGATATACTCCAAGCCAGAAAGGTTCCCAAGGGTCCCAAGGATGATACCTTTTAATGCCTCTAAGGTGACAAAGAAGCCACATTGGCACAGCCAAAAGCCATGAGGAAGCTATGTCCAAGGGAAGCACAATCTGAGCCTTGACCAAACCCCTAGGGCAATCAAGTTCTACCTTTATCACTTTTTTCCAAACTTGTTTGTTGGGGAAAGAAGGGACATTGGTAGATTTTGACCCTATCATAATGTAAAAAAACAAAAATATCAGTATAAATATGTAATTCAGGCTTAACATGGAACCCATCTGTGTCTCCTAGCACATGGGTCAGTCCAGTCTTTATAGGCATCATTTGGAGAAGACATGACCTGACAATTGATTCTGAGAATGCTACAGTCACAAACAATGAAGCAAGAAAAAAATTTCTCACTCCCAAAGTCCCCGACACTTTCAAATGGTTCAGTTAGAAATGAAAATGATTTTATCAGCATAAATTAATGCATCAAAAAGATGTATTACTACATGAGTTGCAGCTACACCCTAAGGACCATGGGATCTTCCCATCTGTCTTTTGCCTTACATTGTGTCCCCCAGTGGTTAGCTGGCATAGAACAGGTGCTTTGATTGAATTAACTTTCCATGTCAGAAAACTTTCTAAATTAAGCTAGTAGTTGTAAATCTGGTACTGAATGCATTGGTAGCTGGGTAGATGGAAGCTCTCTGTATACAAACAAAAATCACAGGCTAATGAAAATTATGTATTTAATTTGAAATATAAGCCAGTTTATCTTATAAAATATGTTGAACAAATAGTTTAATAACCTAATCATAAGATGGTAAATAATTGAACTATTAAATTTCATAGTTTTAAATTAAATTACATTTTCACTTAGAACAGAGGTTTTAACCTTTTTTGTCCAAGGACCCTTTGGCAGGCTAGTGAAGCCTATGAACACTTTCTTAGAATAATGTTTTTAAAGGTATATAATACATAGGACTACACAGGAAACCAATTATATTGAAATAGTTATCAAAATTTGAAAAAATATTCACAGACTAGCTAATGTTGAGGGGATGATATTGGGAAATGACAAATTTGGGTTTTTTAACTTCATTAAAATACTTAAAAGGAAAATAATAAATCCATAAATGCTTGGTGTTTCTAAAGATAACAATAAATTTCTTGAGATTCTGTAGTCTACCAACTGAAATTCCCCATTAATTTATGCCCTTAATTGTTTAACCATGCTTCAGTACTTCCAAATATAAATCTAGAGGTGGAAAGCATCTATCTGATCCAATATGTTCATTTTGTAGATGATTTAATGGAAGCCTAAGGGAGGGTAAGTGAATAACAAAAAGTTATACAGGCAGTAAGCTTGAGAGGTAGAATTGACTCCAGGTTCCAGGTACATTGGCATGAGAACTATATACAATTTCTCTGTCATCTATGTTTTCTACACCATTGCTCAATGGCCTTGGTACATAGATAGATAGGTCACTGCAGCCATGTAAATAAATACATGATTGGATAAATAAATGAATGAATTAATTAATATATTTAAATAAATAAATGGATGAATGAATGGTAGATAAATAGATAATCTGTCAACTGCTGGGCAACCTAGCAGAAATGAACTTCTCTGATTTTAGGTAGATAGGTAATTTATGACATAATTTCTTTCAAAAAGCCCATGCTTTCAACTTTTTTTTTTTAGAATACTCTAAGTTACCCACAGAAATCTCAAAGCTAAGATAGGTCCTTGAAGAGTTTAGGGGAGATTTTGTTGTTGTTTAGTTATTTAGTGGTATCCAACTTCCTGGAAGATGTCTTCCTGATTCCAGGCTGTCTACTATCCCATCTAATTGTTCCTTTAAGAGAGAATATAACTACAAATTGGGGGGAAAAGAATATTTACAGCAATGTCCTTAAAGTCCACAAGATGGGGGTATTTTCCTATGAAAGTAGTCCCAACATTTAAAATCAAAAGTTCCTCTCTATCATTTTTTTCCAAAAGAGAGAACATTGGGATTTTCTGTCCTCAGCTAAATGAGAGGGGGAAATGGGATTCTGAGAATACATGTGCTTACATGTGGTAGTATTTTTACAATTTTATATAAGAAGTTTTTGGATCAGCAGCTATCAGATAACATGAAGGACAGTGAACTTTATGAGATTTTTCCTGTTTCTCTGGCTCAATGACTCCATCCAAATCATCTGGGAACCAAACTATGTAGCACCATCCTGTCAAGGTATCATCAACAATTTCACTTGCAAATTTAACTTCCAAAACTAAAGAAAGAAATTATTTACAGACTAAGGAAAACAAATAGAACCTATATTGGGGTCTATAGAAACAGTTAACACCTGTTCTCTTCTCTAGAGACTATTATAGTTTCAGACATATGTACATGCACTGTGTAAGCAGCCAAAATACAACGTTGTAGTATAACTTAGTACATATTCCCTTTGATCAAGCCTGAGCTCAAGGAAGGGAATTCCTACATCTCCAGCTAAAGGATTTCTGGGTTCATTGTCTGCCTCTCAATGAAAGAACTTCCCAAGAGGAGTGACCTGATTGAGTTATCTTTAGTTTTCTGATTGACTACTTTGTGTTAGAGCAGTGAGTACTGGGAAATTCTACACAGAGGAATATAAAGATCACAACATCTTGCAAAATAGCAGAAGGAGACTGAAGTCCTCTGTAGGGAAGTGAGAAGAATGGAACAACATAAAGAATGCTATAGCACCTACTAAAGGGCCATGAAAGCCTCCCTTGGAAGGAACTGGCTACAAGGAAACCCATCCATGAGCATAGCCCCAGTTTCAAGGCCTTTGATGGAGGTGAGATGCTTATGCAGATGATATCCCAGAGTTAACCAGTTAATATATTTGCAGTTTGAATTTCTGGAATTCTGTTCTCGGTGCCTTCTGGGAGAAAGAATCCATGAGGGTGAGTAGCTATTTTAAATCCCCATTAAACCAGAGGAAGCTAGCACAAGGTCAAGCATGGAGTCCAGCCTCTGGATGCTTACTCCTTTGACTTATGGAAAAGTCCCCAAAATCTAATCACACAGTAGAAACTAGAAGCTGAGAAGCTACTTTTTTCCTGCTGTGCTCCAAAAACTAAGGGGCACAGTGAAGGAGGAAACATTACTTTTCCTCTCATTTGCTTTTTTTTTTTTTTTTTAAACCCTTACCTTCCATCTTGGAGTCAATACTGTGTATTGGCTCCAAGGCAGAAGAGTGGTAAGGGTAGGCAATGGGGGTCAAGTGACTTGCCCAGGGTCACACAGCTGGGAAGTGACTGAGGCCAGATTTGAACCTAGGACCTCCCGTCTCTAGGCCTGGCTCTCAATTCACTGAGCTACCCAGCTGCCCCCATCATTTGATTTTTTTTTTTTTTTTTTAAACCCTTGTACTTCGGTATATTGTCTCATAGGTGGAAGATTGGTAAGGGTGGGCAATGGGGGTCAAGTGACTTGCCCAGGGTCACACAGCTGGGAAGTGGCTGAGGCCGGGTTTGAACCTAGGACCTCCTGTCTCTAGGCCTGACTCTCACTCCACTGAGCTACCCAGCTGCCCCCTCATTTGCTTTTTTTTTTAAAAGGAACTACCTCAAAGTTTAGAACTCAGTTAAACTGGTAGAAAATTTCTTTTCCCTTTAGGAGAAAGCTGAACTCAGATGAAGAAATAAATCCTATTCCTTAATAATTAGAAAGCTGGTCTTCAAGATGCTTGGTTTCAAATCCTATCTTGGACACATACTGGCTCTATGTCCCTGAACAAGTTACTTAACCTCTGGTGTTCTAGACAGCTGAAAAAATATTAAGTGCTTACCATGGGTCAAACACTGTCCTAAGTGCTGAGAAGAGAAATAAGAAAAGCAAGACAGTTTCTGCTCTCAAAAAGCTTATGCTCTACTCGAAGGAGGTAACATATAAAAGAGTCCAGCCGCAAGATAGATAGAAAAGTCCAGAAATCATAAAAGTGAAGCAATATGGTAAGTGGCAAGACCTTGTAGTCTGTAGGTACACCAGAAAGCTAGAACAACAGTATCCAGGGATCTGCAGAGGATAGAGGCAAGGCAGAAATCGTACCCCCTAGGTAAGGGAAAGTTTCCTAAACAGGACAGCAATAAGTCAAGAGAGACATGTTTTGGGACCTTTGGAGCACATTCAGTTTGCCTAACATGGAGGTACCCCTAGCAGTGATTGCTTGACCTTGCCCAAATCTCCAAAGATAGAGGCACTCTTCATGCCTTACCTTATGGGTGAGTGTAGTCTCCTTTGATTAACAATGTAACTTGTCTTAAAACTGAGAAAACTGAGTATCTCTCTTTCTGACACAATGAATCTAGAGGATGAAGATGACAGTTTACCCACAATTTGGGTGGAGTCCATAAGAGGAAACAGTGAAAAGGGATGGACTTCCTTCCCTTGCTCATGCTCTCTTACCCTGGCTCCATGAAATGAACCTGTAGGTGCTTCTGTCTGTTCTGTTTCATTTTTAGGGGTCAGCAGTGATCTCCACCAGACCCCTGAAACTCTGAAACCAGGATTCCAAGAGGGATAATGCAGCCAGTCAGACCAGCAAGAAAGAGCAGAGAAGTCAAGAAACCTGGAACTTGAACCCAAAGGGGTTTGGGACTTGGAGTTGAGACTATGTTTTATAACAGTTGAACTAAAATATGAACCTATTCTCTCTTTCAGGTATAAAGTGGCCTTCCATATATTGGGGGAGTAAATTTGGCTATTTGTGTGTGATCATACCTTTTGAAATAAATATTCCTTTGTAAAAGCTAATCCAAATGTTAGTACTGGTTAACTAGAACTGGGTTGCAGAAAACAATTGACAGGACAAGCACAATTGCTAGGGGCTGGAAGCATGGGCAAAAAACCTAGTCACAGCTAGTCTTTCTTCAGGGCACTGAAGAACTCAGGAGGAAGAGGAGTAAAACGTGATACACCTGGCCTTCAGGTGGAGGATAGTCAGCATTGTTACTATTGTTTAGTTGTTTCAGTCACTTGGAACTCTTTTTAATTCCTTTTGGAGTTTTTTTTTTTTTTTTGTAAAGATACTAGAGTGGCTTTGCCATTTTTTTCTCAAGCTCTTTTCACAAATGAGGAAACTGAGGCTAACAGGGTTAAGTGATTTTCCCAGGAAGTGTCTGAGACTAGATTTATACTCAGGAAGATGAAGCTTCCTTACTCTAGACGTGGCACTGTGCCACCTAGCAGCATTAGAGATATATATAAAACCCATAGCTTACTTGAAATAATCAACAAACAAGCTAAGTTCGGGAGGGTGTTGATTTTATTACTTGGCAAGGAGTCCCCACTAAATCTCTAGTAGTAAGGAAAGCATTCTTTAAATGCCTTATATCTTTTACAAACAAGGGGGCAGGGATTGTACTTAGAGAAAGGGTTCTTTATTTGGATTATATGCATTTTTAGAAACTATTTCATAACTGAAATTCAACATTGTTTGATTTCCTTTGAGATGCTGTGCATATTTATTTTATACATTTTAAAATAATTTTCTGAAAAAAGTTCCATAGACATCACTTGGCTGCCATAGGAGTCCATAACAGAGAGAGAGTTGAGTCCCTGACCTAGAACATGAGTTTTGGCATACATTCCTCCTCCTCTCTTCTAGTTCCTTTATCCATATTACTGTTGGGAGTAAGCCCTAAAAGACTAAAACAAAGTCCTTTTAAGCCCTATAATAGATTATTGCAATGGCACAAATGAGAGACAAGCAGGACCTGAATTGAGAGAGCAACTATGTGAATGGAAAGACAATGGATGTGAGAGTTATTGTGAAAAAGCAATTGGCAGATGGATGTGATGCATGAAAAAGGAAGAGTGTTTAATGTCCCTAAGATTATAAACCACAGCAACTGGAAGATTAGCAGTACTCTCCATAGAAATAGGGAATTTTAGAAGAAGGATTTATTTATTTATTTATTTGCTTGTTGTTTTTTTATTTGTTTGTTCATTCGTTTGTTTGTTTAGGGTCTTCAATTAATGCTTTGATGAATAAATGTTTTCAACTATGTGGATATTCCCTCCAATGGTGCAGATTGCAATGCTTTCTTATCCAGGGCAATTTCTTCCCCCAGATCCACTTTAGAGGATCAACCTAATTATTGAAAGGCCTTCCTCTTAGTTTTCTATGAGTACTGGGGCAACACTTGTGTTTTCAATTTTTTTTTTAACTCTTACTTAGAGGCGATACTGTCAGTTCCAGGGCAAAAAAGCAATAAAGGTTAGGCAACTAACTGGGGTTAATTGACTTGCCCTGAATTGTACAACTAAGAAGTATCTCTGTTTTGATTTGTAACCAGGACCTTCTGTCTCCAGTCCTGGCTCTTTGTCCACTTGCAATCCTCACTCTGACAATATAACTGACCCATATTCTTTTCTAATCATACATTTCCTAAATAATACCTTTTAGACCACTTCTTGCCAGAGTGGTTGGGGACCTACAAATACATAGCAAAGCATCTTTGAGGGATTTAGTCATTTTTAGTCATCCTACTATAGAGAAGAAAAAGATAGGGGCAGTCATAAAACCTTGACAAGAGTGCACTAATAATTTTTGATGCTTGACATTAAAGCAACTATCAGACTTAAGATGACAATTTTGTAGAGGAAAAAGAATTAAATGTTGATATCTACTGGAGAGTCAAAGAATTTAGGTTCAGCCTTAATAGCCAGTTTGCAGAAACTCTATAGGAAACAGAGGGCATTTATTAAACCTGGAAATGGAAAGTAACCTTGAACATACCGAAGATCAGGATTAAGGTTTCAGGCCAATGGAGGAGTTATTAGTCCACCTGAAACTCAAGGGTACAAAAAGAAATACTAGGCCTACTTGGCCAATGCCCAAGCTTATTTTTGATACTCTCACATGTTGCTAGAGTGTATTTTAATTAGTATAAGCCTTATATGAAACTAAAGTGTATGATATTATTTGTTATATCTTTTTTATGTCTTCTTTGAAATGGGCTATTGCTATTATATGTTTTTGCTTAATTAACATATGTTGTTGGGACTTAAGCTAATATGCCATTGTTCATGTGCAGTGCAGTTGAGATAAAAGCTCTCATACCAGAGGTGCTAGTCCTCCTCAAATACTCCATCCTCCTTTTGTGTCTACCTTTCAGTGAACACTCACCTGTGGCTCTAAGAAGCTGTGTAGCACACTTACTCAGCAACTACACCCCAGGAAAAAATTATCTCAACAGATGGATTAAACCAAGGCAAAGGTAACCAATAAACCTCAAACCTGTCAGTGAATAAGGGAAATGTTTGCTTCAGGTATGACTTTCCATAAGGAAGATCCATCAGGATAGTTGAGAACAATTTATTCCACTGGACATGAAGTGCAGCCGAAGCAGGGTTGTGCAGTGCTTAGAGCTTGGTCATCCATTGCATGTCCAGTCATCACTAGTGGAATTGCTTTTTGTTTTCCCACTGGACTTCTCTCACTAGAAGAGTCAAGTGAGGGTGATGATTTTGTGCAACTGCCTCACTTAAATCCAATTCACAAACAAGAGAAAACATCATCCTGTGATGACTTGTTCCTCTTCGAAACAAACCTCTGACAAAATCTTAGGGTCTAAGTAAACTTCAGGCTAGCTTTCTACAAGTCAACAGTGTAGGGGGTCACAATGGACCATGTACACATGAGAGAAATAAAATTATTCCACTGGATCTTATAGCCAAAGCAAGGGTTCAGGGGGAAAAAATACATTATTGCAAAAGCATTTTTCTTGTTGTGACAATATCAGAAAACCTCTTGAGTTAATGAGTCCTGACCTTCTACTATAAAAAAGAATAGATAGGCAATCCACATTCCTAGAAGTCCATCCTTTGGAGTACTGGCTGAATAAACAATTGATCTTCTGCCTCTTCTAAAAAATGTTTACATCAGCATTAAGATTCCCAGTCAGCATTTCAAACATCCTTGGATTTAGCATATCAAACATCTTTAACAGTAATAGGACCTCACACACAGATGGTCAATACCTCTCAAACTCAAGGGTACCTCATCATATCACCTTGATTTGCTGTTAGTTATCTTCCCTCTCCCCATCCTCCTTATCCCTAGTCACACAGCCATGAGTTTATGAGCTTTGCCTGTAATAAAGATTTGGTCAAACATGTTTAACCTGGACTTTCCCCCCTTGCCTGTCACTGATCCTCATCCATCATGTATCAATTTGCAATGGTTTTCCTAATAAATACCTCACGATAGAGAATCCATCAGCTCCAGAGCTTTGCTCAAACCTTCCTTTGGCTCCCCCTTCATTCTTTCATTCCGAGTTGCCCTCCTGGTCAAAGAACTCTGCCTAGGCCTGCTTAAATGGGCCACAACAAACAGTGACATAGTAGCCAAGGGAAGTAATGTAATTTTGGTCTACAATAAGAGAGGCATAACATCCAAGATTATGAAGATATAAGGTCCAGGATATAGCTCCCCTAGTGAAGTCTGCTCTGATCAGACCAAATAGAATCATAAGATTATTGCTTGGAAGATAGAAAAGACTTTAATGGTCATCAGGAGGAAGGGAATAAAAGCACTCATTAAGCACCAATTATGAATTATTTTCCACTCCATCCTGTTAGAATTATAGTCCTATTTTTATCACTGGGTACCATATTTTGGGAAAGAAATTCATAAGCCAAAGAATGTCCATAGCAAAGCAGCCATGATATTGAAGGACCCCTAGTTCATGCCATATGAGAGTTGGTTGAAGGAATAACAGGTGTTTTAGCAGTAAAAGAATCTTAACTTTTAGAAGGTTGTTATATACAAGAGGGATTTGACAAGTTTATTGAACCCAGAAGAAATGAGTGGAGTTTTGAAGGAAATAAAAGTATACCTGATATAAGGAAAATACCATACTAATTAGATTAGAACTATCCAAAAGTGGACTGCATTTCCTTATTTGAAAACTTCAAGCAAAGGCTAGAAGACAATTTAGATAGATAGATGATAGATAGATAGATAGATAGATAGATAGATAGATAGATAGATATGTATTGCATGTATGTGTATTTATGTGTAGTATACACATACATATAGTAAAGGGGAGTTTCTTTCTTTTTAAAAATATTTAATGCAGAGTGAAAGAAGCAGAACTAGGAGAACATTATACACAGAGACTGATACACTGTGGTACAATAGAATATAATGGACTTCTGTACTAGCAGAAATGCAAGGATCCAGGACAAGTCTGAGGGACTTATGAGGAAGAAAACTAGTCACATTCAGAGGAAGAACTGTGGGAATAGAAACAAAAGAAAAACAACTGCATGAAGACATGGGTTGATGCGGATATGATTGGGGATGTAGACTCTAAACGATCACCCTAGTGCAAATATTAATGATATGGAAATAGGTCTTGATCAATGACACATGTAAAATCCAGTGGAAATGCGTGTTGGCTAAAGGGGGTGGGGTGGGGAGAGACAGAACATGAATCTTGTAACCATGATCAAATTTTCTAAAAAAAATTTAAAAAATATTTAAATGGTTTAAAAATGTGTTTGTAACATTAAAATATCCATTCCCTTACTTTCCTCCTCCCATTAGAGAAGGCGTAATTTGACAAAAAGTTATACATAATATATAAAACTGTCTTGCTTGTTTCTATTTATCAGTTCTTTCTCTGGGGGGTAGACATATACAAGTCATTCTTCAAACAATATTTCTGTTGCTGTCTAGAATGTTCTGTTGGTTCTGCTTATTTCACTCTTCATAAATTCAGGTAGGTCTTTCCATGATTTTTTGTTTCATTAATCTGATCTGAGTTTCCATCCAGTAAAAATGAGATAAGCCCACTGAACTCTCTTCCAACTCTGAGATTGTGATCCTGTAGGGAATAGCACCACCTACTGAGTGAATATAAAAATGACTATGTAATCTAATGTACAGAATCTTTTATAATTGAGTCTGGGCAACTCAAGCTAACTAATTTTGTTTGTACAGCTGTCCTGAGGGTCAGGGAGTACTGCTGAACTGAAGTAAGCATTAGGTTGGAGTCAGGGTTATGAGGATGGTCAAGTCTCTTTTAATTGGTTGTTGTTTAGTCAGAAGGAGGTGAAAGTAGTTTAATTTAGAACATCTGCCTGGGGATACTGTAAGACTGCAGAACTGTCTGCTCAACATAAGCTGTTCAGAAATGCAAAGTCTATATTTAAACTCGTACTAACACCAGAAGGGAGTTATGAAACAAAACAATGAAACCCTGTGCAGTGTCTTGGGACACCCCCATCTCACAGACAAGTGGATAGCTACCCCTGGTTCAGAGTACACTGTAAGATAGTTACCCTGGATAACCAGTCAGAAGATCCAGGTAGTTAAAAGCAAAGACAAAGCATTATTATTATCATATAGTTCTTTAAAGTTTGCAAAGCACTTTACAAATATGTCTGATTTTACCCTCATAAGAACCCAGGGACATAGATGCTATTATTATCCCCCTTTAAGAGATAAGGAAACTGAGGCAGAGGTTTATTGACTTACCCAGGGACATTCAACTAGGGGAAATCAAGGACCATATTTGAATATGATTCTCCTGATGCTATCTAATATTCTTTCTACTATGCCATCTTGTAGTCATTTAATGAAGTGACATCACATAAAAAATTGTAACAAAGCATTTTTAGACCTCTAGTTCACTCTCATATATGTAGATACAGCATCATTGTGAAGATCACACTTGAGGAACAGGCATAGAAAAGAATAAATATGGCCAGGGCACAAGCATAGACTGGCAATTCCTCCACTTTTTCAGGGCTAATGATGTCCCTATGCTGCTCTTAGAAGGCCTGCTCACCACTGGTCTTACATTGTCTCTGTAGAATCCTACTCAGCTAGAATGCAATCTCCATTGCCACTCATGGTGCTCAACTATCACTGGCATCTACTTTTTTTTTTTTTTTTTTTTTAATTCACTGGACTTGCTCACTGTCTCCAGCTTCAGGCTCAGCTGAAACACTTTACTGGCTCTTAGGACAAAAAACTATTATCTGAAGATCAGCAAAAGATATTCTTTTTTGTTCCCTCAGAATCTTGGCTACAGAGGCCTCTCATCTCCCTGACTGAAACAGCTTCCTCCAAGTTAACTCTTTTGAACAAAGAGCAAGTTTCTCTCAATTAGATAATAAAAGACCCTTGGGCTCTTCTTTTCTTTGGACTCCTCTTCTTGGTCTAGGGCTTGGGTCCCATGGTCAATGATTGCAATATAGCTTGTGATGAGTATTCCATATTATTTCAATTTTCAGACACCAAATGCTAGGATATATATTATGCAATGGTTATTTCCTTACTAAACATCTCTGTCATTCAGGGCTCCTATTTTCAAACCCTGACTAAAGCTGAAATTCATTCCAAGGTCTTCTGACTCCAAATCTAGTCTTCTCTGTTCAAAAATGCAGATAGATAGATAGACAGACAGACAGACAGATAAGTGGGGG